>NW_027526335.1:233221399-233591399 GCF_048455015.1 Haemaphysalis longicornis
GCGTTTTAGAAGATAAGGGACCCGTTTTTGTCGAATGCGAATGTTTATATTACATATAAAAGAAAATTTATATTAAAAGTATGTAGAAAGTTTGCTGTAAAATTTTAATAGACCTCCTTTATTTTTTTATTTATTTGAAAAAACCCTAAAGGCCTTCTGGGGAGTGTAAAGGGGTTACACTGGGGTCATAAAAAACTAAAAAAACAACAAAATAAGCACATGGACTAAAACGCTTAAATAATTTACATCACTAGAGTGGAAACAAATAGGAAAAATGCAGTAGAAACAATAAGAACGGCTACTGGTACAGTAACTGAAATGAAATACGCAGAGTATTACTACACGGAATATTACCACACGTCATTTGACCGCGCAAGAACTGAGTGAAAGGAAGCAGTGAAATGATACACATTATACATTGCTATTTTTGCTCAAAGCATTAGTAAATTTCATGGTATTCGGTTCAGCAACAATGCTTGATGGTAAATTATTCGTCAATTGTGGTACGAGGAACAAATGATTCCGAAAAAGCAAGGGTACGACATGTGATGCGTTTGATTTTGCATGAATGATCTCGACGCGGAAAAACAGCTGCGGGTTCACAGATAAATTCGTGACGAAGGGACACATGGTAGTATAGTTTATGAAATAACGTTAAAAGCGAGATATGTTGCGACGGGGCGATAGTTCCGCACGATTTTTTAATGCTGTTACCCTAGTATCGGGTGAGTAATTAGAAAAGATGAAGCGGACAGCGCGGTTTTGCAAAGCTTCGAAGTCATTTATTAGATATGCCTGATGAGGGAAATGACTGATGCGTACTCTAGTTTAGGGCGTATTTGTGTAATATATGCTTACTTACGTAAACGCGCGGGAACATGTCTGAGGTTACGTTTGAGGAAACCAAGTGAACGGTTAGCAGACTCGAGGATATGGTGTATGTGAGTATTCCATGTCAAGTTACTGGTTAGATGCATGCCAAGGTATTTATAGGTGAAATTTCTCTCCACGAGGCTGTCGTTTAATATATAAGATGCTGAACTTTGGGAGGCTTCTCTTATCCACGTGACAGCAGTAGGGTCGATGTTCAGTAGCTTAAGTTTGTGAATGAGTCGATGGTGAGGGACACGATCAAATGCTTTTGAGAAGTCTAGGAAAATTGCGTGGACTTTAATTCCAGCGTCTTTAGATGAATGTAATTCCTGAATAAAGCCAGCTAGTTGGGTGTCACATGAAAAGCTTTTACGAAAACCATGCTGATGCCGAAAAATAAGGTTATGTTTTTCGAGGTAGTTAATGATCTGGGAGTGCATAATATGCTCGATGAGTTTGCATATCTTACTGGTTAAGAAAATGGGGCGATAGTTTAGTGGGGAGGTACGATCACCAGATTTGAAAAACGGAACTACCTTCGCCACCTTCCAGTCATGGGGTATAACGCCGGATGATAGTGATTGCTGAAATAGGGCTGATAATACTGGAAAGATGCTTCGTGCTATATTTTTTAGAATAGTTTTGTTTAAATCACTGTTGTCAGCGGAAGAAGAAATTTTGAGATTAGTCAGAAAAGAATATATGCCAGCCTCGGTTATTGTTACTTCTGGCATAGACGCATCGGTGCGACTGCGTGTGGTTACCTGTGGGTGGAAACATTCAACTGTAAATACCAAGGAAAATGTTTTGTTCAGTAGTTCCGAACCGTCGCTGCCTGTTATTATTCAGTAAAGACGATGTCAGGATTATGCTTGGGATTGAATACACGCCAGAAATGCCAAGGGTTATTTGCTAGCATCGATGATACGTCACGTTGGAAAAACTGTAAGCGCGTGGTTTTGTGCAATTTTTGATACTCTCTATCACATGCCTTATACCGATGCCAGGAAACACTTAATTTATTTTTGTCAGCTTGCCTGAATAATCTTTCCTTCTTGTTGTTTAGACGGCGATATTTCTGCGAAAACCAAGGGGCAGTATTATCGGGTTTTATAGAGATTACCGGGATGTATTTATCTAAAAGATTAGTGCGGGCATTTTTTCGTAGTAGTGGGCATTTTTTAAATTTGTCCAGTGAACCTTTTTCAGGCAAGTGACAACTTCAGCGCGCGGTCGATTGCTTTTAGTTGGAAGATTGGTATGATTTTTCAGCGATGATGTCCAACTACTTCATATCAGTGTTATACGCCTGCAGTGAAATATTGGCTGCCCTGATATTGTGGGACCACAAATTACACATCTAACAGCGCCTCGGTTCTTGAAGCATGGTCTGTGCATGAACAAAAAAAAAAAATCAGTGATCAGTGCCCTTCCGCTCAGTGACGAAGGACGACCAGAGGAGCTGTAGTGCGTAATGCGTTAGAGTCGCCTTAGCGGCTAATTGTCATGTTTTTGGTTTCTGGGTAGTTCCTGTAAAACAACAGTTACAGCCGTTTTATGTAAACATGCTCCCTCCATACTTAGCCATGTATTGACAGGAGACTAATTCTGTAACGTTTACAACTTCACTTGAACTAACAGTTACGGCAAGTAAACTAAACTCGGCATATTGGGAGAGTCTTCTTATCGGCTAATTTTCATTTAATTTGTTTCGGGATACTTCAATCACACTCCGTCCGCAGCTGGCCGTGCTTCACTGCGCAACATACAATGTGAGGAAGCCAGCCTACAAAAACAAAGCTTATGACTTCGCCTTTAAACACAAACGGATTGCTGGCGAGACGTTCTATAACAAAATATGAAGGCCCTAAAACGTGTTTTTTGTGATTTTTTTTCTATACCGAGGACCGATTTTTGCGAGGCGGAGAAACCTGCTCCGGAAAGATCGTGACACCATACCACGACAGACTGTCGTAAAGTGCAGCCCCAGAACTGCTCCGCTGTTAGAACAGCCGAGGTACCTTTAAAACAACATGGTACACACCGTGACGATTGCGCAATGGCGAAGAATGATTTCAGTTATCTATTGTTTTTGACCCAACTGTCCTTGACCCAAGGACAAGAGTGAATTAGGGGAGCTGGACAGCACCAGCGCTGACGAACCACTGAACTCGGTTTGTTCCGGCAGGAAAAGTGCGTGTAAATGTGCAGGTAGAGTAGAAACAACATCTCATCAGAAAAATGATGCCGACCTAGTTGTTGCAATGGCAATCGAATCGTCGCGTATCTATTTTGATAAAGCAGCTCCTAACCAGCCGTGTGCATAATTCCCTTCTCGAGAAGCGACGTAAGCGACGGCTGTCTAACGCACGAGTTTCCCTTCTTGTTGATCAAAATAGTTACGTAAGTAAATTGCTGAACAGTCGTCATAGACGCGAAAAGTTGGGCTCTGAGCTGCTGTATGTTGTTGCTTGTCTTTTCGAGTTTTGATACAACTGCTTGCTGTTTCGGATGTTGTCAAAGGTGCACTGAAGTGATTTGTAAACATTGCGGGATTACGAGCGAAAATTGTAGTCCGGAGTCCCTAGGCCCTGTTTCGACCACTCTGAGCGCGTTTAAGCGAATTTATTTAGTAGAAAAATGAATTCGAAAATGCTGTCCTACCCTCTGCACCCTCGCCCATTTTCTGTGGCGTTTTCGTGTGACGTTAGGAGGAGATGAGCTGAAATTTCGCTGCACGGCTCGCCGACCTTCTGACAGCGTCAGTCGGCCCAGCGTTTCGTCCGCCGGCCGCCGACGGGTCGTCGCAACTCGTTCGCTCAGTTCAAACGAAGCCAAGACACGTTTGTGAATGGAAGGATGGGCCTTTCTTTACGTTGTTAGTTTGTACACTGTATCTAGCTCCAAGTCAAGGTCGCTTCACACAAGCGCTGCACAAGCGCACATGCGGCGCTTTGCTGACTGGTACGCCAGTAGGAAAATCTAAAGCCACTTGAAGGCGGGAGAAGAGTCATCGAAGTCAATATAGGTACTAAGGAAATAAAATAAACTGATACTTTTACCGTACAGCGTAAAACTAGGGTGAAGGAAGCACTTTTTTGCGCTGGGCGAACAAGCACAGCGGTCAGCAGCAGGACTACGCATCTGCGAACGCCTTTCCGTCCAAGAAATGCAATTGCTAGACGTGAGCTATTGTGGAAACTCGGGGGACGCTTACTGCATGAGCGTAATACAACAAATAGTCACCTAAGCTGCTTGAAATGCTAAAACTAAATAAAATTGTAAACTTGTTATACATTACACACCTCATATTTCCGAGGTCAGCAGCGCTCGCCCGTGGCCGAGTGGTCTGGGGGGCTAGGTATGTTATTGCAAGTGCTTTGCAAGTCATGAGTTCGAATTTCTGAGGGTGCATTCTTTTTATCTTATAAGTTGACTTCTTCTTTTTTGTTTTCGGCCGATGTTTTCTATACTGAATTCACCTTTTTTGGGGGGCCGTAACGTTTACTGCTCGACGAACTAGTTCACAGAACGCGCGCAGGCAGACACTGATGCGCTAGCGAGTTCTCGTTGGCGTGCTGTTGCCATAAGCACCGATGGCTTGCGGGCTGTGGGCACAGGCCAGAATTAACAGACCCTTGGCCTGGTGCGAACGCGGTGTTTACGATACAGGCATGAGTGAGGCAAGCTACAAATATGGGGGAAAAGCGCATGGCATTTGAGCGTCTGCGGGGACGCGGAGGGCGTTCATCCACTGCGTAGGCCTCGGCTAGTGATTGCTACGATTCGAAGCCGTCCTGGGAGGCTTATCTTATACCCGTGCTACACGAGCTTTTTGAAGGCCTTCGAGTCGAATGTCATTTGTCTCAAATGATACCTTCGAGCTGCTACACGACGTTTTTCAAAGGCATTTGGTTAAAATGGCATTTGAGTCAAAGGAGCACGACAACTGACCTTTGAGAGTCTCAAAGGCCTTTGAAACACGAACGGTTGTACCCTCGGGCTCAGTTTCTGCAAGCCGTAATAACAAAAACAATTATTTACGAGTAAAACTGTGTGTTTGAAGTGCAAGATCTTCATAATTTTTCACTTGCTCACTGGTTTTCGTTCTCTGTCACTCGCTCTACGATTACGAGGTAACTTGGTACTCTCAACACCGGCGGTGCGAAAAAGAAACTGGCTGCCTTGTGCATGTTTTGTGCGCGCTTGTAGATAGTTATCAATTTGATCTCTAATAATTGCCTTTTTGCCCATTTTAACTCTAAGATTACATTTTCGCCAAGAACGAAACATGGCAGCAGTGACGACACCAAAACATGGCGGGAGAGCGCGGAAACTTTCAACTGCCTTTGAGAATGGTCGTGTAGATCGACAGAACTCCTTCCAGTTCGAATGACATTTGAAATTTCGAGGGTCGTTCGACTGAAATGTCCTTCCAAGCACTCGTTTAGCACAGGTATTATGCATTTTACAGCTGACAACATGGCAGAAGCGCCTTAACGATTACTGAGATCGAGAATGCCCATCCAACGATGCTGTTGGATGTCAAGCATGTTGTTTTACAGAACCGAAACCGAAACATGTTTGAATGCTAACCTTGTACATCGTCCAATCACGGTGCGTCTCCTCCCGTCGTCACAGCCTTTAGTTGGTGCGGCCGCCGCAAACCGCGCATGGTAGTTTTTTTTCTTTTGCGCTTTGTGAAATAATCGCCTACTTGTCAACCAGATAAACGATGAAAAGTGTGCTAATTTGAGCCAGTCTACGCAGTGCAAGTAAGAACGGGACCTTGACAAATTCGCTTCAGTGTCCCTTTAAAGGAGCACTGACACGAAAATTTTATGTTACACTTTTATTGCTTTTATCGATGCCTATTGGTCTGGCGAACCTGAAACAGCACTTCAAATACTTCAGCGCGCGATAGTTAATTACATTGAACGGCCTGAAAATCGTTTGTTTCAAATTCCCGCGCTTTCATCCCGAACGGCGCATATGACAGCCTCCTGGTTTGACCTCACCGCTTTGTGCGGACGTCACCGGCGCCCGCTTGAGAGGGTGTTGCGCCCGCTCGCCGCTCGTGGGGCCGCGCGCGTGAAGTGACGTCACGAGTTTTTGACGAGCGCTGTCGCGTCACTTCTTTTTCCTCTCCTGGAGTGATGTCACGCTGATGTCCATTTGCTGAGTGCCGCTCCGTGCGCTGCTCCGTCGGCGTGATAAAGGCAATCCAATTGAACTATGTTCTTCGCGTCGCAGGCCACTCATATTTCAGCCAGGGTATTCTGTTGAGTGAAGGAAGCGAACTGTGCAATAATATTAACGCCGAAAATTGGTGTCAGTGCTCCTTTAAGACATCGCCGAGGTCTCGCTGTACGTAGGCGAGCATTGTAAACATCCTCTCTTCCTTTAACCTCCTGTCCCCGTTGCCTCTGGACTCAAAAGAATCGAGCACTTCGCAAAACTTCCCAGAATGTTACAGAATTTCCCGCAACATCTCTCTGCCGCTCCGCACTATTATTTCGCTCTCCACTCAACCTCCTCTGCGCTTTTCCTTTGAGCATGTTGCAGCTGCAGCAAGCACGCACGCACCGTCGCCGCCACTAAAGCTTGCTGGCGGCCTATACTCGGGGACTTTCCGTGGCAATGCAGTCAAGGCTGCAGAGTCGAACCGCGCCGTTTAGCTGCGCAGCTTGAAGCAGTTCAACAACAAAAAAAAACTTGATGGTTAGGAACTAAGCTATTCAATACTTACTTTTTAGGCTTGGATTGAAATTATTAGCCGGAGTATGGGAAACTAATATCATTATTTTTTTACATTTCGGGTTTATTTGGTGGCGGTGTTTGCCACTGGCGTCGCATAGGTTCTCTGCAGAAAAAAAAAAAAACATGACGTCCTCATCGACGGTAGGCTTGACGGCAGCTTAGCTTGACACTTCATCCTCCGGTAGCTGGCCACTTCGTTCGCCGTATAGGATTTTCGAGAAGCTTGAGAAGCAAAAGCTGACAAAACAAACGAAGAAGGTGGTCTGCAACGTGTACGCTCAAGCGAGACTGACGCAACAGGGACTCTCCGTCGTTTCCGCATTTCGTCCGTTTTGCCAGCTTGCCGGCATAAGCGAGCGTAATGTCGCACGGTTCAGGGCGGAGGTTCGGTGTGATACCCTGAAGTCTTCATAGCGTAAACGGCTTCGTTTGGTGATTGGAAGGCCCCATAAAGTTACTATAAAAAGACATGAGTGCAGCGATACGATAGTTTCACCCTTGCTGCTCTTCGACGGAAAGTACATCATTCGCAAGGAGGCGGTATCATCCACCGTATAATTTATTGAGTCAGAACATTGGCTTGCGTTAAGAAAGAAATGAAGGGAAGGAGACGCCAATATGCGTGCATGCGCGGTGATCGTGGTTCAGCGTGCTCAACCACGGAGCTAACGGGAAGAAATGAACTGTAGCAAATGCGATTCTGTCACGACGAAACTGAAACCGAAACCAGTTTATCGGAAACTAGTTTGGCACAGTAGCACAAAACACTTATCCCCCCCCGTATAATTTATTTCCATTGCCACAGAAATTTGTCCGCGACTATAGTGACGTCATGCAACTCACAGGTTTCGCTCGCTCCGCGGTCAGCACATTGCGTGAAGGCCGACCGTTATAGAGACATACCAGCAAATTACGATGCCGTAGCCTATATGAGAGCCCACTAAACTTGTAAAAAGTACTCGTGAAAAGCCCACACGACTGAAGGCACAGGGATGTCTATATCTTTGACTAATTTTTGTTTGAGCTTTCAGTGCGTGGAATGAACATTAAATGTTCGTCGAGCACCACACCGAAAATACTGCGTTATTCTCTAAAGAGAATTACTACATCACTGTGAAGAGGTCAGGCTGGTTTGGGAGTAATATTGTCACGTAGCCAAGGACGAAGCAGTTGTTTGGAAAAGAAACAAGTTTATTGGAGCGAACTTGTGCTCCCCTAACAACTGAAAAGAATACAGAGGCGGCGAAGCAGTGGTCAACAAAGTGACGTACAGCCGGTAAAAGGCTTGTCTATAACACAGCGTTCGTACTCTCAGCCCTATCCTGCCCCGCCGGAGCGGGATTTGAATAAAACTACTGCGGAATTCTTAAGTCTTAGCCCTTCGCTTTTGCCTCCGACATGTTTGGAACGAGTATGTTTCGGCAGTTTTCGGATGTAGCTGGTTGAAGTTGAAATCGCTGTTATAGACAAGCGTTTTACCGGCTGTACGTGCGTCGGCGAGCGTCGCAGAATCTAATGCCCCGGCGTCTGCTCTGCAGGCTTTTTATCTTTCGGCGCGCGTGGTTCTGGAACCGTCGATTCGCATCGAGAACATTGTAGATGCAAGAAGATTATTCCGGGATGTTCACGTTAGATCGGAATGCTCTCCCTATCTGAACAGATAACACATGCGGCACAGAAAGAAAGAATGGAACACGCGCTTCCCTTGGCACGGAGATAACACAGACCGGCGCAGCCGGGCGGTAAAAGCAAAACACAAATAAACAAACCCAATGCATGGTTCGCGGCATTACCCCCCCTCGAAGAGTGCATCGACCCGATGCTAACATAAGCGACAGTCCGAAAATGAAAATAAAAGTTCGTCATCGTTCGTAGAAAGGTTTTAAGCGAACCACGTGGACGACTTCGGGCCGCGTACGTCGTCGTGATGTGCCGGAGTCACCATCGGGGATCACTTCGTAGGTAAGTTGGCCAACACGTCGCAGAATCTGGTAGGGTCCGAAATACCGTCGCAGAAGTTTCTCGCTCAGTCCGCGTCGTCGGATGGGAGTCCAAACCCACACACGATCCCCTGGTTGGTACTCGGCGTCTCGGCGTCGGAGGTTGTAGCGGCCGGCATCCACCAGTTGCTGGTCCCTTATACGAACTCGAGCGAGCTGGCGGGCCTCCTCCGCACGTTGAAGGTATCCTTGGACGTCGGCGTTGAGGTCGTCGTCTTCTACATGCGGAAGCATGGCGTCGAGCATCGTAGTCGGTCGTCTTCCGTAGACAAGCTCGAACGGTGTCATCTGCGTAGTTTCCTGCGTCGCTGTATTGTACGCAAACGTGACATACGGGAGGACTTCGTCCCAAGTCTTATGTTCAACGTCGACGTACATGGACAGCATATCCGCAATTGTCTTGTTCAGACGTTCTGTTAGTCCGTTCGTTTGGGGGTGGT
Organism: Haemaphysalis longicornis; assembly: GCF_048455015.1. Lineage (NCBI taxonomy): Eukaryota > Metazoa > Arthropoda > Arachnida > Ixodida > Ixodidae > Haemaphysalis > Haemaphysalis longicornis. Next base: position 233,230,473 of record NW_027526335.1, read on the forward strand.
ACGCCGTCGTTCTTCGGTGATCCGTGTTGCTGTAGCGTAAGATTCCTTGCATCAGCTCCGCGGTAAAGGCCGTTCCGCGGTCCGTGATTAGGACTTCAGGGGCTCCATGTCGCAGCACAACTTGGTTTATAAAGAACTTGGCGACTTCTTGTGCAGTCCCCCGCGGAAGAGCGGCGGTCTCTGCGTAGCGCGTCATGTAGTCTGTCGCTACGACAATCCACTTGTTCTCCGATCGTGACGTCGGGAACGGGCCTAGAAGGTCCATTCCAATTTGTTGAAAGGGCCTCCGCGGGACGGCGATCGGTTGTAGAAGTCCGGCGCGTCTTGTCGGCGGCGTTTTTCGTCGCTGGCAGTCCCGGCAACTCCGAACGTAGTGGGTGACTTCGGATGTAAGGCGGGGCCAGAAGTACTTCGCCTTAATTTTTGCAATAGTGCGAGCTGTGCCGAGATGTCCGGAAGACGGGTCGTCGTGGGACGCTTCCAAAATTTCGTCACGAAGGTCTGCGGGGATGACAAGTAGATAATTCGTTCTTGTTCCGGGGCTGAAATTCTTCTTCACGAGGACGGAGTTTCTGAGGCTGAATGCTGGTAAGTTACGCTTGAACGCTCTAGGCACGGCGACGTTACGTCCTTCGAGGTAGTCGATCATTACTCGCAAATCGGGGTCGGCACGCTGCTGGGCGGCTAGGTCGCTCTCCGTAACAACCCCGAAGAACGCACTGTCTTCATCGGAGTCTTGTGGTGGTGGGTCGACAGGGGCGCGGGACAGGCAGTCGGCGTCGGAGTGTTTCCTGCCGGATTTGTAGACGATTGTAATGTCGAACTCTTGCAGGCGCAAACTCCACCGCCCAAGACGGCCAGAGGGGTCCTTCAAATTGGCGAGCCAACACAGCGCATGGTGGTCTGTTACAACCTTGAACGGTCTGCCATACACGTATGGGCGAAATTTTGAAATGGCCCATATAATAGCAAGGCACTCTTTTTCGGAGGCAGAGTAGTTTTTCTCCTCCTTCGACAGACCACGGCTGGCATAGGCGATTACGTTTTCGCACCCGCTTTGTTTTTGGACAAGGACGGCACCCAAGCCTATATCACTGGCGTCCGTGTGTATTTCCGTTTCGGCGTTGTCGTCGAAATGAGCGAGCACGGGCGGGCTTTGCAGGTGTTTTTGCAGCTCGCAGAATGCCTTTTCTTGGTCGTCTTCCCAGCTGAAAGCGGTGCTATCTTTCGTCAAGCGCGTGAGCGGCTCTGCAATGCGTGCGAAGTTTGCGACGAAGCGCCGGTAGTATGCGCACAGTCCAAGAAATCTGCGCACGCCCTTCTTATCTTTCGGCCTTGGGAAGTTCGCTATGGCTGAAGTTTTCGCCGGGTCAGGCAGGACTCCCGCGGCGTTGACGACATGGCCCAAAAACTTCAGTTCCTCGTACGCGAAGCGGCACTTTTCAGGCTTCAGCGTTAACCCCGACGTACGGATGGCCTCGAGTACTGACTGCAACCTTGCGAGGTGTTCGTCGAAAGTCCGGGAGAATACCACAACGTCGTCGAGGTATACGAGGCAGGTGTGCCACTTCAGGCCAGCTAGCACAGTGTCCATGACTCTTTGGAACGTTGCTGGTGCCGTGCATAGCCCAAACGGCATTACCTTGAACTCGTATAGGCCGTCCGGGGTTATGAATGCAGTCTTCTCTCGATCTCTCTCGTCCACTTCAATTTGCCAGTAGCCGGTCTTGAGGTCCATCGATGAGAAGTACCTCGCATGGCAGAGGTGGTCGAGGGCGTCATCGATTCGTGGCAGGGGGTACACGTCCTTTTTGGTGATCTTGTTCAATCGCCGGTAGTCAACGCAGAACCTCAGTGTGCCGTCTTTTTTCTTCACGAGTACGACCGGCGCAGCCCACGGACTTTTCGATGGCTGTATAATGTCGTCGTTGAGCATGTCGTCGACTTGAGTCCGGATGGCTTCGCGCTCGTGGGAAGAGACGCGGTACGGTGACTGTCGGGTAGGTCGGGGTCCATCCTCGGTTATTATCCGGTGCTTCGCCAGAGGTGTTTGACGTAACTTTGAGTTAGACGAAAAACACTCGCTGTAGCGACGCAGCAAAGCCAATAACTTGTTCCTTTCTTCTTGCGGTAGCGCCGGATTCACGTCGAAGGGGTGCGGAAGCTTGAAGGTATCGTCGGGTGCGCGTTCAAAGTCGGCGACTGCTATCACGTCACTTGCTAGTTGCGTTTCTTCGACGAACGCAATTGCAGCGCCCTTGTTTAAATGCTGGTACTCCTCGGTGAAATTGGTGACCAAAACGTGGGATTTGCGATGCTTAAACCGCGCAATGCCTCTTGCGACAGACACACCGCGGTCAAGAAGCAACCTTCGGTCACTCTCCACGATAGCGTCGACGTCGGGAGCAGCACCTTCACAGTAGACGGTGATCATCAAGCTTGCGCGGGGTGGCAGGGTGACGTGATCATCGGCGATCCTTACAGCTGCACGGTGTTCGGGGTTCGATTCCGGCGTCATGGAGTGGTCGGAGGAAAAAGTTATCGACTTTGTCTGGAGATCGATTATTGCGCCGTTGTCTGTCAAAAAGTCCATTCCGAGAATTACGTCGCGGGAGCAGTTGGGCAAAACGACGAACACTGCAGGGTACGTCGTGCCATCTATGGTGACGCGCGATGTGCACGTTCCACTTGGCGTCACGATGTGGCCTCCTGCTGTGCGTATGTGCGGACCGTCCCATCTGGTCATAACTTTCTTCAGCTTAGACGCAAATGGTCCGCTCATTACGGAGTAGTCGGCTCCCGTGTCTACGAGGGCGACTACATCAAAACCGTCGATGGACACCTTGACGTCGGATGCCGCCTTCCTCGAGTTCCGAGTGCGTCGGGGCGTCGCATCTCGGCTTGTGCGTGTTGACGGTCGGGCACTGTGCGTCGTCGTTGTCCATGTCTTCTCAGCGGACGTCTCGGTCAGGTCGGGTAAGCGTCGCGGCGTATAGCTGTCGTCGTGTTCGGGAGTCTCATCAGGGTTAGGTCGGGTCGTCGGGATGAGGGCATGTCGTGAATCACTGTCTTCGGCGCGTCCTTGCGTCGTTGGAGGGTTTCCGGTTTTTCGCCGTAGAGCAACTTCACCTCCAGAAGTTGCTGCTTTTAGTTTCCCCCGCGTGGGCTGGGGGACCTTCCACGGGCGAAGTCAGCGTTGCTACGGCGGTTCGGCGATTGGTATGGGTAGGGCGACGGTGAACGGTTGAAACGCGCTGGGCCACGGCTGGTTTCAGATAGATACTCGTCGATCTCACGTGGTCGTTGGCCAGGGAGAGGGCGAGGTGCGTCGACGGAGAAACCACGCAGTCCGAGTCTCTTGTATGGGCAGCGACGGTAAATGTGGTCGGCCTCTCCGCAGTGGTAGCACAGAGGACGGTTATCGGGAGTTCGCCATACGTCCGTCTTCCTCGGCGTCTGGTTTCGGGCTACCGGGGGTCGGGCGGGTGACAGTGGGCGGCGGTACGGCGGGGCCTCTTGACGGCGTGTTGGAGCAGGGCGGGGTCGACGAACAGCCGCGGAGTATGTCATAGCTTGTGGCTCTCGGGGTACCTCGGATGGCGTAGAAGTTCCCAACGCTTGTTGCACTTCTTCTCTAATCACGTCGGTGAGGGAAGCGACTTGGGGATGCGGCGGCGTTGGGAGAAGTTTCCGCAGCTCCTCTCTCACTATTGCGCGGATAGTCTCGCGTAGGCTGTCGGCCGGGATCCGCGTGCTGCCAAAGTCGTTCTCATTGGCCGCGCCAACAAAGTTGCGGTCATACTGCTTAGCACGCATTTCGAGGGCTTTTTCAATGGTGCTGGCTTCGGTCACGAATTCGGCGACGGTTTTGGGCGGATTTCGGACAAGTCCAGCAAACAGTTCCTCCTTCACTCCGCGCATTAAGAAGCGCAACTTCTTTTCTTCCGTCATTTCGGGGTCCGCGCGGCGAAATAGCTGCTTCATCTCCTCAACGAAGATCACGACACCTTCGTTGGGGTGTTGCGTGCGTGTTTCCAACAAAAGGGCGGCTCTTTCTTTCCGCACGACGGTAGTGAAGGTCTTAGTGAACTCGCTTTTGAACTGAGCCCAGTTTGTCAAGGAGCTCTCGTGGTTCTCGAACCAAGTGCGAGCCGAATCTTCCAAGTAAAAGAAAACGTGCCGGAACGTTTCTGCGTCGTCCCACCTGTTGAATTTCCGGACGCGCTCCAGTTTCTCCAACCATTCTTCTGGGTCTTCTGCGGGGGCTCCTCGGAATGATGGCGGTTCCCGTGGCTGCTGCAGAACGACAGGAGGATTGGCTTGGTTGAGCATGGTGCTGGTTGCGACGTTTTTCTTCTTCGTCTTCTCCGGTAGTAGACCGAACTCGGGTGGTAAATCTTGCACGCGGAGGCTGGCTCTTGTTGGACTGGCTTGGCGGCTTCCAGAGGTTGTAGTGGGCATGAAGGGTGCGTACCGCGCACCTCCACCAGATGTCACGTAGCCAAGGACGAAGCAGTTGTTTGGAAAAGAAACAAGTTTATTGGAGCGAACTTGTGCTCCCCTAACAACTGAAAAGAATACAGAGGCGGCGAAGCAGTGGTCAACAAAGTGACGTACGTGCGTCGGCGAGCGTCGCAGAATCTAATGCCCCGGCGTCTGCTCTGCAGGCTTTTTATCTTTCGGCGCGCGTGGTTCTGGAACCGTCGATTCGCATCGAGAACATTGTAGATGCAAGAAGATTATTCCGGGATGTTCACGTTAGATCGGAATGCTCTCCCTATCTGAACAGATAACACATGCGGCACAGAAAGAAAGAATGGAACACGCGCTTCCCTTGGCACGGAGATAACACAGACCGGCGCAGCCGGGCGGTAAAAGCAAAACACAAATAAACAAACCCAATGCATGGTTCGCGGCAATATTTTAAGATGTTCAAAACAGCGCAAGATAGACAAGGGAAAAAGCAGAAACGGAGAGGGCACAGCATGATGGCAGTGCTGTGCCGTTGTTGTTTCTTTCTTTTGTCCTCCTCTATCTTGCGCTGGTTTGTAAGTCGTGAATCAACACCAAATAGCTCAACTTGGCACTAATCGTTATCGCCTGCACACCTTGTAAGTCTGATTGATTCTGATTGTAGGGTTTAACGCGCAGACGCAACGCAGGCGATGAGGCGCGCCGTAGTGGAGGGCTCCGGATTAATTCTGACCACCTGGGGATGTTTAACGTGCGCTGAAATCTCGTACACACGGGCGTTTTTTTATTTTCGCCTCCATCAGAAAAGCGGCCGCCGCGGCCGGGAATCGAACCCTCGACCTCGTGCTCGACCTCGACCTCGAAATCGAACCCTCGACTGCGCGTGCGCGCCGCTCGGACAGGCTCGGTCCGGTCGTCGCTTGTCATGTGCCAGTCTAATTTACAGACGCCACCAGCCACGAGGAGCGCTTGCCTCGCGCGGTGCCAGCCGTGAGCGGTGGCACGGGAGACTAGCGCGTCGTTTAACGCGGTGCGGTATCACCGCAAGGAGTTACGTAATCGCACAAAAGGTTCGACCGAAAGGGCCGCTGGCCACTATCGATGCGCTCGTTTCGTCTGCTAGGCGTGATGTTCGCGGTAAAACAGTTTATGTAACATTATCTGCAGAAATTAAGAAATTGACGGAATCGTCCATTTACAGGTTGCTATTTTCGTCACTTGCCTACATTTCGAGTTCCTTACAAGTAGAGTTGGCTATGAGAAGCCAAATACGTTATGTTATTCTGTCAATGTTTTGCTTTGTTTCTTTTCACCAGCAGCAGGAGAAGGAACAGTAAATGTTTAGCAGGGCCGTCCATTAGGTTTACACCATTATATCGAATGAATACACTTTCTTTTCCAACGCCGTATTTTTCCTACGGCGCATGCCTTATGGCAGGGGTTCCTCAGTTGTCGCGATTTTTTTTCGCGTTCTCTTCGATCTTTCAGAAGCTTTTTATTTGAGAGAGAGAGATGACTTTATTTGATGCCCGAGATGGGTTCTGAAGGGTAGACGACTTGGACGGTCTCCCTCCCTCATCCGCCAGCCAGGATTCCTTGGATCCTCGCGGCGGCTTCGGCCATCCGGACTGCTGTCAGTTGTGCCTCCGGTGTGGAGCTGAGCAGAACAGTCTTCCATTGTTCTGCAGCCTTAATTTTGTATCTTGTAAGTGTATCTACATCGGATTTGCTATTATAGCCATTCGTATTTTTTGGAGCTTATGGCAGGACCATATCATGTGGTGTAGGTCGGCTCTGCTGTTGCATAAAGTGCAGAGGTTTGAGTAGAGGTCTGGGTAGCAGCGGTTGAGGGAAACAGGGCTCGGGACTTTTTTTATTTGGAGGAAATGCATGATACATTGTTTAATTCGCTGTGGCAATTTTTTTTATTAATTTTTGTTTTTAATCCAAATTTCGTATTAATAGTTATCTGTATTTGCAGTATTATTACGAATAAATTTGGTACTTCCGCGAAATACGCATTTTTGTGGAAGGAAGAGGGTTTCATTCCCGGCCCGAAAAGCTGCTTTTCTGATGGAGGTGAAAAGCAAAAAATGCCCTTGTGTAGGAGATTTCGGCACACGTTAAAGATACCGAGGGTGTACGAGATTTCGGCGCACGCTAAAGATCCCCAGGTGGTCAAAATTAACCCGAAGCCCTCCACTACGGCGTGCCTCATCGCCTGCGTTGCGTCGGCGCGTCAAACCCCACAATCAATCAAAGATTCCGAGGAGGTAAAAATTAATCAGGAGCCCTAAATATGACGCGCCTCATTCCCTGCGTTGAGCCGGCGCGATAAACCTAACAATCAATCATTTTGGTGGAAATGCAGAGCATTGCATGATAATGGCGCTCGTTTTAACTGGCAAAGAATGCTAAATATACAAATCTGGCGAACATTATTCGTAATTAACCGTATATCACTATACTGTTTTTGTTAGGCACAGTTGTGGTTGGTTGAAAAAAAAATAGTCAGAGAACGGTCATTTATGTACACACGATGATTAGGAAGTAAAACGCGTTTACGGGATGGAAACACGTTTTTGGCATTTCGGTGGTTCCTAGAAGAGCTATGTTTCTACGTCAGCGTCACATTTAAATTGTTTTGGGCGAAATGACAAAAAAAGCAAATTTTTCTGCCAAAAGAGGGCAAAGACGATGCTCACGCATTTATTCGCACAGCCACGTTCCTTGCTGCCTTTCATATCGGCCAACTTGCCAATATCGTTTCTTGTGACGTAACTGGTGCCGTACGCGTGGAAACAGCGGTAGCAGCCACCAAACGAAATTTTCGACAGCCGGTGAAAGCAAAATTAGTCAGCAAGTAGACAATGATAATTTTTGCCCGAAGGTACAAATACGAAAAGCAGGCCTGTGCATTGGTAGTTCGAAGAATGGCTCCTCGACTTACGCACGAAGAACGCCGGACCATAGTTCTTATGGGACGCACCATGACTCAAAGAAGTATATGCGCTGCAACAGGACGTCCAAAGGCCACAGTAAGTCGTGTGCTGCAGGCCTATTACCGCGGGGGCCGAATATGTGACGCACCGCGTGCAAGCGTCGGAAGAAAAACGACTGCCATGGAGGACCAGCTTATTGTTGGAGCGGCATCTGAGAACCCCTTCCTCAGTGCACGTGAAATTCGGTAAGAGGTGGGTGTTGGCAACGCGAGCGTGTCTACGATCAGACGTCGACTACACGAAGCAGGACTAAAGAACCAGATCGCTGCGCAAAGGACACTGCTGGAGCAGAGCCATCGGGACCAGCGAATGGAGTTCGCATCGGTCGTCGAGTCCTGGACGCCGGAAAACTGGCGTGCGGTTGTATTTACGGACGAGGCTTCTTTCTGTACCCGCTGGAATCAAGAAAGGAAAGGTTGTCGTCCATAACGTAATCCGTAAGTTCAGCAGATAATATAGCGCTCACGAAGGACTGACACAGCAAGAAAAAAATATATATATTTATATATATATATATATATAGTTAAGAGAAAAGGTTCCTGGCTATGAGGTTAGCTGTACGATAGAGAAGTCAAACTGAAAAACATAACATTTATTCTAACGTTTCGACCGGGGGCCGGTCTTTTTGAAAAAGACCGGCCCCGGTCGAAACGTTAGAATAAATGTTGTTATGTTTTTCAGTTTGACTTCTCTATCGTATATATATATATATATATATATATATATATATATATATATATATATATATATATATATATATATATATATATATATATATATATATAAGAGTATATATAAGAGTATATATATATATATATATATATACTCTATATAAGAGTATATATATATATATACTCTTAGCAAATCCTCCATAGCTGTAGCGCAGCATTTCAACCAACCAGGCCACAATTTTGATGACCTTAAGGTACATATACTTCAGTCAAATTTTAAGTCCCCTAGGGACAGGAAATACCGAGAATCCTACTTAATTCACAAATTCAACTCCATGGAACCTGCTGGAATTAATGCGTCTAAGGGCAACTTGGAATCCTTGCGATATTCACCGGGAATACAGCATTAGGCATTTTCGTGCATATTCCTCATCCAAAGACTATGACCGTTCACTCTGCTCTGTACCTGGTCACCTAATTTCTTGTTCTTTTTTTTTTTTTTTCATTCCTTAGTGTCTAGCTTAATACTCGCCCTCATGCCTCCAACCTTTGCTTTTGGAATTCAATTTTATTTATTTAATTTCTCTTTTTTTTTTACTCCGCGTGGTCTTGTGCCCCGTACGTCACTCTAACTTTATCTTTTCGTTTTTGAGTTTCAGGACAGGCCTGTACCAGGAATGTTGCCGTGGGTGACACGTGCCATTTCAGCTGCCGGGCCATTGCTTTTTCTTTTGTGTGTGGGTTTATGTGGTTTCCCTCCCTGTTTTTTCTCCTTTTTTATTTTTTTCTTGACCTAGTTAGTTTTCCCCCGTCTCTATCTTTTCTTTTGACCTGAGGCTTGCAGATAGTTTCTGATAAGGACTCCACCCTCACCGCCTGGTCTGCTTCCGGCGGTTCTGAGATCCTTTTCCTATACCCCGCGGCGTGTCAATAAGCACCCTCTCATCCTTTCTGTCCGAAAATTCCACGAATATCAACCACCAGCTGACTTCCGTGTGACCTACTTCGCGGCTTAAACTAGACAACCTTCTTGGCCCCTCAATCTCTCCCCCGACACACTCCGAAACCAATCAGCTTGCTCAATTTCCCTTCCAGCTTTCCCTCTCCTTTCACCTGGGGTCCTACCCCTATATAAACCCTGCCTGCCAGGCGAGAGATTGCCCTGAGGAAAGCAAGTTCTCTTTGCTGAAACGTAGGCCACAATCGTGCTTTTACCTTGTTCGAAGTTTTTCTTCTCTTGTATATATATATATATATATATATATATATATATATATATATATATATATATATATATATATATATATATATATATAAAATTTGCTTCTTTGCTTGTTTTTTTATTTCTCTCCTTTAGTGTGTAAATATTGTGGACTTATTCAGCGTACTGGTGCTTTAATCTTCACTTAAAAGACAACAGGATAGACATTCAGGACTTACCTGATAATTGCCAGCTTTTTAGCTGATTATCATTCCATACAAATATTACTGAGCATTATGGCTAGGAACCATTCGCTTATGAGAAGTTTCAATAATGTAAGTAACACCTAAACCTTCCCTAGTATAAGAAAGGCATAGCTAGTGTTTGAAATGGAATTACACTTCCAGGTGTAACAAAAATGTCGGACTCACAATACTACAAAAATTTTCATTGCCACCCGAAGTCATCTAGCACAAGGTGCTGTTTTCTCTGTTTGATGGGGCCAACCTGGGATTATTTTTCCAGAAGTACCCAATTTTTTTTATCTCCCCTTTTCAGGAATGACCCACAGTACACATGGAAGGTCCGTTAGAGCGGTCGCACGTCCGTACTCGTGTGGGGTGCGTTGAGCTATGAGGGCCTCGGACCTCTTTACCGGGTTAATGAGAAGATGACGTCTGAAACGTGCTCCGGCATAATCCAAAACATTCTCCTCCCCTATGTCCTGGATGGTCCTTTTCCTGATGGATGGTTTCACCTTCAATAAGATGGAGCCCCAGTCCACCTTAGTGCACTGCACGGGCCTGATTTTAAGGCCCGAGCCCGGCCCGGGCCCGCTTTGTGAAGCCCGAGCCCGACCCGGGCCCGTGACACCGAGCCCGGGCCCGGCCCAGGCCCGGTCATTTATTTTTGAGCCTAGGGAGGGCCCGCGTGTGTGTGACAAGGCCCGGTCTTAGACGCTGAAGAAAATTTGTTTATTATATTTGGACCAGTGTTTTCGTAGCGGGCAATCAGACGGAGCATGTTGTCTGTACAAGCACGCCATAAGTTGAAACGCAAAAAATAAGGGTTTAAAAGTGCACGTAGTTTAGCTTACACCGTCTGCAGTTCACGTCACATCGGCGTAATAATAGCTCGTATTCTTAAACGAGAGGCACCATCACCTTTGATGACCAGACTTGGTTGTCTGGGTCACAAGTTGGTATTGATGAGATTTCTTGCTCCCCATTTGAATCAACGAGTACGTGCGTGCGTTGAAGTATTAAATGCAGAGCATTTCAGTAACTCACGATGTCACCCGCGTTGGCGTCCGTAGTCCGCATCGCTCCCCGTCGGTCTGGCATTGGATTGGATTCGATTGGATTGGCTTGGATTGGATTGGATTGGATTGGTTTGGATTTGGATTGTATTGGATTAAAGTGGATTGTGTTGCGTCATAGCCGCTCCACGTTGCGTCATAGCCGCGGCAGGGGGTTCACGGCACGTTTCACGTTTCACCATCGACTTCATCGACAATGTCTACGCGGGAAGAGAAGGCGGCGCGGCGGCGTGCTGCGGATGCTGAGCGCAAGCGCCGCAAGCGAGCCGCCCACGCCGAACTTCGCCAGCGAGAAGCCGCAGCCATTCGTGAACGTCGGGCGGCGATGCGGGAGGGAAAACAAGCACAAAATGAACAGAACTCCTGCTGGCGCAGTTTCAGGCAGGGGGCGCGCGAGCACTGCGAAGGCGGGAAATTTGAAATGCGTCGGGTGGTAGCAGTGAGCGGATAACGGCGCTACAGCCCATTATGGCGAATCAGTGCTCTGCATTTCCAACAGTTTTCACGTAGAGTGGAACGGCTGTAACTTTTTTCCCTGCAGTGGTTGTTAAGAGGTGGCGCTTCTCCGGCACGCGAGTTTGATTTCCAGCCATGGCAGCCGCAGTTAGATTGGTTCGACATCGTAAAACACACGTACATAGACATAGGTGTACAGCTGCAGGGTGTCTTAATTCCTTCCCTCTAGGGCATTTCTTGTAACCGTATCTTTGATACGTTATGCACTGTGGGGAGCGCCTTGGCACGACACCTTCTGGCCTAAAAAGTGTTGCCCGGAGCCCCTCGCCGCGAGCTGCCTTCCCTCGCCCTCCTCGCCTGCCGTGCGGCCCGGTCGCCGGAGAGATGGCGTGTGGGAGCGGGCGGTGGTGAGAAAGAACCGCGCGCGGGGACTCGAGGGACAGAGTGTTCTTGGCTGGTGTGCGTGTGTATGCCCGGTCGAGGATGTGAGTAAAGAGTTTGTCATTGTACTCAACCGCAGTGTGCCTCATTTCTGGACGGCCGTAGAGAGCAGGCCCACAGCACCCAAATATAAAACGTGTATGCAGTACATCAAATGTGTATAAAATTACAGTATAGTGACTATCAGACCTAGAAAAACATGTTTTTAAAACAATGTGTACAACTAACATCAAGAAGCACATAAAAGTAAACTCAGAATATTCAATTTTATGCTCTTTTCTACACTTCACGTCGGAACTATTAATGGCCGGGGCTATGAATTCAAGCCCGAGCCCAGCCCGGGCCCATGGCGTCGAGCCCGAGCCCGGCCCGGGCCCATGGCACTGAGCCCGGGCCCGGCCCGGTCCCGCCAATAATCGACTTCGGGCGGCCCGGGCCCGTGCAGTGCTCTAGTCCACACTGCAAGGGCAGTACAGACCACGCTTGAGAATCATCATGACGTTGCCGTGGCGGTCAAGAAGCCCCGATTTAAACATCACCGAAAACGTCTGGGGCCTGATGAAAAAAAAACGTGGCCAGACAGCCTGGGCTTGGCGCAACGACCGCAAACGAGCTGTGGACCGCCGCTGAGGCCAAATGGAACCGCCTCCGCCAGCTTCCGAACCTAGTGGATTCTCTGTACGACTCACTTCCAGGACGAATTGCGAAGGTCCAGGCGAGCGCGGGGGATCCCATTGACTACTAAAAAGCTCTACGAGTCACTACAAATTCCGGTTTTTTGTAATCAATAGGCTTTGATTAGATTTTTTCTTCGTAAATGAACACGATATCAGCGATTGAGCTGAACAAAAGCATGTAATCACGCTTTTTTGCTTTCACAATGCACATTGTTTGAGGTAATCACCAAATGTGTGAGCAAATGTTTGGGCCCAGCATTACCGATCTTTATTAAAACAGACTGGGTTTAGAAGTTGCTTTTAATAAAATGCTATTCACCAAACGACTTGCGCTGATATTCTCGATCACGCGTTGCAAACAAAACGAGCACATCGATAGTGGCCAGCAGCCCTTTCGGTCGAACCTTTTGTGCGATTACGTAACTGCTTGCGGTGATAAGGCACCACGTTAAACGACGTGCTAGTCTCCCGTGCCACCGCTCACGGTTGCACCGCGCGAGGCAAGCGCTCCTCGTGGCTAGTGGCGTCTGTAAATTAGACGGGCACATGACAAGCAACTACAGGACCGAGCCTGTCCGAGGGGCGCGCACGCGCAATGGCGAGCTGTCTCCAACCCAGCCGCTATCAGCAGGTGTCGCCAGCGTGCTCCGCAGCCGCGCGCTCGCTTGCCCTAGACAAGCCTGACGCGCACTGTACACCTTCAGAGCCGCCGCGGCGTTGGGCCCAAAGACGCGGGTTCGATCTCGGCCGCGCTGGCTGCTTTTGAGATGACGGCGAGAAACAAAAACGCCGGCCTATTGAGATTTCAGCGCACGTAGAGACCCCGTCGTGGTGAAAATTAATCCGGACGCCTCCACTTCTGCGCGCCTCGCAGCCCAGGTGGAGCTTCGACGCGTTAAATGCCACAAAAACCAAATAACTCCGCCTTGAAGTGCACCGTTTTATTGTGCACGCCTTTTGGATAGTGCGGCTTTAACTTTTACTATATACATGTTCGTTCTGACAAGTAACATTTTACTCCGTTCAGTGTTTCTTGATATACCCAACGGTTTGAGGTGGCGCAAGGTGCCGTGTACCCAAGTAGTGTCGTATGCATTTTCTTGCTGGAAGAATACGCAAACGCATTGCCGCTTGTGAGTGAAGGTTCCTTTGACATAAGACTGAAATGTCACGAATTCGTCAGTTTAGCATAGATCTGGTCGAAAACTCGCGGAACCTTGTTCAGTGTTGCATGGCCGTACACAAGCTCCACGCTTTCCGCACTGAGCCGCGGCGTCCGTGCTCCGTCCAGCGCATTCCGTTTTCCTTTGTCACCCACTGGGCCCGACAGCGTATCCACAAGCCATGTCCCGTAGGGGATGCGCCTGTTTGGTCCACGTCCGACAGCTGAGAGCTTTCTAAAGCAGAATAATTGCATCCTAAATAAAATAATAACAGGCGAAACCAACCTAAAATGGGGAACGCAACCACCATTAAAAAAAATCATGCATATACGCTTTCCGCAGCATTCAGTCGGCCCTACAACTCTTGCAGCTTGGATTTCCCGCAGATAAAGCTTGCCAACGCTCCCTGCGTCTTCTTCAGGAGATAAAGGAAAACAGATTTAGCGTTCGCTTCCAGTGGGTCCCTTCCCACGTAGGCGTGCTTGGAAACGAGGCTGCGGACCAGTTGGCTCGTGAAGCGACATCGTGCACTCGTCTTCTGAAGGTGGCCCCCGATGAACGGCGCATTTAAAAAAAAATCCTTTAAATCCTTTAAAAACAAGATCATTCCCGCTCTCTTTGGCGACCACAACATCGACCTTGTGTTACCAAAGGAATCAAGAGGACAGAGGCAACCTTACTGTTCCGCATCCGGACCAACTCAGCGCGGACACCGGAGTGGCTTCATAAGCTGAACATTATCTCTTCACCTCTGTGCGGAACGTGTGGTGCTACAGGCGACATCGGTCATTTTATTATGGACTGCTGAGAGCATGCGGAGGAGCGGTTAGCTTTGTTTAAAGACCTGCGAAGTATAGCCGGTCCGCATGCCTCTTTGAATGATTTAATTTTCCCGGAAGGCCATTGGATCACGTGGAGGGACATCTTCCGTTTGATCCTGCAATTTTTAAGGGTCACAAGCCTCAGCGAATCATGGTGAATTCCCCCGCATAGCGGTAAACAGGTGCTGATCGGGTGAGCAATTGCCGGCATACCACGCAAGGCTAGGTCCACCCGTCAATAAACATCGCCACCACCACCACCGCAGCTAGCATTTGCTCAGCTAGCTATGGCACAGTTGAAACCGACCTAAAGGGGACAAACCACGCAAGTTGAAAAAATATTCTGAGCTGACACCGACATAACCGCGAATAATATTCCACTAATGTAGAAAAATATTGGAGAGAAGTAGTCGAAATCGACATAAAAGATACCAAACCACTCAAAAGAGCAAAAAAGAGGGCTGTAACTGCCCTGAAGCTAACAAAACCACCCGATATTTTGTTTATAATGCACAAATCTGTCATAAGTAGATACCACGTGTGACAAAAAGACTTGTGTTTTAATCAAAATAAATATTTCAAAAGAAAGAAAAATGGCTCCTGCGGGACTTGAACCTGCTTCATGCATGGATTTAACCAGAAACGTAACCTGTATACCCCAGCCTTTTTTTTTTCTTCCGTCATATTTAATTCAAATATAGAGAAACACATATACAAGCACTATTTAGAGATCTTGCAGCTTAATATAAAACGCTAAACCGCTAGTCTGGGATTCGGCGAAGAAAATATTGACGATATCCTCTATTAAAAGGACAATGGTACACACCGGCGCTAAACAGGCCACCAATCAGGCCTAAAGACATTTTGGTTGTAGTACCCTCTATGCTTACTTAGCATTTCCCTAAAGTGAAACTTGCAAGAGACCATCGGCTCAGCGTTTCTAGATAACAAGCGCGTTTTTCATAAACTGCGCAGACCCATCAGAAAAACGGGTCATAAGGCTCACAATCCCAAGGTAACGCACAAGGTGGGGTGTTGATTCAAATATACTTTCCGTTGAAGCACATCCCAGAACAATACAGTGTCTTTGCAATCAATGAAATACTGCTCAATTGTTGCTGGAGCAGTACAAGGAAGGAAGGAAGGATGTAGAAGGAAGGCAGGAAAGTTAACCTGGCTGGAGCCTAGGTTGCTATCCTCCACGTGGGAAAGAAAAAAATAGGCAAAAAAGAGGCAAAAAGAACGAAGAAAAGCTGCAGAAGAGAGTTATGCCCAGCGCTGAAGC
This sequence comes from Haemaphysalis longicornis, assembly GCF_048455015.1. Classification (NCBI taxonomy): domain Eukaryota; kingdom Metazoa; phylum Arthropoda; class Arachnida; order Ixodida; family Ixodidae; genus Haemaphysalis; species Haemaphysalis longicornis. The sequence goes on from NW_027526335.1 coordinate 233,245,981, forward strand.
ACTAAACGTTCAAGTTATGTGAACAGCAGACGCAAAAATGTTCCTACTACGCATCCATGCTTCAACTGGCGAGGTTTCCGTATGTAGCTGCAAAAAGAGAGAATTTGTGCTTTGAGAAAGAGGCATTTACAAACTCGATTAAGAACATCATGGCCGGGTAAACCACCGTAAACAGATCTGAAGAGGGGTGGAGGAAATAGTATTGATATTAAATCTCTGTAGCACGCATTGCGCGACACCGTAAATGGACAGTCGGTGGAAAAGCGAGCGAATAAAATCTGACAAAAGAACTCTCCTCATGCACAAATCCCCACTAACATGGCCTTGAGGGTAATTTATAAGAAACAATAATGCCAGAAAGAACATGCAAAAAGTTCACCTGACACAAGGCTCTAATAATGGGACGGGATGAGCCATGAAGAAGCCAAAAATGAGTGACTATGTATCTATAGTTTTCGTGAACAGAGGTGTGTCGTCCAGAGCCTTTAACACAGCAATGTGTCTGCCCATAGGTCCTCACCGAACATGTGGCTTGCGCGGACGTTCAATACCTATTATTCTGCGCATTGCTCGTACAGCCCTGGAGTTCTGTTGCGGAAATTACGAGCAGTTCGGTCTACTCCGGATTGACCTTCCTAATGCTTGCAATCGCGTGCGCCAATCGTGTCTGCTTTCACTCTAGGAGCATGTGAACATTGGTTCAGTTGTTTTCAACATCGTACGCCTTTCTTGTGACGACTGCTCAACTAGACGAATTGTTAATGGGCACTTCGCGAGGCCTGTGGTGGTACAATATTCCGTTAATCAAGGATATCCCTCCGTCCCCACTTCTTCCTGGCCTTAATTTCAATTCTTCAATGCCCCAGCGTTAATGGTGTTAGTTTTCGGGGCAATTAACTAAAGGCTCTGGCAAAATTCCGACGATCTCACCTTCTTCTGTGCTTACAAGCCTTGTATTGACAAGGTGCTCTCATTGAGCGAAAAATTCGTGGTTGTTTAAAGCGCTAAAACTAACTTTGCTAAGAGCTCTGATCTTTGGGTTGGCTTATGGGCGCTCACCCCATCCCGATATGCAGGCATTGGATGGTCGTGTTGGCAGCCAAAATACCCTTGCATACCAATGGACTGCTATAAGAGCAGCACACGATACCGGCGGGAGAGGGGCAAACACTCCGTCGTTACCCTGAAAGTTTTGTGTCGCACAATATATGCCCCGAGACATTCCGAGTTCGTTTAAACAGAGTATAACAAGCACGCGGATAAATTAGTAAGTAAGTAAGTTCGTGGTCCTGATCCCTTTTGACACAGGGCAGGCGCATCAAGCGCCACAGGAAGTTCGAACATATGTTTCCACATACGGAGAAATTGTTAAGAAATTGTTGCCACCCGTGGTGTGGTGATTTGCGATCGAGTATTTGCACCAGCACCACCAGAGCGTTTCCTGGCACAGCAGGTTTCGTTTGCACCGCCAGGAGGCACCACGAGTGTCAGAGTACACAGTACACACACCACACACGTACACACCGAGCACGCGCGCGCTCGCACACGCGCGTGGAAAGCCGGTCCCACCACGGCCGGTCCGGTTACAGCAGAGAAGTGAGGGCATCGGTAGGTCCGGCGGGTCAGTCCACTTAGCTCCCCACTTGATCTATGCAGGAAATACGCCAAGTGGGGACCTTTTCTAAACTTCGGCAGTACTGTTCCCAACGACGCAGTCGTCGTTTGGTGTGCGATGCTTGTTGCTCTTTTGTTTTTTCGGAGGCGCCCGTGAATCCCAGGCTATCGGCTAATGTCGTCGCTTCCTGATGTTCGTCGTTTAGTTTTGTACATTCCTCGATCACATGCTGTATCGTCTCGCTCTGCGCTCCGCACAGCCGACACGTTGGGTCCGCGCCGAATAGCTCGTGTCTCCTTTGCTGCGTGAGCAGGGATCCCGTGCGTGCCTGGAACAGTAGGGGCCGAATTCTCTAAAACGACGGGGCGTCGTCAAGCACCTGCAGAGAACCCCAAAGCGACGGCCCCAAACCCAGAACACATGCATTTGCATGGCGATACCCCGTCGTTTCAAGACGACGCCTGTTTTTTAGAGAATTCGGCCCAGGGCACTGTCTCTGTCGCCATGGCCCTATGTTTGAGGTACTCGGCGAGGCTTTGCTTTCTGGAGACCGCTATGCGCCAGGTTAATTTGCTCGTGCTTGCTTGCTCTTTATTGACGATTTGTTGCCACTTTTGTTCAGATTTAGCTTCATGTTTTGTCGAATTTTGGCTGTATTTCATTTCGAGGCTGGTGAGACTTTTTATCCAGTCAGTTTTCAGATTTCTGTATCGAAGGTGCATGTATATGCGTTTGCAGTAGTTTGTGCTCGCCATGAATTTGAGCCTGCCAGCGTAGTGTAGCTTTGCCCTCGCCTCTCTGACTTCGTAGGGGGACCAGCCCATTTCGCGTGTGATGGCGGAGTTTTTGGGGTCGCACAGTTGCCGCCAAGCAGCCACCGGCCCAGCTCGTTTTGGTGTTGCTCCATGCATTTCAGAGTTGGTCTGGAGTAGGCCAGCACATCATCTGCGTATGTTACGGCTGGTACTCCGAGTGCCTTCCACAGTGTGCGCCCTACAGTGTAGGGGTTGTATGAATGTCTTGCGAGGTGCCATGTTAGCCCTTTCAATATGTTTGATTTTTTCACAGTGTCCTTCTCGTGCTGTTCGAGGTAGTTCGCTTGACTGCCGATGGTGATGCCCAGGTACTTGTATGAATTTTCCGGTCTAGCGTTTCATTTTGGAGTGTGAATGGACCTTTGATCTCCTCGTTATTTACATTTATGCCCATCCACTGCGTTTTTGCTGTGTTAAATTTCAACTGGTCTTTTGTTGTTATCTTTGAGCAGATGTCGAGCAGGTCTTGTAGGTCTGTTGCGGATTCTGCTAGAAGAACAATGTCATCGGCAAAGGCGAGGCATGCTATTTTGGTATATTCTTCCTCTCCGTCGGTCGACAGGCGTAGGCCTGCTCCCTCCTTGTCAAGGGTGTTAAAGAGTTCGTTATATAGATGTTGAAAAGCGTTGGGGATAATGGGCAGCCGATGTTGATATTGACTTCCTGTGACTTGTATGTGTACAGTTTGTATATGGCAGTGCAGTCTTTGTACATCTCCTTTATTAGTTCAATCAGCCCATCTTCTAGGTTTAGTTTTTCAAGTTTGTCCCACAGCTTTGCATGGGGCACAGTGTCGTATGCCTTTTCCATGTCAAGAAATGCCAGGAATAGTTGTGATTTGTCTTTATGTTTCATTTCTATGGCTTGGGTTAACGTGAAGATGTGGTCACTTGTTCTTCGGTTAGGGCGAAAACCAATTTGGGCATCTGCTAATTTGTTGTTGTCCTCACAATATTTTTGAGTTCTGCGATTTATTACGGTGCATAAGAGCTTAAGCACTGTGCTGAGTACAGCTATTGGTCGGGACTACTCAAGTTCATCAATGGGTTTTCCTTTGCCCTTGTTAAGAAGTTTTATCCGTGCCTTTATCCATTTTTGTGGCACCTGCAGGGTTTCCAGAGTTTTGTTTAAGTACTGAAGGAGTGCTTCGCGTGCTTGTGGTTGCATTGCTTTAATGAGTTCGTTGGGAATTTCATCCAGGCCGGCGGCTTTCTGATTTTTTAGGTAGCTGATATGGCGCTTCAGCTCTGCACGTGAGATTTCTTGGAGCAGAGACTCGTCTGGTCTGTTTTGCATTGTGTGAGACCTATCCGCTTTTGGGCGCTCCTCTGTCTGCACCTCTTTTTGAAGGTTGTTGAAGTACTCTGTCATATATACTTCTATCTTGTCTTCGTGTTGAAGAACAATACCGGTTGCTGTTTTTAGGCTTGTCGCTTTCTGTGTTGTTTCTTTGGGGCCTAATGAACGGATGTACGACCAGAATCTTTTGCTGAGGTGTTTGCGCTCTTGTGTGATGTTGATCTCTTGTTTTCTGTGGGTCTCGTCAATTTTTTTCTGCAACATATCGTTTTATTTTTACTTTTTGTTCTATGTAACCCTTCCAGGCTACTTCCTTAGCTGCTGCGTCATATTGCGGTATATGACGGTGTTTTTTGGAAGGTTTTTTTCTTTCTGCTATTTGCTTTTTCACCTCAGTATCGAACCAAGGAGTGGCTCTGTGGAACAAGTGCTTCTTCTTTCGTCCAATGGTTTCCTCTGCTGTCTTGATGCATTTTTCAATAAATTCCTCATATGCGCAATATTCGTCCAGTTCTGTTTCTAGTTGGGATGCAAAGGCTGTCAGTGCATCCGTATCTTGTGTTTTCCAGTGTACAGTTGTTGTCCCTGTGCGGTTGCATTTCTTCTCTGTTTGTCGAGGTCGATCTGCTTCTGGGCAGATCTTCATCCGGTTGTGGTCGCTACCGCAACTGTCTAGCTTTTCCTCGTCTATATGTAGCGACGTAATATTTATATTGTGTTAGACTGCAAGGTTGTTATAGAGGGCGTAGTCAATGGCTGTTTTTTGGGTATTTCTTGACCACGTGTACATTCCTTGGCTCACTTCATTCAAATTGGCAATACGTAGGTTGCAGCGTTCAATTAATTTACGAAAGCCGGAGGCATTCTTGTATTCACCTTCTAGTTCTGCTACATGGCAGTTAGTCTCCGAGCAGGAGCACAGGCTGGCTGTGGCGCTCATCTTCGATATCTTTCACGATACAGTCATAGATGTCGTCGTTCCACTGTGGGTCTTCTTGGCTTGTGGCCATGTAAATAACACATACACGTAGGCAGCAATCTGCCAGATATATTTTTACCCATGTGTGTTCCTTACATTCGTTGGGGGTGTGCTCTAGTTGTAGGTTTGAGGTACGGCATATAAAGCCGACTCCCCCTCCTCTCTTTTCTCCCATTGGTCCTGTTTTGCCCGTGAAATTTGAATTCTTCTGCCAAATTTGGTTCCTCTTGTTCCCTCAGATGAGTTTCTGTCAATGCATATAGGTCAATGTGCTGTTTCGTCATTTGGTTTTGGATTTCTTCCCATTTTAGCTTATTGTTTCCTTGAATGTTAAGAAGGCATATAGTTAAGTTTTGTTTACCTTTTTTGTGTTTGTGCCTGGTGTGTTGTTGCCTTTTTCTTGTGTTTTTCATTTGGCTGCAAGTTGGTGTTGGTTTGAGGTAGCGTATGTCGGCATTGTCTTTGACATCAGCAGGCACAAGAGGATGAGGCATGATTGGGCTTACCGCCATTGACTGCTCTTTGACAACTGTCCAAACGCAGTCGTCATTACATGGATGAACTGCTGCATGGCTTTGGGGTGAGACAGGGGGTCTTCTTTTGATGTCCCTTGTTCTTTTCGGGACGGATGTTTGTACCTAAGAAAACGCTACTTTTTGGGCTAGTTGGTGCCTAATGTCGTCTGCCAGGCGACGGTCGTAGTGGATGCCATCCATGTTCCCCTGCGTTGATGACTTCGCAAGTCGGAGGAACTCCACCGCACGACCCAGAGTGTTGCACATGGAGCCTACTTTGGCGTTCCACTCGCAGCACTCCCTCTAGATCTCTGCTCCCCGTGTGTTGATTTCAGGGATAGCTCAGACACAGTACGAGTGCTGAGGTGCATGCTCGCTCCATGACGCAAGTTTTTGGCAGAGCAGTTCAACTAGCTTTGTTGTATCCTCCTTCTGAAGGATATCTGTCGTACCCACATGGAGCACTAGCTGCAGTGTTGCGCTGGTCGAGTTGGCACGGGCGATCTCTTCCTTTGCCCGGACCAGCGTTTCCTCGACTTTGGCGGCTGATCTGGTGGTGATGCGCACCCGTCGGTCATTCACTGTCTGGTACGTTGTCCTCTTCAGACGGTTGGCATTTGAGTCACCCAGGATCACACAGAACCGATGCGTGGGCCCTTGGAGCTGCTGTTGCGGCTGGTGCCCACCGCCTGACATGGGTCTACTGCAGGTCGTGTTGTGAGTACCTTCAGGAGGGGGGCACCCTTCAGCTGGGTCCTTAGCTGTTGTTTTGCGCTGCTTTGTTCCCGCTACATTGGACCACAGAATTCTGGTGTTAAGTGGCCCTGGTGGTTTCCCCGGCTCTGGCGTTTGGTTATTCGGCTCTGGGGTCTTGGGGCTTTCAGGAGCAGAGTCGAGGCAGCAGGAAGTTGGGGTGGGCGTCTGCGTATTGCGTGGGCGAACTGGGGTTTCTGGCACGTTGACTGTTGATTTCCCGGCGAGTTGAACTTGGTTCCGGAGTGCCTAAACCTCCGATTCCAGCACCTTGCAACGGTCGCTCGCAGTCCGTAGGCCCCGCGTGAGTTTTTCTACTTCCTCTTTGTTGTGGGCTTCCATTTCTCGCAACTGTGATTTTAGGCTGTCGATTTCCAGTCGGAGATCGCCCCTTCAGTTTCTTTTCGTTGAGCGTGATGTTCGCCTGTATGGCGTGCAGCGTTGTGCATCTTGAAATCTGCTCCGTCTGCTTCCTCGAGGTTTCGGGGATGACGTGTCCCAGGAGTAGACCCAGCTGTCACAGCCGCCGCATTGCACCATGCTACCTCTGGCATCTGCGTTTGCTTTTTTTGCGGTAGGGCGACGGTGTCTCTTTGGTGGCATCATGCTGACGGGCTGGGTGCTATCGCGGGATTGTAATACGAACGTCTCACCTGCAACATGGCTCCCTTGTCGATTTTATGTGGTAGCCGCTGATGGCAGCAGCAGTGTGCGTCGGTTCTAGATGTCAAAAAACAGCCGTAAGGCCAGCGTCGACCAGGGCGATGACAACGGCCGTCGGTATCCCGGCGCGGAGCTCCCCCGGGTACACAGTCGACACACACTGCAGCTCGACCGCACGATGTACGGGATCACAGGCACCCGGGGAGGCTGGATCCAGTGTGATCCTGAGCATTACTTGCGTAAACTCGGTTAAAAACCAATCAGATTAGGCACTTCTATCGAGATAAATAAGAAGAAACACTGCGCTGTTACGTTCGACCACCTTCGCGTCCTCTTTCAGTCGCTTGGCCTTTTCTCAACGCAGCCCATAGATGGCGCCACTCGTCATGGGGGCCCTACGGGAAATGGTTTGAATCCGCAGTCCCGCACTCCTCCGTGATGTCACACGCCTCCGCACACCGGGAGCGGCTTGCCCTAGTTCACATGCATCCTCCCCTCCACGGGTGTCTCTCGGCAGTTCTCTTGCCCTCCTCCGCGTGTGCCCACAGGTGAACACGGACGGTTTTTAAAGCGAACGCTTTCTTAGTTGTATCGGTGGCGCCCATGCCAAAAAACTGACGAATCTCCCCATATACCGGTTGGCCAACCGAAAACGCACTCAGAAGATGTATGGATACACATTGCGTGCGTGAAACCGGAATTCATTTGTGTCGAAACGGTTGCTTGAAAAGCGCGAAGTAGGAACGGTTCTGTATTAGACAGATCACACATCAATAATGAAGAACGAGTGCAAAAGTATACACTTATCTTGGAAACCTCGTATCGGTATGCATTTAGACCCTTCGTAGATGCGTTTACTTAGTGCGCGAAAAATAGTCGCATGGGCTCGTTCTTCGTTTGTAATTTGGGTCTTCGAAGGTATGACGATCGAATTGGACGCCAAGGTTGGACGCAGTTTTAGCGAACGTTTCGACGCAGTTTTGATGTGGGAAAGCTTTGGTGTTTCTCTCAGCTTTTTTTAAGAAGGCGCGGTAAAGTTTTTCTTGGCATTAGTGTTGTAATACTGACCCATGAACACAAAGTCTAGTTATCACGTGGCAAATGTGTGGCAGCTATCAATGGATGATGTGTTTGAAGTTACCTGCTGAAAAACGGAACTGCGTTAAAACAACTCTCACCTGCCTACCATCAGCAATCCCGTTTTCCGTGCGCAATCGCATAAATAAGGGAAAGACGACCTAAAGTGTGCGAAAGTGATTTTCGCTCATGTTTCCTCGCTGATGGCGTCGTCCATCTCGCGTTTCCGCACACCGTATTTTCGTATAACTAAAGACGGCAGTTTGAGTACTTCGCTTGTCACTGGTTCAAGCGTTAGACGTTGCGCCAAAAACAGCTGCGCATGCGGCATGAAGCGATCATTCAACTCGAGCACGAGAGCCGACAAAATCGAGACTTGTCGTAATGGCCACGTTACTGCTCGCGTGCTATAGCCATTTTGTTCGCACATAGAGCAGCGGCCAAGCTTTTGCTCGTACCACCCGGAATTGCAACATCCGTTATGGAGGTCCGATGACGCGAAACAAATGTGAGAAAAACGTTCTCCTCGCACGCTCCGGGCACACGAAAATTCCCCCCGGCGTCGGCTCTGGGTTGGTCGACCACGCAAGGGGCTGAAGCAACGATGGTGGGATCGCACCACCAAAAAAAAAAAAAACCCACCCATGCAATATTTCAGGTTTACTGGACTAAAAAAAGCTATCAGCCAATTTATTATAGCGTGAAATTTTGCATATTCTGCGGTGTTCGGAAAGCAACTCTTCCGTATCAAAGCGGAAGCTAGAGTTTTATGCCCTTTTTCGGCTTCTATCGAGCAGTTCAAGAAAGGAGTCAACTGCGTCTGTCTCCAGAGGCATGTTTGCAGCTCACCAGTTTTAAAGAGAAGTTCTTATGCCTCACTTGCGCCGTAGATCCTAACACCTAAACGCACCGCATAAAAGTCGACTTTACTCGATGGGTATCACAAAGCGATAATGATGATAAGTGAAGGCCCATAAAGCGCCTGAAGAAAGATCATGCATCCATCCGTTCAACGACGACGATGCTTGAACGCGAAGCTTTCTCGTGATGGATTCTTTGGTTGGCCAATCCCACACTACGAGCATGTGCTACTCTGGAAGAAGGCACGATTTTTCTAGAATACCCAGAGCTACTCTGGGGGGCCAAACCTTTGGGTTTGGGGTGGACGGCGCGAATCGGTACCTGCTGCTTGGCGTTCGCTTCGACCACGTCGAAATGGAGCAATCGGATATAGACGCCGGTTTCATAACGCGAGGGACCCAAGTACGATTCCGGCCACTGAAGCGTTTTTTTTTTCTCTTTTACTTCACCCACGGTCATTCATCATCATCGTGAGTCAAAATTGGATTTCCTGCAGGGTGTATTGGCGTTCCACGGAATCAGTGACGACACTAATGCTTCGCTTTAAACACGCTTCCCTTGGTCGGAGTCGAACTTGGGTCCCTCGCGTTATGAAACCGGCGTCTATCCGATTGCGCCATTCCGGCACAGTCGAAGCAGTTTTGTGATTTAACTAGTACCAGAAAAATACTGCACAGGTTATGGTTCAGATCCAGATAACTTCGTTTCGTTCCGGTTGAGTTCCGGTTCGACAAAATTGCGCACCCAACCGGTTCACGAACCGGTTAAGAGTTCATTTATAAGTGAAGTGCGGAAAAAAGGCTTTGTAGTGTTGCACGAATACATGCGCAATTAGTGTACGCTATTACTTTGCGCCGTACACATCGCGCATGTCGGAAGACGAGTGCATGCTATTTCAGCAAAATTGGGTGAGTGAGTAAGTGAGTGAGTGAGTGAGTGAGTGAGTGAGTGAGTGAGAGTGAGTGATTGAGTGAGAGAGAGTGAGTGATTGAGTGAGAGAGAGTGAGTGATTGAGTGAGTGAATGAGTGAGTGAGTGAGCGAGCGAGTGAGTGAGTGAGTGAGTGAGTGATTGATTGTGGGGTTTAACGCGCCGACGCAACGCAGGCGATGAGGCGCGCCGTAGTTGAGGGCTCCGGATTAATTTTGACCACCTGGAGATCTTTAACGTGCGCCGAAACCTCGAACGCACGGGCGTTTTTGCTTTTCCCCTCCATCCGAAAAGCGGCCGCCGCGGCCGGGCATCAAACCCGCCACCTTGTGCTCAGCAGCCACTGAGCCACCGCGGCGGGTGAGTGAGTGAGTGAGTGAGTGAGTGAGTGAGTGAGTGAGTGAGTGAGTGAGTGAGTGAGTGAGTGAGTGAGCGAGCGAGGGAGTGGGTGAGTGAGTAAGCGAGTGAGCGAGTGAGGAGCGAGCGAGCAAGTGAGTGAGTGAGTGAGTGAATGAGTGAGTGAGTGAGTGAGTGAGTGAGCGAGCGAACGAGTGAGTGAGCGAGTGAGCGAGCGAGCGAGCAAGTGTGTGAGTGAGTGAGTGAGTGAGCGAGCGAGTGAGCGAGGGAGCGAGTGAGTGAGTGAGTGAGTGAGTGAGTGAGTGAGTGAGTGAGTGAGTGAGTGAGTGAGTGAGTGTGTGAGGGAGGAAGTGAGTGCGCTCAATTAAACAGCGAGCGCGATTTTCGGGGCGCTCTCCCGGTGAAGTGAGTCTAGCTTTTGGCTTTCCGATTCCCGATAACCGCATAAAAAGCCACGTAAACGATTCTGCAGACGACTAAGGCCTACACAAGAGGGACCATGCCGTTTTGTTTCAACCCACGGCTCTTGTTTGCTATCCTACCCAGCATTCGAACAATTTGAGCATCATGAGAAAAACAGTACGGAGGCCTAGACCACGTAGTCGGGACCTACGCGGCGGAATACGCTAGGTAGGCGGTCAGATCGGCGGCCACTACCTCGGGAACCGACCTTATCACAAGTCTGACGCTTCAGTTGTCTAACACCCAGCAGGCTGAAGAAACGGCTATCGCCCACGCCTTCTCTCAGACAAAGGCCAAAGTAGTTATTACCGACTGCCAAGCCACCTGGCAATCATACCAAGCAGGTGGGATTTCAAGACAAGCCCTTCAGGTTCTCCTCAACATGACCCCCCAGAAACAAGACAAAATCCTATTGCCACGAAGTCAAAGACGACGCAGTTGTCTTCAAAGCAAAGAAGTTTATTGGAGCGAACTTGTGCTCCCCTAACAGCTCAAGGAATACACATACACAGGCGGCGAAGCAGCAGTCAACAAAGTGTGAGAGAGAGAGAGAGAGAGAGAGAGAGAGAGAGAGAGAGAGGGGGGGGGAACTTTATTGACGTGTGCACGCAAGCGTCGAGAGTCAAATGCCTTTTATCTTTCGGCGCGAGTGTTTCTTGAACCGTCTATTTACATCTAGAACATTGTAGATCAACGAAGATTATTCTGGGCTAGTGACGTTAAGGCGAACCAGACTGCTTATCTGAATGAGATAGCCCACGCGGCATAAAAATAAAGAATGGAAGACGCGCTTCGCTTGGGACACAGATAACAGAGCCGAGCGTGGCCGGGCAGTAAACAAACAATAAATACACAAACCCATACATGGTTCGCGGCAATATTGCCGTGAACTATACCCTGTGGTTTGTTTATTTGTGTGCTTTGTTACCAAGTCGCCCAGCGGTATTATCCAAGTGAAGCGCGGGTTTCCCTCTTTCTTTTGTATGCCGCGCAGGCAGAGTGCATTCATTGCCTGTCGTCACTAGAGTGGAATGTTCGTCCTTGATCGCCAACGTCCTAGATCTGATTCGATAGATCTTGAAAGGTTAACGCCGAAGCATAAATGCTCGCACCGCGGCATTCTTTTCACCGACGTTCATCTATGCACGTCACGTTGCTGACTGCTTCTTCGACGTTGGTGTTTTTTTTTTTTTCAGTTCGCTGAAGAGCACAAGTTCGCCCCAATAAACTTGTTTGTCCAAGAACTTGTGTCGTGCTTGGCTTCGGGACAATGTGGATCCGGCCCACGTAAGCCAGGACGGCACACGTGCTGGCCCGACAACTCGCCCACCGGGCACCGCAAGAAGAGTCGGAGCGAGCCTGGCAACTGCTCCTCACATACGCCGACATCACCCAACCTTACCGACTAGCGAGACAACTGTGCTCTCCATTCACCGACCTGGCCACGAAAGAACAGGAAGTCATCCCGAGGCAAGGACAGACCAATACATACCCGCTCCCAACACGACTACACGCAATCCATCCAACGCTCTATGTGCTGCTGAGCACGAGGACGCGAGTCCGACTCCAGGCCGCTTCTTTGATGGAGGCGAAAGGCGAAAACGCCCGTGTGTACGAGATTTCGGCGCACGTTAAAGATCCGGAGGTGGTCAAAATTAATCCGGAGCCCTCCTCTACGGCGTGCCTCATCGCCTGCGTTGCGTCGCCGCGTTAAACCCCGGAATCAATAATCTCTGTGATCCCCTGTGTATTCACTGCCACGCCCCAGTCACACTGTACCACTATGTCTAGGAATGCAACTAAATCCAGATCTTCCCGCATTACCCTCACGCAAGCAGTGGGAGAGTACGCTGGTCTGCTCCTGTCTTGGAACGCAAGCTTTGCTAGCGGAAAGGGCGAAGACAGCCGGCCGTATTAGCGGAGTCTTGGAGTAAAGACCCCAACCAGAAATATGCTCACTTCAACTCTCTCTCTCGTTCTCTCTCTCTCTCTCTCTCTCTCTCTGTGAAAAGTTGGTTACGTGCCTCAAGCACTCTGGTGCGTCGAAGCTTGCACGTGGAAGGATATTCTTGCTATGTTATGCACGTTCTAGATTCACTAGTGACGCGAAGGCGTTTGTTTTGACTGATGTGGATAGTTGGGGAAAAAAAACCGTATGCGTCTTGCCAGACTGGTGAGTGGCTTTGCAATACATTGGACAGATGGGGCAAACAGCCCTTCGCATTCGGTTCTACAGATGGCGCAGACAGCACTAGCGTTTCGCTACGGAAAGCCGACGAAACGCCACTCAAAAACTGTTCTTGCGCTGCGAACGTAGCGGGCTGCAAAAATTTAGCGTTGCGCGTACGCAATAGCAGTAGACGTCATGGCAACACCCTCTAATAAGCAATTAAAAGCAGTCGACGGAAGGCGGATCTGGGCAAGTGCTTATGCACCTTGCTCGCATAAAGTCTTGTACTGGGTACCGAGTTAAATGTTAACGATTCTAGCGAAGGCACTTTGGTACGTACATCACCCAATTTGTTATGTGCGCACCACCATTAGAAATTAAAAATGCGCTGATACATTAGCTCAGCACTTTACATGAACATTACCTAGGCACATTCTATCTGCTCTCGTTTTGTGTTCCGGTAAAGATAATCCCGAGGTAGACGTGAACATTAAGCTTTGTGGTTCTACTTAAGGGTTCGTTCTCGTATAATGTGGGCACTTTGCCTGAGTTCATTGTTCCATATATCCGGCTACAGACTTTTACAGCAAAGCTGTAAATGGCTAGGATCCAACAGATCGTCTCCGGTCCCAGAGCGATGTAGACAGGAATCGCTAGCGAGCGTAGCGCCACGTTGCGGAGCCCACTTATATCCCGGGAATCGTAAAACTGCGCGCCACACCCCCGGGACACGAAAAAAATCATACAAAATTAAAAAGGTCCTAGGGCCTTCATAGAGCATGCGCCGTGATTACCGTACCCGCGCCACAATAAATTTCTACCCACGATTCCTGTGTGCTTTGTAGCGTAAGCTACACTGGCCGAGGTTGAGCAGTTTCGCGTGTGCCGTAAAGGGCCGTTTTGCGCAAGCGCGAGGGGCAATTGATTGGATTCGGGGCCCTATTCTCGACTGCACAAATTGCCGGCATTTCGCCCATGTTTTTTTGCGTAAGCACGACGTAAGAAATCAGTGACGTGCAGCACCCATAGCTATGACGACGTGCAGTGTAATTTGACGAGTCACTCATAAAGATCGCTACCAAGGTATTAAATATTGTGCAAGAAAGATATAAAAACACTTGGCATGTACTATAAAAATTAAGACGGTAGCTGAGGCTGACAAGAAAAACACATTTCTGGAGGTCAAATTTGGCGTCAACGCCACAAGGCGATCGCGTAACGTTGATCCAAAAGCAAGTGAAAGGCGGATGTCGAGTTAAAAAACATCACACAATTTTTTTTACCGTATCTATTTATTTCTTTCAATCACTTTTAGTAACATAGCTGGGCTCTTTGCTTCAATGCAAGCTTTGTTGCGTTATCACCTTCCCTGCCGCCACCGCCGCCACGCCATCGTCTACTCCTATGTTACAGGTTGATACAGGTTTATGGCGTGATCACAGAAAAAGACGGCCGCGACCATCGCTGGTATGACATATCAGAGCAGCGAAGCGCTACGCCTGACAACCACGGAGCGCACCGATGTCGCCGATTCACTCATTCGTCAAGCTCGACTGCAATCAGCGCTGTAATGAACTAAACAGTCACTTTTCATTGTTATTTATCTTTTGAGTTCGATCATGTGACCCAACAGCTCACTAGGACAAGTATGGACAAATGTCATGCATTGGGTTCTCTTTGTCATGGAGAGGCCTGTACTGCCCTCTTATGTTTCGGTTACGCCAAACAAATAATTTTTATTTCATTGCCAAACATAAAAGCAAAATACTGCACTTTATTTGTATGTTCCATGATCGCTGACTTGGAAGCAGTTGAAACTATAATTTGTTTCGGTAGGAAACATGCTTTAAACAGCGCGCATGCGAAACTGCGCCTGCTGCAAATTGCCGCACATTTCGCGGCGCCGTAAGCCGGGGCAATATTGTGCCCTATTTTGCTTGTATTTTGCGACAAAAACAGCCGCCATTTTCAAGCTGTTACGTAGAATTACGTCACTTTTACGCAAGCTGAAGTTGCCAATGCATGACGTAATCGTTCACGCCAACTGTTTAAATTACGTCACGCCTTCTCAGCCAATCACAGAGGGGGTGTGTATTACAAGCAGTATTGTTGTTGAATAGCAAAGACAGGCTTACGTTGTCATGTCCGCTGCATTTAGTCTGGTTTTTCATTCCCGGCCAAGAATTATGCGCCTCTAGTAACGAGAAATAAGGCAAACTTTAGAACTGCTGTCCGTAGACGACATGAAACGTCAAAATGACGACACCACACACAACCGCTTTGTCAACCGGAAGCACGTGACCAAAATTGAAAGCCAATCAGAAAAGACTTCCGGAAAATTGCCTGAATTGCCGGCAATTTGTGCAGTCGAGAATAGGGCCCTCGATTCGATTGGATTGGCTTGGTTTGGCTTGCCTTGGATTTGGATTGGATTGGATTAAAGTGAATTGTGTTGGATTGTGTGGCGTCATAGCCGCGGCAGACGCACTGGCGCCCGCGCGTGCTCAGGTGTGCGCCTCAATTGCGCATTAGCCAAGTCTGACGATGCGTCGGAGCCGCTTGATAGCCGGTTCACGTGGCTCGTGAAGAGGCGTGCTGAGCATGAGCGAGGAGCAGTGACTGGACAGGACTGGATTCATTGTAGGGTTTAACGCGCCGACGCAGCGCAGGCGATGAGGCGCGCCGTAGTCTCCGGATTAATTTTGACCACCTGGGGATCTCTAACGTGCGCCGAAATCTCGTACACACGGGCGTTTTTGCTTCTCGCCTCCATCAGAAAAGCGGCCGCCGCGGCCGGGAATCGAACCCGCGACCTCGTGCTCAGCAGCGCAACGCCTTAGCCACTGAGTGGACAGGACTGGACTTTCAGTTAATAACCAGGCACAATGCTCAATTGAAAATTACAAACAAACGTGTTTTGCTTCGTGCACCCCTCGGACTACGACCCAGTCAAGCCTCACGTGGAGGCTCGGCACCGCAGCTTTGCTGGCCGTCCCTCTTCACGGGCTGGAAGGGCTCTGAATTTTTTTTTTTTACTCCGCCAGTCTTCGTTCCTTCTTTGCGCAATTGAAGTACACCATGGAGTACCAACTCGCCCAATCCTATACAGCCTACTACGCCAGATAAGTTTCCGGACTCCCGGCACACGCATCCTCGGACCTTCGGCTGCAGTGGAAAGCAAGAGAAGGCGCGCTACCAATTTCGCGCCGCCTATAACGAGTGCAGTTAGTACCTCTTAGAAAAAAAGATTTTCTAGGTGGCGCTGGCTGAGGCATCTGAGCTGAGGCGGGAAATAAACAAAGTCGGCGGAAGCAGCTCTTTCATGGAAAAAAGTTGCTAAAAGCGTCGCGCGGGCTGCGTAGAACCCGTCTGGTCTAGAACGAGGAACCGGCTACCTGGAACGTCAAACAGCGCCTTTCTCCTTGAAGCGCTTGCGTGCGAAGTTGGAATCACAAAATCCTGATGAGACAAAAAAAGAAAAAGACGACATGGTTGTGCGAGACACCGCCGATCCTGCTAATTCATCCTCAATGAGGGCACGGTAGCAAAACGGGAAGACAGGTTTCGACAGCGATCGATGGATGTCTTTTCTCGGAGTCTTTGAGTTCGGTGAAGGGAAATTCAGACAAGCTAGAGCGAGTGGGGAAATAATAATAAGAAGAAGAACTCCGGGGTTTTTCTTTTTACACCGTTTCCCCTCCATTTTCTACGAGGCGGCGTCCTCGTTAGAAGTTTAGCGCGCCGATAGCTCAGCGAGGCGCGACGGTATTGTGAGGAGCCTCGCACAAAGCCCCTCCCGGCTGAGCACGCGCGGATGGTATATTCGCGCTAAAGGCGTTTCCCTATAGCAGCTCGGCTCCTTTCAGCCTACAAATCGAGTCATGTGTGTTGGGGCGCGGTCCTTTTTCTTTTGACATCGCTTCTGGTAGATCGTCTTTTCTCTTCTTCCTGCCATCGCTGCGCCGCATACTTCGCGTCCAATTTGAACTCGCCCATCTGGTTCCCACCATCATGCGATCGGATAGCGCAGACGCAGTAGCAAGATAGGACTTTCAGAAGTTCTTCCGCCTGCTTCCGGAAGAATCGCAAATGTACGCAAAAAAGTTAGCTCTTTTAATGCGAAAGGATTGAATCCCCCGCTAAGCGAAAATGGAGCGTCCGCCGGTGTTTGAGGGACCTATAGAGTACCGGAAAAATGCCGGACCGCGCAAACGAAAAGCGAGCAGAACAAAATTGAGTGTGTCTCGGATTCGAACCCGAGCCTTTCAGCACCCCAGACACCATCACCTAGCCTTGGCGTTAGCAAACATAAGATGGTTGCGCCCCTGGACTCAGAAACGTGAGTTGGAGTCATGTAGTCAGGCTTAGTGGATAAATCTGAGCACGCTAATAATTAAAGAGCTAGAAAGGCATGTTAACTCTAGTGGCGAATATGTGGAGCCTACAACGGCCAAGAAGAGGGTAACGGAAAAAAATCACAGTAATAGCTCTCACTGCCGCAGCTCCACTAAGCTAGGTTCCACTAAGGTTTTGTAAACCTCTGAAGGCGTATTGGGAAAAAGTTTTTTTCGGGCAATTCAACCACTCCAGATCTAAGTTGGACGGTATAGCAAGCGGCGACACTTCGTGCTCGCTATTTTCTGCCGTATTTTACAAAGTCTACGCGTCCGAGTGCTATATTTGTGTTCTCGCTGAGGTAATCTTGGAGCGATCCACACATGGCGAAAGCAACCGAACCGTTCCTAAAATACTTCGTAAGGTTTTGCAGGCCCCCTTCAACGTTCAGCTTGGCTCGCCATGCAACAATCGTGCTCAAGATGGAATGTTAACCACGCTGGACGGAATCAAGTGCTGGGCTCTTCATGGCTACACCAGGCTTGAACAAATCCTGCTGATCTGCGCAGCCGCTCGGTGTTCATAAGGACTGCTGGACCGACATCTCGCCACATTTTGGAGCGATCCACGCAGGCGAAAGCATCTGCACCGTTCCTAAAATACTTCGTTTGGTTTTGCAGGTACGCGTGCGCTGCTTTTGGGGTTACAAAAATACGTTTGTGCCGCTGGATCGCTGAAGTGTTGTTGCTGCCGTCCCTGTGAAACCACGTCTGATGACGAAAACCCTCTTACGGCTCTCGGGCAATCCTTCACGGATAAACCCCCAGAAACCGTAAAGGAGCTGGCGAGGGCTTTGGGTAATGTGACGTTGTGCATGCAAAAAATTACCTCGACCATCCGAACCCATATTAAAGCGGTGGCCGGTAATGCAAGGCATCCCTAACCGAGGTGCAAGAAGTAAAAAAAGTCTGTGACAAGCATGGATTTGATGATAGAGCAAGAGCAATTCAGGGCAGAGATTCAGAACGCGGTTCGTGACATAGCGGAAGCGAAGGAAACACAGTTTGAGGCTAATAACCAAGTTCGAGAACTTCGCCGGGAAGTCTTTGAGATGCAGCAAGAAATAATTGACTTGAAGCAATACAGCCGCAGAAGCAACCTAGAGATAAAGGGCGTTCCGCTAGCTGTTGACGAATCTCTGCCTAACGTTATGCACACTATTGCCGACTGCCTAAAATCAAGCCTTCGGGTTGAGGACATTGATTGACCGGGTTCCCACCAAAGACAGGAACCGCCCCAACACTGTTGTAAAGTTCCTTTAAAAAAACCCCGGGACGAGCTTCTTGTGAAGGCAAAAAAAAACCCGCCCGCATCTTCCCACGGGGGAGCTCGAGTAAATGCGTCGCAGAGTGGTGGGGGTATCGCGTGAATGTTGCGTAATTGGGTATGGTTTGGGGAATGCTTAATTGTTGTTTCGTCTTTATTATTCTTATTTATTGAATGAAGGAGAAGCGAAGGAAAGGAGTGTAAAGTTAAAGTCTGTCTTTATTGCTTGGTGCCGTCAAGCAAAGCGTCAAGTCAAGCGAAAGCCAAGCAAAGACGCCCTTGACTGAATTCCGAACGCGCGCTCCGCCGCTTATACACACACCGCCCGCGTTCGAGGGAGAGGAGTACGTGGGAGAGACGCGCATGCGCACACTTCCGTACACAAGCGCGCGAACTTTCCACGCACCCACCACGCCGTTATCACGTGTACACGCCCTGCCGCCGTTACTGTTGAGCGTGACGCACCGCACGGGTAGCTACGACGCATGCGCGCACAGACGCGCACCCCCCCGCACCGCCGCACCTGTTGTTGAGAGCGAGGAGGGTACGGGGGAGAGACGCGCACCTGCGCCTCGACGCGACGCGCATGCGCAGTGAGCGTGTGGACGGCGCCGACAACATCGACGAGTGATATCGCGAGCCTAAGAAATGCTCCGCATTTAAAAAACAGGTTGACCCCGTGCTTGGTTTTGATGCAAACGAACCTGTCTACATAGAGGTGCACTTGTGCCCAGAATATAAAGTTTTGCTTGGCAAGGCCATTCAAACAAAACGCGATAACAACTGGAAGTTTGCCTGGGTGTCCCAAGGAAAGATACGGATGCGCAAAGCAGAAAACGCGCGTGTCGTTCATATCGCATGTGATGCCGACCCAGAGAAGATCGTTTGAGCATCCACCCGCTCCCTCGCTTCCTTTTTCGTTCTTCTTTCTTTTTTGTTCGCGAAGTTGCTGAAATATGTTTCCCATTGAGCAAGTTAACAGAAAAAAAATCTGAAGATTCGTTGTTGTCAATTACTTATTGTAATATTCGAAGCATTCGAAAAAATGAACACCTTTTGTTAGTATTTTTATTGCAAGATAGGTTTACGTTTGACGTCATAGCCCTGTCCGAGACTTGGCTAAACTCCATGAGACTGTCGGCATTTCTGGGTACGATGTTGTTTGCTCGTCTCGGAACACTGTCACCAAAGGTGGAGGGGTAGACGTTTATATCAGGTCATCGCAACACTATACTACTTTGAATGACATAACCATCAACAACAATGCAATAGAGAGCGTTTTTGTAGCCTGTCTTCAGGCGCAATAGTGGGCGTCATATACCGACCCCCGAGTTCTAGTATACCACTGTTTATTGACGCTTTCGAGGGCATCCTAGGTGCCATCAGTCGCAAGCACAAAGGTCCTAAGCGGGGATTTTAATATGGATTTTAAGCGGGGATTTTAATATAGATATAGGCGGGGATTTTAATATGGATACCTCTGCTTTGCAAAATAATAACTATCTTTTTTGCAAGAGTCGTTAAATTTGAAGAATTTTATCATTGAACCCACCGGAATTACAGCCACTTCTTCCACTTGCATTGAGCATTTCTTAAGTAATAGTGACAACGTTTTTGCAGGTGTCTATGACTTGAATATTGCTGATAATTACCCAATTCTTGCCTTTATATGTGAGAAACCCGCGTGTTTTAACAAGCCACTATCAACGAAAAAACCACGTGTAGATTACAACAGGCTTCAGGCAAAATTGACCAATCTAAATTCTTGCTTCGTATATGACTCTGACGTTCGCAGGGAACATGCAAATTTTATAAACCATTTAAAAAACGCCATAAGTGAGTGCACAACCCATGTTCATACTAAATATACGGAACCCTTATATCCCTGGATGAATAATAGAATACTGGAAGCCATTATGGTGAAAGATACTTGGTATCATAAGTGGGAATGTCAAAACCAGAATTTGTACTCTTTACAGCAGTTCCGTTCAAACCGGAACCGTGTGGTAGCGATAATGAAAAAAAGACAGAAAGAATACAACAGCTCACTTATAGAACGCGCCCAAGGGAATACTAAGCAAATGTGGGGTATAATAAATAGAGTGATTGGTAAATCTCCTAAAAAACAGGTTCACCCTGAAAGAGTTACTGTGGATATCGTGGATAATTTCAATGCCTTTTTTACAAACATAGGACCCCAATTAGAGTCCAAAATTTCTGCGACTTCCTATGCGGAGAATATTTCTCATATTGGTAGCATATTTTCTTTCAGAGATATAACTAATGACGAGCTAGTTACTATCGTGGCTGGCATGGCAAATAATAAGGCAACCGGATATGACGGGATAACAGTCAAAACGTTGAAAGAGAATATTGATGTTCTCGCACAAATTCTGCAGAATTTTCAACCATTCTCTGCTAGATGGCATTTACCCCGAAGTTATAAAAATTGCCAATATCAGCCCAGTATACAAGCATGGGGATGTTAATGAACCAAGTAATTATCATTTTATATCCGTACTCAGTGTTGTAAACACAATTTTTGAAAAGCTGATTTTGTTCCAGGTGCGGGTTCACATATAGATTCTAGTAACATTATAAATGATTTCCAGCATTGTTTGAGGCAAAATAGGTGCACGTCGACAGCTCTCATGGAAACGACACAAGCAATTGCACATCTTTGCATTCTAATGAAATAGCAATTGGAATTCTCCGAGAGCTGCAGAAATTTAAACCTTCGATACGGTAGTGCATTCAGTTTTGTTACAAAAATTACAAAAGCACGGCATTCGTGGACCGGCTTACAATCTTTTCGCGAGGTACTTAGATAACAGAAAACAGTTTGTTTGTCTGGACAATATGTGCAAGGCATCTGCAGTTCCATTGGATTATGTTTTCTCTTCCCATTATGAAGTGTTCGGAGCTACTGGAGTGTCTTGTTTATGTGACGTCTTTCGGGGCTTGGACACTAGGAGGGGGATTTTTAGGCCTCTCTAGAGGTTTGGATGCAGGGACCCGTTCCTTTCGCCGCGACGCAAACAGGAACGGTCCCACATACAACTCATCTTCAGATGTCCTAGGGGTGCCCGATGGACCAGGCCCCTTGGACTTGGCTCCCGTTCGGGCACCCGGTACCGCCGAAGGTGTCGGGAGCGCCAAAGGTGGCACGGGCGGTGCGGCAGGAGTGGGAGCCGATGCGGGAGCCCCTTTGTCAATCACATCCGCAGCCTCCAGTGGAAGCAGGAAGCAGGGGCCGGAGGGGCTGTTGCCACCACAGCCGCTGCTAGCTCAGCGAGCGCTGTGGTGACGGGTTGGGCTGCCTGAGGCAACCCAGGGGGGGGGGGGGGACCAAGTCCGACTCTTGGTACTGGGTCTCCGCCGAAACCAGACGCCGCTCCACCCCCCGGCCAGCTGCGTCGGCGTACCTCCCCAGGGGGAAAGAGGCGAACCTCTTTCGCGCCTCCGGGAAGGTGATGTTTTCTGCAACCTTGATGTTTTCTTCTCAAGTTGAAACTTCTCGCATTTTATGGAGTACTCCGCGGGTGGGCCCTGACAGTTAATGCAGAGCAATTGTTGTGAGCTAGAGTTATCTGTGGGATGGTCATGTTGGGCGCACTGGGCACAGGTTATTTGGCCCCGACACGAGTTAGTACCTCAGACCGCTGGCACTTGAAACAGCGCAGCGGGTTCGGGATGTACGCTCGGATGGAGCACCGGATGACACCAGCATTGATGTGGTCTGGAAGGACGGAATGGTGAAATGTCAGGATGACGTCTAGTGGGCACTACCTGATCGTCTCTTCTTATGGTTATGCGGCTGACAGCCGTCACACCTGGTCTTTTCAGGGCTTCAAGAAGATCGGCCTCTGTCTCGTTTGCTAGATCTGGCTCCGAGATCACGCCCTGCGAGCTGTTGTTACTGCGGTGGGGCGTGACCTTGATGTCAAGATCGGCATTACGGGTCTGCTTCAAGAATTTTATGGCCTGCTGCTGGCACCTCGACAAAGATCTCGCCGGTTCTCTGTTTCTTAGCGTTACAGGATTCACCTACAATACTTTCCAGAAACTTCGAAATCAAGAACACGGACTGTGAAGCAATAGGGCTGGCGTGTTCAGGAGATTCAATTACCAAGATGTGGGGGTAGTTATCAGGTTTTGGGATTGCCATGGTCGGAAGGGGTCGAAAGGATACTTCGGTGCGGCCCCTTTTAGAGGGCCGATCATTGGGTTTGGGGAATTTAGAAAACAACCGTACAGCATGTATAAAATCAGGGGACGGAGGTACTTTCTTGGTCAGCTTTACCGTGATAGCTGAAGAGGTCCCGGAGCTCCCTGCCTGGTAAGCAGGCAGGGAGCCCATCCGCCGGGAGCTTGACCTGGGCTCCGACGGCCACCGTTTGTGGTTTCTGCCCTTCACCTTAAAACTCGTAGCCACGGTAGATTAAAGCGTGAGTATGGGGGCTCGGGGTCCGCGGTGTCGCCAATACCGTCACCAAGATTACTCAAGGTTCCCCGTGCGGGGAAGTAGCACCATTTGAAATTATTCCATGGGTGTCGTGGCATGACTGGGTTGAGAACACAGCCCGTGCGACATTTTTGTTCCGCCAGTCGCGTCTGGCCGTAGAGCTCACGACGGTCGTCATCTTTTACAGCCGCCACGCGTAGCTGCCTAGACTCACATCTTCGAACCGGCAGTCCCAGAATGCACTCCCGATGTGTACTACAATTCGCTGCGAAGCGAAGATGTTCCTCTTCTGCTTAACGCTATTACCACCTTTCCCGCAGTCCCCCCTGCACACGCGGCGCTCTCTGACGCCGATGAACGGCTATGGCGCTGAGTGCATACGCGCCCCTTCCTTGCCTCTCCCGCCTGCACCGCATCTACACCGCTCTGTACTCCTGAGCCCACTGGCCCGCTTGTGGGGCGGTCCAAACCATTGATCACCTCCTTGGGCAATGCCCCCACAACCGATGCCCCCGTATCGAGATGGTGAGCGCTGGGCGAGGGACGTTGAGCAGCTCGGATTCTGCGGTGCAAAAAGCCATCTCTCGGGCTGCCAAAGTCACCGGGGCCCTTCCTTCCTCAGTCACCACCCCTCCTCCGGATTAGTCCTTGGGGTAAGCAAAGTATTTTGTCTCTCTTTCTTTCGGGCCTGGATATTCTGGACGCTGGAAGAACTCATTCTAGCCTCTTTGCTAACGTTTGTTTACATGGTACTTCTGCGTACGCGACCGCCAGCTTGTCGGACGCCGTTTCGTCAGCCTCACAGAAGCGTCTCTTCCTGCACGACGCCAAGCATACATTAAATACAGTGATAGCTTGCACACTGCAGGTGAAGCAATCTAATACATACCGAACCACTGTTATGCTAAGAAAAAATGGGAAGAAGTACTGATTACAACATCGTTAAACAAAATTTATTTTACTCCAGAAAAAGAAAGAAAACTCCCAGTATTGTTGGTACTCGTACACAGACCGTTAAGATAGGAACCATAGGCTCTACTTAAAGCCACAAGGCAAGAAAAAAGATTTTGGCATTTGGTAAAGTGAATGTCGGTAGTGTGGAAACAGAACGAGTATAAATAGTTTGCGCTGGCGTCACTGTAGTAGCCATCTTAGAGTATTGGTCGCACGGCAGAAGGCTGTGAACTTATCTGTCGCTGTTATCTGGAGAAGCGCTGTGAAAACTGATAGAAATAATCCAGAAAGACTGCGGTGACTTCGCATGCAAGCTGTGTATACACGGCTTGCACTGACGTCAGCGTAGCTGCCATGCTTGTGACCCACAAGCACGGTGAAAGGCTGCACACCTATCTGGTGTGCTTATCTGTGGGAGCTCTGAAGAAGCTGGAAGTAGGACACAAGAAAGGGTTGTGATGACGTAATATGCAAGCTACGTGTCTTCAACACTGTATCGTATACGAAACGGAACAGGGCTGCTTGCTAGACGCTGCCTCAGGGAGTTCTTGCCGACACCTGCGCTCAGATGCATTGGCGGTCAGTATGAAACACAGAGCATCCAGGATGGACCAGTTGCCGTGCTTATGAACAACTTCCTTGACACCGCTTGGTTTGAACGGAGACAAGAAAGAAAGCCGGCTAATAGCGGCTTACGGAAGTCACCAAGCGAATTAAATTGCTCTGTGTTTACTCGCAGGAAGAAGCAGCAACAAGGATGAGCGTGCCGCAATACCGACTGCGGCATCGCGTCGCGTCAACACCGGCTTTATAGCGGGACCAGAAAGCGGAAAAACAATTTTCCAGTTAGCTAGGCAGCGAGCGAGCAATGATGCGGGTAAATGTACGAGCGGCGACCGGGTGTCCTGCGAGTGGGCGGGGGAGCGGGAGGGAGTCGGTGACCGAGCGGGGAACGGCCATTCCGAGCAGGCCGGCAAATCAGCCACCCGCAGCGAGCTCGGTAGGACGCCGGCATACACAAGCGCAGCACTTCAAGGTTGGGTTGCGCTTAGAGACTTTCAGCTTTGCAATAACAAGCGTATGGGCCATTAAAAGCGCTGCGACTTTGAAGTTTATTTTAGCCCACTCGCTTGCCACCTACTTGAGCTGCCTTATTTTCATGTTCTCCCAATTAAAGTAAAATGCCGGTAAACAAAACCTCAGGGCACTCAACATGAAGGCTCCCGAAGATGTGTCGTGTTTATGTATTTATCTTTGTTTTATTTCAGTACTTCAGAAATCAGTGGGAAGTTGCACCACGGACAAATCGTCGACGCTACCCTCGAGCGCAGCCACCCTGGAACATGCATCAAGCGGTTCTTCGTGGAACCTATAAACTTGGACCCCCTGCCAGCAGCGTTCAGTGGGCACGGCAGCACTGCGAAAGCAATGTCGTCTAATCTGCGGCTTCTGTTGCTCGAACACGTCAGTTTCTACTCAGAATACTGTTACAAAACTGACAACAGATTTGTTGTTGTGCTGCCGTGCCCAAGTGTACTGTTATCTGGATTTTGCTCTTTGTGCCTGCTATTGTCTGGGCACGTTGAACTCAACCCAGTTCCTGATGTGAACGCCCTCCTAAAGAAACTGTCGGAAGGGCAGAAAGCAATTCAAGCAGATCTGAGCGCTCTAGGAGAAAGAATGACTAAAATGGAAGACGCCATTAAAAAAAATCAAAGATCAGGGTAAAAAAATAGGCCAGCTAACGAAAACTGTCACGAACCTTAACGTGACACTATCAAGACAAGAAGACAAGGCAAGGCTTAGAGGACAGGAGTCGGCGGAATAATCTTTTGGTCTCTGGGGTTGAAGAAGGCGAGGCAGAAACCACAGAAGACCTGGAACAAGCGGTACTTCAGGACGTTTTTGTTCGCACACTTGGTGTCGAACTAAAAACGGTTGAAAGGATCCACGGAATAGGCCGAAAAGGGCGTAGTTCACCGCGTCCGG
Source organism: Haemaphysalis longicornis (assembly GCF_048455015.1). Lineage (NCBI taxonomy): Eukaryota > Metazoa > Arthropoda > Arachnida > Ixodida > Ixodidae > Haemaphysalis > Haemaphysalis longicornis. The sequence goes on from NW_027526335.1 coordinate 233,271,545, forward strand.
TCATTATGAAGTTGTACGGCTCCAGAGCGAAGTTAACAGTTTACAAAAATTGCAACAAGCTAAAAGGCAGCACTATATAAGCTGGGGACGACTTTTGCAAGGAAACTCTAGCGAAGCGTAAGATATTATGGGAATCCGGAAAAGAAGAAATAGAGGCAGGAAAACGCATGCATCTGAATTATGATAAGTTGGTAATCGACAAAGACGTGTATTCCTGGGACTAGGACAAAAATTGTCGAGTTAAGCTTAATTAAGCATACAAAGAAAAAACCACGTCGCTCTGACGACGATGACTGATGCCATTCGCAGTCAAATGCATGCAGCCTTCGCTTAATTAATCTAAATGCTCAGAGCCTTGTCAATAAAGTCAGTGATCTAGAATATATATTAGCAAGCTATATCCCCACACGTAATTACCGTCACAGAGACGTGGCTGCGACCGGAAATAGCGGATAGCGAAATTGTACAGTGGTGATCCGCTGAGGGTGAACACGGGAGCGCGTGGTCGCCGGTACTAGCAGAGCAGCCTGGCGTGCCCAGCGCGAACTATCACGCATGCGCTGTGCGGGCCGAGCGATATTTTGCTTTCAGCGCGCGCATCGCGTCATCGGAGCGTCTGCTCGTCGTCTGCTATGTTGCGTCTCGCCTGCTAATGGTACCTTGTTTTGATCCGCGAATCCTGGATTCTTGCATGAAAACGCCCAAATATGATAGTGCTCTCCCGTATATTGAATGCAGGTCGTAGCGCCTGAGCCCCCTTTGAGTGACCACCTTCGAAGCCTTGAATTGCGTGCTTCTATGTGCATTTAAAAGACTTTTTGGAAGCACTTTAAAAAATAAAGTGCTGTTAAAATCTGCGTGATCTTTTGAAACAAGGAGGCGAGTTACGCTGCTGTGCCGAAACCGTTGTATTGGAGCTAATGAACGAATTACCGCTGACACGGAAACATTTTTAAGTGCGAATGCACTTTATAAGTGACCCCAAACCTTCCACCGCCGGCGGCGGCGGCGGCGGCGGCGTCCGCAGTCCTCCTCTCTATATAAAAAAAAACAGCATCCGGCGCCAGGTTTCGATCCGAGGACTTTGCGGCCGCAGCGCGACGCTCTACAGACTACGCCACGGACGCGACGCTGATATCAGTGTTAGTAACGCGCCTTATATCTTTAACGCATTCAAACTACGTCGTCAGCGGCGTGCGTTGGCGACTCAGCGGCGTTATAGCGGCTTGATAACTGCGTGGTGTACACGTGATACTACAAACCCGATGGAAGAGATGGAAGAGAAGGCGGCGAGGCGGTGGGCTGCGGGGGCCGAGCGCAAGCGCTGCAAGCGGGCCGACAACCGTGCATTCGCACTTTCACATTCTCCCCCTCGGGGAAATGCGGGGGAATTTTTTTATGTGGATTCTAGTTTCCACTCATTCATACAGTGGCTGATAGCTCCACCGCTACCAGCGCGATAAACATAGCAGACGACGTGCAGACGCTCCGATGACGCAGTGCGCGCGCTGAAAGCATAGTCTCGCTCGGCACGCACAGCGCATGCGTGATGTTTCGCGCTGGGCACGGTAGGCTGCTCTGATAGTACCGGCGGCCACGCGCTCCCGTGTTCACCCATAGCGAGATCACCACTGTACCACCCGGCTACAAAATATTTAGGAAAGACCGTGATTCACGAGGGGGCGGTGTGGCGATCTTACTTGCAGAAGATTTTGAAGCAATTGTCATGGAAGGTATACCCCACTATGAAAGTGTATGGCTAGAAATAAAATTACCGAAAACTTCCCTTGTTTTGGGAGCCGTTTACAGGCCTCCAGGCGCCCCTAATTCATATCTAGAGAGTTTGCAGCAATACCTTGACGGAATTGCTATCCGGAATCGGAGACTGGTTATTGCGGGAGATTTCAACCTTCCTGGAATTAATTGGGCCACATTCTCAACTAAATCGAAGGAAGCAACAGACTGCCAACGGCTTTTAGCCATGGCATTCAGCCATGACCTAACGCAGGTCGTCAATAACAGTACACGTGAAACAGGGTATCTGCATTAAATACTGGTTCTAGTTTTTATTGACGGGCGAATTGACACATTTAACGTTCCAATTGAACATGGGTTATCGGACCACGAACTTGTTTCAGTTGAGTTAAGCATTGATGGTGCCTTGCCACGCAAAAAAGAAAGCTTCAGACACGTGCGCAACTTCAGCAAGGCCGACGATACAAGTATAATTGATTACTTGTCGTTTTTTTTTTTTGGACGCGTTCAATGAGGAAAGTGACGTCAATAATGTCACGGCATGGCCTGTTGCACGCGCCCGGCCACAAAGAACAAACAAAGAAAGGATGCCTCGCGGAGCAACCAACCAATCAACAGCGGCCAACCAACTAAGCCACCTGCTGAAGAAGAAGGGACGCGCGTGGCGGCGCGAGAGAGAGCTCGGTGGCAGCGGGACTAGGGCGTTGCTTTTATTGAGGCACAAGTTCGCCTTTTAATAAATCTGTTTGTCCTTTTACCACCAACGTCATCTTCTTGAGTTTGTGCCACGCTACAATAAGATGTGGATAAGGTTTAAAGAAATTGTCACGCTGTGTATTTAACAAATCTGTGCCCTCGCAAAAAAAGAAAGAGAATAAACAGAATCCTTGGCTGAATAGGAAGATAATACATCTGAAGCGCGCCATTAACCGCCAGAGGCAAAAAGTAAACAAAGATCGATCCAAGAGACGCAATTTATCGAGGCTTCTGCGCGCTGAACTGAAGGAATCAAAAACGACGTATTACGAAGAAACATTGCCGACATTTATGAAATCGTCCCCCCATCGTTTTAAGTGCGAATGCACTTTATAAGCGACCCCAAACCATCCACCGCCGGCGGCGGCGGCGGCGGCGGCGTCCGCAGTGCTCCTCTATATTTAAAAAAGAAACAGCATCCGGCGCCAGGTTTCGATCCGAGGACTCTGCGGCCGCAGCGCGACGCTCTACCGACCGAGCCACGGACGCGACGCTGATATCAGTGTTAGTGACGCGCCTTATATCTTTAGCGCATTCAAACTACGTCGTCAGCGGCGTGCGTTGGCGACTCAGCGGCGTTATAGCGGCTTGATAACTGCGTGGTGTACACGTGATACTACAAACCCGATGGAAGAGATGGAAGAGAAGGCGGCGAGGCGGTGGGCTGCGGGGGCCGAGCGCAAGCGCCGCAAGCGGGCCGACAACCGTGCATTCGCACTTTCACATTCTCCCCCTCGGGGAAATGCGGGGGAATTTTTTTTTTTTTGGCGTCCCTTGTCTCAGAAGGAAGACCAGTCAGAACGCGTGCATTTTATTGTTGTCAATGATGAATTGGTGACCGACTGCTCCTCTATCGCTTACCTACATAACAGATTTTCCAAGTCAGTGTTTACTGCTTGTCCTAGTGATGCACGCACGCCACTTCCTTCTCAGTTATCAGTTATGCCTGACGTTCAGACTACTTATGAAGGCATCGTATCATTATTACTGAACATGAACGTAAAAAAGTCGATAGGACCAGGTGGCATACCTAATAATTTTCTGCGAAGGTATGCGGAATGGGTTGCCCACTATTTATACATAATATATTATGCCTCAATTGAACAAAAGCGTGTCCCAGACGACTGGCTTGTGGCGAAGGTCGTACCAACGCATAAGTCTGGAGACCGACAAAAGGTGGAAAACTTACCGTCCAATTTCCCTTACCTGCATGTATGCTGCAAGCTGCCAGAGCATATTATATCCAAAGCTATGTATATGTGTCTTGAGGGCACAAAAATATTTTTTCCTAATCAGCATGGTTTCCGGCAAAATTTATCCACTGTAACCCGATTAATAGAAACTGTCGACGACTTCACTTGTGCCTTAAGTAATAGTGTTCAGATTGACGCAATATGCCTCGACTTCTCCAAAGCCTTTAACAAGGTTCCTCACAAGGAGTTAATTAATAGGTTAGCACACCTAGGCATAAATTATAACATAATACAGTAGATAGGTGCGTACCTGACAGGCAGAACACAATATGTCGAAATAAACGGCTTCAAATCTGAGTCACTAAATCTAACCTCAGGGGTACCGTAAGGTTCAATTTTAGGACCGATATTATTCTTAACTTACATAAATGACATTTCATGCGGCAGAGATAGAAGTACTACAGTGCAACTTTTTGCAGACGACTGCCTAATCTATAAAGAAATACACAGCGAAGCTGATCATAAAACGCTTAATGATACTCTTGATGCTGTCAGTAATTGGTGCACCGAATTTAAAATGGAAATTAATCAAACTAAAACAGTTGCTTTGCGCGTCACAAACAAAAGTAAGCGTGTCTTCCATTCCAATTACACTCTATGCTCTACCCGCCTGTCTACCGTAAATGAAATAAAATATTTAGGTGTAACAATATCCAGTAATCTAAATTGGAGGGCCCATTTGGAAAACATTTGTACGATGGCGGAGAGGAAACTATGGTACTTGCGAAGAAAATTAAGACTTGCTACGACTCCCGTTAAGCTAGCAGCATATCTTACGTATATTCGGCCAACATTACAATATGCCAGCATTGTAATGGATCCCTCGGAAATCGCCCTCATTAACATGCTAGAAAGAGTACAAAGGCGAGCTTCCAGGTTTATTCTTTCAAAGTACTCTTCGACCGAGTCAGTAACAGAAATGTTACTGTATCTTCAACTGCCCACTTTAGCCGAACGTGGGCAATTGGCAAGGATGAAGTTCTTATTTTTTAAATTGAAGTTCTTATTTTTTTAGTTCTTAAGGATGAAGTCATTGGGCCCGGCGGCACCGCTAGGACATGTGGTGCTCAAACCCTTTCGTCTTTCTGCTACAGGCCCTTCTTGGATGCCTGGTGCCCAGTTGCGGATCCCCTGAAGACGCTCAATTTCGCAACGTTGGACTGTGGACAGCACCGATCGTGGAAACCGGGCGATGCTTTGACATGGCTGGCAATGCGTCATGGTCTTGCCGCCTGCGCAGCTTCAGCGATGTACTCCCCGACCGCGCACCGCCCTCAGTGACGTCATGGACAGATCGCCCCTATAAATTGGACGGCAACTTCAACAGCAGCATTCGGCACGGTGGCACCGCTAGGAACATGTGGTGCTCAAACCCTTTCGTCTTTCTGCTACAGGTGAGGAAGCGATCTGGTAAATGCTATCGTAGTAACGACCCATTCCTGTTAGTGCTGCCGTGCCCAACGCATATTTTGTCTTCGTTGTATGCCTATGCCGCCCCGTTCAGTTATGTTTTATTGTTGCTGGCAGGCGATGTAGAAAGCAATCCTGGGCGGGACATGGCCGAATTGTTGGCAGAAATCGGCAAACCCTCTGTAGATATTAAGAGTATTAAGAGTGACAACACATCTACTAAGGAATCTTTGCTGGCTATCCATGGCAAGCTAGATAAATTAACCCAATTAGAAGAAAGAATCGTAACACTCGAGGACCGAATATCGCACCTTGAAAGCAGCATAAACCATCTGTCACGCCAAAATGACTATCTTGAAAACCAAAGTCGACGCTCAAACATAATTATCTATGGTTTACCGGAACCGGACGACGAAACTGAGGCTAGCCTTTTGAATGAAGTATCGTGTAATCTTGTGCAAAAAACACTTAGTGTTACGGTTTCCGGCATTGAAAGAATACATCGTCTAGGGACTAAGAAGACTGAAAACACACGCCCAGTTATCCTAAAACTGCTCGACTTTAGAGATAAAGTCAAAATATTTAAAAACTGCAACAAACTTAAAGGGTCGGATATATCGGTAAGCGAAGACTTTTCGGCAAGGATCCGTAACGTAAGGAAAAAACTTTGGGACAGTTGCAAGCCTAACCGTGACAGAAGAGAGAAGGTAAAGTTGATTTTTGACAAAATTAAGGTTAATGACCAACTTTTCATTTGGGATGATGAAATTGGCGACAAAGTTCCTCTAAGCAACCCACGCCAAAAAAATGTGAACGAGTAATTCAATGCGAGACTTCATCAGACCTGGTGATCGTCAATATTAATGCAAGGAGTCTTGTTAATAAGGTATCTGATCTCGAAGCTTTCCTGTTTGAACATGACCCTCATGTTATCACAGTCACGGAAACATGGCTCTGTTCCAATATTCCTAACTCGACCTTTTTTCCACCTGGCTACACAATATTACGCAACGACAGAGGCTCTAGAGGCGGTGGCGTAGCCGTTTTGGTGAAAAACCATATACTCACCACCCCTCTCCCTGATGTAAGTGGGGCAGAAGCACTCTGGTGCAAAATTAAACTTAGTAATTCCCCACTTTATGTGGGCACTATGTACCGACCACCCAATTCGAGCATTGACTGCCTCAATAAAATGTCAGATTATATGCAGCACCATTTTCACCCATCGGATAAAATTATACTTACTGGTGACTTTAATCTGACTGGAATAACATGGCAGGTCACAAATTGTGAATCGTCAGATAATGCTCTTGGACAAGCTTTGTTAGACGCGGCGTTTATTTTCGACTTAAAACAAGTCATTCTTGAACCAACACGCGTAACGCCCCACTCGCAGAACATTCTCGATTTAACGTTCGTGAGCGATAACTTCACCAACACAGAAATAGAGTGGGAAATTATTGATGGGATATCAGACCACAACGCAACAAAATGTCCTCTGGTCTTGAAAGAGGCATTGCGCACAGAAAAAGAGATAGCATGGGTATACGATTGGGCAAATGCAGACGATGTCAGTATTATAGATGCTTTAGCCTTAGCGCATTCCACTTTCATCAGCTGCTTTTGCGAACGTTCCGTATCACCGGATGCGCTCTGGAAATTCTTTAAAAGTACTGTTGAACGCTGCTTATCGGCTTATGTTCCCAAAAAATAAAACGAGTCAGGAAAAATAACCCTTGGATTACACGAGACATCATCCACTGAAAGCGTAAAATCTGTCGGCTGCGAAAGTTAAAAAATAAATGTTCTTTGCCCTTCCATGCGCCAAAAATAAAGGAACTTTCCATCAAATTAAAAGCTGTCATCAAAGAAGCGAAGCGCAGATATACTAATGTAACACTAAAAAACTTTATAACGTCCTGCCCCCAAAAGTTCTGGCGTTACCTCAATGCTAAGAAAAATAATCAGAATAGGATACCCCCCCCCCCAGTGAAGCCTTAGATAAAGCTAACATGTTTAATACATTCTTCCAGTCAGTATTTACCGTAGACGACGGAAACCGCCCGCAAATAAGGCGGCCAGCTCAAGCTACAAACCGCCAAATAGATGTAATTACCTTAACTGAATCCGGAATATTTTCTTTATTACTTAACCTCAATCCTAAGAAATCATGTGGCCCCGACAATATACCTAATGCTTTCTTGGTAAGGTATGCGGAGTGGGTTTCAAAGTATTTGCTCTTAATATACAAAAGGTCACTAGATTTGGGTATGCTCCCTAAGGATTGGAAAATAGCTAAAGCTGCACCGGTACCTAAGTCTGGTAAAAGCTCTGATCCCTCAAACTACCGACCCATTTCTTTAACTTGTGCATCAGGAAAAATCTTAGAGCACATAGTCCTCAAGCACATAATTGCCTACTCTTAAGAACATGGACTAATCAATCCAAATCAACATGGCTTTCGAAAAGGCTTATCCACGGTAACTCAACTCACAGAAACATTACACGACCTAGCTTTGACTCTAGATAACTGAGGACAAACAGACATAATATTTCTCGACCTATCGAAAGCATTCGACCGCGTATCGCATCCTAAGCTACTTTATAAATTACACAACTTCTTGGGGGATGGAATGGTTTTTAAATGGCTTGCTTCATACCTCTCTGATCGACAACAGTTTGTTTATTGTGCCAATCAATCATCAGACATCTTAGGAGTAACCTCAGTAGTACCCCAAGGTTCGGTTCTTGCGCCTATTTTGTTTCTTCTGTATATCGATGATATTGCCTACGATATTGATGTTACAGTCCGCATGTTCGCGGATGATTGTATTATTTATAAAGTAATTAACAGCAAAGACGATCAGATTGCACTTAACCAGGCCCTCTCCAAAATATCATGCTGGTGCCAAGAATGGCAAATGTCTATTAATGCACAAAAAACCGTCGCCATGACAGTGAGAAGGAAAAAAAAACCACAAATCTTTTCTTATGAAATTCAGCAAACACAATTAGAAAGGGTTCAGGACAATAAATACCTCGGCACAATTATAACAGACGACTTAAAGTGGGATAAACAAGTATAATTTGTAACCAACAAAGCCCTTGCTTCGCTATACTCTCTTAAAAGGTCCATTTGTATGGCCTCACCTGATACAAAATTACTTGCCTACAAATCGCTTGTATGGCCGATCCTGGAATATAGTGTAATCTGCTGGCTCCCTCACACAAAATACCTTATTGCTAAACTAGAAAATGTCCAGCGGAGGGCCATTCGGTTCATCTATAATAAATATAAACGCTACGACTCTCCCACGGAATTACTCAGACGAGCTGAGCTACTACAATAGGTCAACGCGCCAAAATTTTGCGCCTAAAATTTTTGTTTCAACTAATCCATGGCGGACTAAAAATACCTTGTAAGAAATTCATTATTCCATCTGTTTCCAGGTCTACAAGAACAAAACACGACAAACATCTCATTGAGTACAGGTTCCACAATGAATCCTTTAAATACTCTTATTTTCCATGTGTAATAAGAGAATGGAATTGTCTTCCTAATGAAATTGTTACTAGTTCATCCCTTGATAATTTTGGCTTCTAAATTGTCTAAGTTTATGCTTAATAATCCTTCTTGATATATGTTCTGTACTCCCTATTGCTGAATATTTCATGCGCTTCTCGTTGTTATCACTTGAATTGCCACGTGTTAATGTGTGTAGTCTGTTTGGCTGATATTGTTGTTTTCACCTTGACCCTTGTTTCTGCTTTCGTGAATTGTTTAAAAAGAGCACGCTTATTATTCATGTATCCCCCAATCCTGCAACAGCCTCCACAGTTGAGGCTAGCAGTATCAATAAATAAATAAATAAATAAAAAATATTGTCAAAAAATAGATTAAACATAGACACAACAAAATACTTAACGCCACGCCGCGGAAGAAACCTGAGAGGTATAAACGATTACACATGCGAAGTGCCGCAACAGCGTGTCAATTTAGATGCGAATTAGTTTTTTTTCCAAAAACAATTAGTCAGTGGAATGCTTTGCCATTACCACTGGTGCGTTGTGATTCACTGGAAAAATTCGAGGAAGGGCTCAAAGATTTTTTTTCTGAAAGCATGGTCTGCTATTTTGATTTTTTGTAATTTGTTTGTATGCTTACTACGAGTGCGCTGTTTTTTCTTTAGCTTCAATGTCGGTGTTTCCAATGTATGCCATGTAACATCTCCAGGTTGATTTGTTGCTGTTTAAATCGCTGTATGATTTGAATGTATGGATGTTTGACATTGTTTAGTATGTCCCACCCCTGTAACAGCCGAAAGGCTAACAGTATTCGGAAATAAATAAATAAATTAATATCGCGCGTGGTTGTCGTGGTTTCAATTTCGTTATAAAAGAATAAGTGTCATTGAAATAAAGCGTGACCAACCAAAGTTTTATTCAGTTCGCTATAGCTGATAATTCGCTATATCAGTGTTCGTTATAGCGCGGTTAAGCTGTAATATCATTGCAAAAGGGAGAGCTTGAACGTTGTAGGGTCGGTGATGAATGCGATGTCGGCGGTAAGGCGGTTCCAGCCGTTGCTTGATCTTGGGCAAAATCAATCACTGTAACGACTAGTTCGACAAGGTTGAAACTATGGTGGTCGCGCTTCACTTTCTAAACACGGCTGTTATTGGAAAAGGGTTTGTTATGCGCTACATTTTGGAAACGGGCAACCTCCTGATTACAATGTTTGTGCGCTTCGCTCACCGCAAAGATCTGCTTATCTGAATTGTTTACCAATAATTGGACACACCTAGTACGTACCCGCGCACGCACGCACGCAGACAGACAGACCTTGCATACCCACACGCTCATGCAGGCACAAATACATAAATGCATACATACACTCTTATAGATACATATATGCATGCGTACACATATGCACACATGTAGCTTTAAAGAGGGGGTGACGGGGAAGTCCAGATGGTCACACAGGATGAACGTGTTTAGTACTAAATCGTCTCAGCGACACCGATGCCGTGTTAATCACGTTTTTTTACCTCTTTTCAAGAGGTTTTTTTACCTCTTCCTTTTTTTCCCTCTCTCTTCCGCCCTACTTCCGTCAGGGCCTTTATTCTTTTTTTCCGATGCACGCAGAGTAGAATGTAGGCGACCATATGCCTCTACTTCCTTTCCTTTACTAAAGCGCTCTGTGCGTGTTTGCGTGTGTGGGCATGCGCGTGCGCGTGCATGTGCGGGTGCGTGTGTGCGTGTGTGTGTGTGCGTGCGTGCGCGGGTGTGCCCGTGCGCGTGTGCGTGCGCATGCGTGTGTGTGTGCAGAGAGAGAGAGAGAGAGGTTATTCCAAACTGGAAGTTGTGAAACGTGAAACTCCCCGTAGCCACAAAGTATTAGAACCGGGTTCGTGGTTGACCCCCTGCGCTGGGGCCGACCATTGGCAAACGGGCGGCCAAGGTGCTTCGGTAAGCACCCGCCGCCGCCTTAGAGGCAACCCTATTACAGTGTCATCTTAGTCGACAGAACAAACACGAAGGAAGCTCGCAATAACGCGTTAGACTTGAATGCAGCGGAGCTGTAGGCAAACTTCACGACCATCACGATTGCAGCCGATTGGCTTCGTCTTCACTGTCGCAAGGACATTTACGCCATCATTGTTGCTATAAGAGTGAGCTTTTTGTGAGCGATAATTATTGGACATAACGTTTGAGGAGCGTATGCTATAACGTGTGCTTCTCGTTCCGAGCAAGTGTTGGCACGATTACAGCCAACACTGGAGTTTTTTTGCCAATCTTGGCAATCTTTTGGCAATCTCCTCAAGTGTGCATGCTTGGCTTGACAAACGTGCGCCGGTTACGCTGCGCGGTCGCAGCGAGGCACGCACGCACGAGCGCTCGGCATTTTCATGTTTTTTTTTAACTACTGCGTTGTTGGCCAATCCCCCTAAGTGGGTATGCTTGGGTTCACAAACGTGCGCAGGGGACTTTGGATGGTCGTCGTGAGGCACGCACACACGAGCGTTAGGCATTGGCCGGGCGGTCGACGCGAGGCCCGCGCTCAGGTGCGCGCGGTGGGCAATTTCTTGGTATTTTAACCGCGGACACGAAAAAATTCGATTTTCTAAACAGCTTCGCTATTAAAAGCTGTTTGCGGCTGCTGCGGTTAGCCACACATGCGAAATGCTATAAAAACACCAGCACGCATTCCACGACGAAATATACTAGCGGACCATGAAGGATGGTCGTTTTCGCATTCCCGGACAGGGCGCGGTTTGCCCATAACGGGATGGAAATGTGCGCCCAGCTAGTACTGATTCCAGGAAAAGTGACTGTCGCGACTATTCCGATTGCGCCCCGGCGCAGGGCCCTTCATTAAGTTTTCTGTAACTGTAACTTCATTGACGTGTTGTTATTTTAATGGAACAGGAAAGAGGCCACGGAAGGACATCCCACCCGTAGGGCACGCCGTAATAGCGATCACGTATGCAGGACGTGGCAGGTAAGCTTTCAGTTCCGCCCTATAGCGTAACCAGAAAAAAATTACCAAGAAAAAATACCAGAAAAATACCAAGACCGCACGTGAGCGTGCGCCGCGTGAGGAGCGCCGGGCGTCAGCCAGGCTTGCGCGTGGGCTTGCGACACGTGAGGAGCTCGCAAAAAAATACCAAGGAAAATGTCGTGCGCACCTGAGTGTGCGCATCGTGAGGTGCGCCCTGCGTGCGTGTTGACGAACGCTTCGGTGCTGTTGCGACCGAGTGGGGGCACCCGATCCGAGCTCCGTGGCCTCCGACGTACGAGTGGTAGCGTGTATGATGCGAGCGGCCAGCCGCTGTAGCAGCCGTGAAGAAGTCCAGAAGCCGTAGGCTAACGTAACTGTTTACTTCATAGCGAGAGGTTAGCCGAAGCCAAAGAACAATGCCCCGACGGGCGAGGTTACAATACAGGACTCGAGCAGAGCGACAGCATGGATTCGCTGCTCAAACAGGAATGGTTTACAGCGCTTGCGGGGGTCTATTTATACCCAAAAGCGGTAACGGTCAAAACGCCAACAAGTAGCAACACGCCACGAACGTCACAGACACACACAACGCTCTTTCCGGAGTTCGTAGCCTCGGCGCACGTTGAGTCCGAGAGAGGGGAGAGAGGTGGACTCCGCAGAGTTCGCGGGGCCTCTGTGTCCTTGAAGAGCGTCGAGACAAGCCTCGCCGGCAGCGGCCGAAGTTTTGAAATGCGCCGAAAGCGAAGCGTCTGACTCGGCTTGTTGAAACTTGTCACCGACATGGTGGCGCCTGACGGCAGAAAGGCGCACGCAGTGGTTTCGCCGCACAGCCGAGGAGTGATGCGGGAAAGTACGGCGGCGCTGGCCGATTCGTAACAGTGCACAACGCCCCACGTGATGTCACTGCGTGTGCCCTTCTATTGAGCTGCCGAAACAACCCCGCGGTCCTCCCTCCTGTTTTGTTCAATCTCGCCATGGCTCATCTACCCCCACTGCTGAAGGATATCCCCGGCGTACGGCATGCTCTATACGCCGACGATATCACGCTGTGGGTTCCCTTGGCAGCATTGAGGCCAGCCTGCAGCATGCAGCACCGGTCGTAGATGAATACGCCCGCCGCCGCGGCCTCGAATGCTCCCCTGCAAAATCGGAGCACGTGCATTTTCGCCCCAAACCAAAAGACACAACTCAAATCGCACTTTCTTTGCACACCGGCCCAATCCCGGAACGCGAAGAAATCCGCGTGTGGGGGCTGCTCATACACAACAGCCTGCGCAAGTTACGTATGGTCGGGGATCAAGTGGGCCGCATGGTTCGTCGGGTCTCAAACAAGCGGGGGGGGGGGGGGGGTCTCAGAAACCGCGATGCTTCGCGCCTCGCCAACGCTTTCGTGACCAGTCGGATCCTCTATTCGACACCATACCTACGTTTGAGCAAATGTGATGTGCACACGCTCGAAGTCATTCTCCGCAAAATATACAAGCGCGCCCTCGACCTCCCGATCTGGACGTCTAACCAACGTCCTGCAGATTTGGGCATGACCAACGCGTATGGGGAACTCAAAGAGGCCCATCTCCATAACCAGTACCCGAGGCTTACCAAGTCGCACGCTGGGAGATGCCTCTTACAATGCCTCCATATTTCCTACACCTATCAGGCAGAAGAACGGACCGCGATCCGAGAGGACTTGCGTGGTGCGTTGGATATCCAGCCTCTGACCCAAAACATGGCTAGGGGGACTCAGGAAGGCAGGCTAACTGCGCGGGTTACAGCCTTGCAAGGACGCTATGGGTCCCGGCTTAGAGTATTCTACACGGACGCGTCTGGCCCTCACCACGGTGGCCGGCACACGGCAGCCGTAGTCCATCAGAACGTGCCTGTTCAAGGGCTCACTTTTCGAGCCGCGGATATTACTCACGCGGAGGAAGTCGCCATAGCTCTCGCCATAGCTCTCGCCGCAGCGGACCCCGCATCTCGGATCATTATTACCGATTCGAGGAGTGCGTGCCAAAATGGTATACGAAAGGTCGCATCACCATTCGCGCTGCTCGAATCCTCAAGGGCTGTTACTATATGGACCGCCCAAATACACCTTGCCGACAGGCACCTTGCATCAAAAAGTGTCCCCACAGAACAGGGAGGATTTTAGAGAAGCAAAGGTCTAGCTTTGCCTGTAGTGCCAGAAAAAGCATAGTGGCGGCGTCGTGAACTACCGAGTATGCCCGCTTGATGGCGCTGTAAACACGGCTTTGTAAACATGGCGGATGCTTTCTGCACAGGCCGCTTGAGCTCCTTAATAACATGGCTGCCCTCGCACGGCGGCCGCCGGCTCGCTGCTCCCGGCCGGACTCGACTCTCCTCCTCCCGCGCGCGAAAGGAGCGTCGAGTCCGGCCGTGGCTGCTCCTGCTGGTTCATGGCTGGCACGCTGGCCGCGTGTTTACTTGCGCCGCGCTAGTGAAGTGATGTTACGCCAGGTGACCAGATGGCCTCGACTGGCACAGACCACAGCGAGCAGCAAGTGAGAACAAATCGTTTATTGACATCCGCAAGTTTACAGAGGCCAGGACATCATTTCATTTCGATCGCTGCAATTGTACGTCGCTTTCGTGACAACATTTTTTTTTGCCATAACAACTCGTTCACTTGCGCTAAGATTTCGAACGAAGGGCACAAATGAGGTATTGACGGCGACAACGGTTTCGTTTGCACCGTCTTTCTAGCGGAGTGCATAACACTCACCTTCTGTTAGAAGAATCAAATATTCTGGCCTCGACAGCTGTCTTCCGATGCGGAATTTCCCACATTTGTCACTCCACAAGCACTCAATTCCTGTGTTTTGCCAGTCCTCTCAACAACTGATGGACGCAAAAGCACATAACAGCAATAACAGTCACGAAAACAGTGTTCCGCGCACATAGAAACGGTGGGCCGTTGCAGCGGTTTCAATTTGAATTGGCGGCTTTGTGGTTGCGAATTCAGAAACGAGGTGGTGCACCAGTCGGCTGTTCGTAAAAAGTTGCGTACATTTTTGCTCAACAGATGTTTGATGCGGAATTTGTTAATAATATTTTTAAACAACACATTGTAAGCGAACTGTGTTGGCTCTTTGAGTCACGGAATGAATGTTTTGTATTCTATACCAAAAGTAACCTTTCGCTTGCGCCGTCTGGTGGACTTGATGGTCGAAAACAGCGCTGTAGGTTGGTCACGTGGGGCGTCGATTTTTACGCCGCCTATAGGGAAACCAGGGAACGTCCAAGCTTGAGAGGCCTGGTGTCCCTACGATTGGTCCACTGTTTTGGATTTTCTGTGCAGTGGCGCCGTCTGTTGGTTACAAAATAAACTATACAACGTGGTTCGCCACTCGACGACCTGGGCGATGAATGGTATTTGGTGCTTACGTAAATTTGCTGTGCCCAAGAAGTGTTCAACCATGCAAATGTTTATATGCATTTGAACCAAGATTACTAAGAAAATGAGACCCTCTGTTCAGGGAATTGCGCAGTCGCCTGCGCATTGTCGTCTGCTGCGGTCTTCCGGGAGACAAAAAAGGAGTTAAAGGGGTCCTGAAATACCTTCCGCCGATGCATGGATGTACATGTACCCAAATAAAGCAATGTATTTGCAATCTCCTCCCGCAAGAATTTTGTTAAAGCGATGAGTATTAGCTGAGAAATCGTAAATCAAAAACCGCGCATTATCGTCGCTCCGCGTTTCCTCCTCCTTTCGACTTACTCTCCGCTGTTGTAGGGCGCACGAGCCTTGCCTCCCATGATGCTGCACTCCGCAGCGGTGACGTAATTCCGCTATTGCGCTGCTCAGACCACTGATCTCCACTTAGTTGCTGGATGGCGCTTCGCCGCTGTCGCGGCCGGGCGCGCGCACGGCCACCGGAAGTTCAACGGCTCGTCCCGGAAGTCGGGCGTCTGCTATGCTTTTCAACCGCTGATAAGCGTCCCGATTGGCGGATTTTGGCATTTTGTTTTCACTTTATTGCATTTTGGCTATACACATTGCGTTCAGATCGGAACATATGCTATACTAAAATATGCGACGTTAATATGAAGCAGAATTTAATTGCAAAAGAGAACGAAAATGTCACTTGGGTCTTGGTTTGAGAGACGACGCAGCTGTAACGGGATTTATGCTAGAAATTTACGCTAGGGATTTATGCTAGAAAGAAAACAACGTGGGCACGGCGACAGGCTGTAGCCGAGTTCATGCGCCCGTTCTGTCAAAACAGTTGTCAGTAAAATGGTCACTGCAGAGCCTGCTGCCTGGGGATGGAGAGCTAGTTACACGGGCACAGTTAACCACGGTTAAGCAAACCGCGGTTAGACAAAACCCGCAGTTTGCTGCGTTACACGACAGACGAAACTGCGGTTACGTCGCTAACCATGGTTAGCGCAAACTGAGCTTGGCACCTCAGTTCGGTCACGCTATAACCGCACTTTCTGCAGCCGCAGTGCTCAAAATCGCACAATTCAGTTCGGGCGCAAGTGACGGCGCATCAGCGGAGGCGAAAAAAAAAAATCACCTGGCGTTCGGAAGAGACAAAAGTTCTCAAATAGCGGGCGCCCAAAAGCTGTCCCCAAGACGCGCTTACGTTCTTTGCATCGCTCTCGCAATCAGCGCGACTGCCCGTCAGCAGCGGCTCGTTTCCCGATCCGCCCGATCAACTACGACAAACGCCGTGCTAAATTTGTAAATTCTGCGACGGCACTGCTTGCAGTTATCGCATCGCTGCTCTTCGAAATCAATCTGATCGCGGAAAAGAACTTCCGCATTCGAGAAAATGGATGTTAGTGCGGTGAAAAATTGTGCTATGGATCGTAATTCGCAGTTGTAGAGACAGCGGTGGTCAAATATCTACCGCGATGCTAAGATAAAAGTTCCCAACACCGAACAGACCTAAGCAAACCAAGCCGGTTGCGAGCTGTTGGGGAAGCCCCTCTTCTCACCGCGCACGAGCGCGTTGCGTTTGTGTCAGAAGCGAATGCTTTAACGATATTTATTTTTGTCTACACTGCTTCTCTTTTTTTTTATCGTGAAGTTAAAAGTTTGGTAATTTATTTTTGTTCCGCTCATAATCAAGTGACTGCGGTTACCAAACTTGCATTTCGCGTGCAACATCCAAAACCGCAGTTGGCGATAACCGCGGTTAAAGTTTAGTAACCACGGTTAAACTTAACTGCGGTTACTTTCGCCGTGTAACTAGGGTATAAGTTTGCCACCCAACGCCGGAATAAATCCGGCTTAGAGCGAGGGAATCTGCGTAACAAGAGCCCCAGCTTAAAAACGACACTGATATGACATTTGCGTTTCGCTGCGTATCACGCACGTCGTTCAGAATATTGTAATACTTCCAAGTAGAACGTCTTCCCAGACGACTTCTCTGGTCTGCTTGTGCAGTTTACGGCGCAACAAGCAGGCATTTTTGGCGGAATGCGTGCGAAACCAGCCCATGCGTAGCATGCGCTATGCTGGAACGGCCCGACTTCCGGGACGAGCGCTCGAACTTCCGGCGGCCGGGCGCCGGAGAGCTCGAAGCGCCATCCAGCAACTCTGGTGGAGATCAGTGGCTCAGACTGTCGCCTGCTACGGGCAAGCTTTGTTGACACCATGAATCCCGCACGCCGCTCAAGGCTGGAAAAGCGAACGAAAAATCTGGCCGCATGTATGCGGCGGCCTGGCCTTGCCCTTTCGCGGTGTACGTTGCTGGCGGCACATGACTTTTTATCGGCGGCGAACTCGCAGCCTCACGGGGAGGGTCGTGCGCTCGTTCCCTTGATGCACCGCGCACTGTTTATCCAAAAAGCGCCGTATCAGATGTGGCCCCGCTGGTGCCGGGCGGCGGTGGTAATTCCTGCCGGCGGCATGTGAAAAAGTCATATAAACCGATACAGAACCCGTGCACAAAACGCTTCAATCATGTGACCAGTTCAGCTTGGCGCGACGCGTGGTGGAGAGCGGCAACGTTGGCAAAACATGCTCCGTCGCGGCTCTGAGCTTTCTAGCGCTAGAGCGAGCGCCATTTCTTTGACAATTTGAAACATCGGTTGCCTTGGCAACAAGGCACAAACCACTCCAGAAGTCAGTTACGGTTGCGTGATCCCGGTTCAGCTTGGGGCTCCACTTCGCGACATGTGGGCACTGCAGGCGTACCACTCACTCCCATTGGGAAGTGCGAGATGCGTTTGGCATTACAGGAGGCGATGGTGTGTGTGTTGTGGACGCCTTTGTTTCGCGATGAAATGCGACGTTGTGCTTCTGCGGGTGGATAGTGCTTCCCATGGCCTGGGTTATCTTTCTCGAGCGATGTACGACTCAACCTCGCATGGGGTATGTGCAGTGTGCGTGGCTAAAAGCCATCGGCTTGTGCGCCAGAGTTAAGTGACTTGCTGTTCGTCCCAGCAAACCGCGCGCTAGGTGAGTACCGAATTTACGACGGGCAGGAGGCAACCCATCCTCTGTCAATCGTGGTTCAGACTTTCAACGCATGTTGTGACGTTGTGTTCGTTAGAAACGCATCTCTGGATTGTTTTGAAGTTGAATAAAATGTATGCGTCAAACCCGGGCATTCGGCTCAGGGCGTTCTCTGCGATTGCACGAAAGAAGTGCCACGGGGCTTCAACGCTTTCTTTATGGAACGTACTCAGGTAAGAGAATATCCATGTCGTGTTATGGCCGTGTTGCATTCAATACAAACGGTTAAGCGTTTGTTTTACACTTGTTTCGTTTGTCGTAAAATGCCCAAGCACTCCGGCACTCCGCTGGCAGATCATCCGGCGAGCCGACGCTGAGCAGACGACTCATCTCTTTGCCGGAAGTGCGTGAAAAAGCCGCCCAATAGCAGGATGTCTAGCTCATGACGAACATCTGGGAATCGATGATGTAGACATGTGAAGATGGCGGCGTCCAAAAACACGAAGGAGAGGGTGAGAAAAAAACGACAAACTTTGAAACAAAAGTGTGAGCTTTCCGCTGCGCGTAAAAGAGTAATACTTGGCACAGAGGACGTTGACGACCCAATCTAACGGTTGCGCTAGTTCATTTAGTGTGCTCAAAATGCCTTTCAGGGCCCCTTTAAAAATTCTTTTCGACGGCTTTACGCAAGCTTGAAAGGATTATTTAGAGGCACCTGACCAGCTACTGAATTAGTTTTCGCATACAGTGTGAGGTAAGCCGAGCGAGAACTGTAAATTTATTACATCCGGTCGGGCCAATGTTTTGCCGCTGTGCCCGCCCAAGCGCCAATCGGTCCAGGCAATTGCGGAGGCGCAGAAACTATCGCAACAAAAAGCGCACCTAACAAAGCAATGAATAACTTAGCCAAGTACAAAAATAAAAACCATTGGCTCCAATCCACGCTGTAAAGGTGGTTGGAAAACAAAGCTATAAATGACACCCACAACGATTGCCCATGTGACGTCACTTGAATTCACACATGGCTCTACAAGAGTGAAACCAGAGATTCTGCAAGCCGTTACATGGAATTCGCGGGGGTGGCGTCCCGAACGCAACAACAGCGTCGGCCACGGCCGGGCTAGAGCGACGGACGCCGCCGCTGTAGCCCGGCCGTGAGTCGGGAGAAAGAAAACTGGGAGGAGCGTCTTTCTAAGGGTCAGATGGCGGAACCTAGTGTGCTAGCTTGGGGCTACACCACCGCGCGACACAAGCGCAGACACCGAAACAATTCGGCATGTGAGCTTAGCGATTCCCATTTATACCCATTTAAACTAGTTAGTAAGTTTGACAATTTCGAGGAAAATCGCTATTTATGCGAACCAGTTGCTACTTTCACCTTTTGTAATACCTCTTAAAACACAAGCGAATTGGTAATCACCCATTTAGAAAACGGAGTCCCATTCGTGGCAAGCAGTATGCAAAAGGCAGCGTTTCTCTAGCGGACATGTCATGTCTGTATGTGGTTTGTACATTTTGTTTTCCCAGCCTGCAAACCAATCCTTGACGTATGCTTGCCATACGACCACATAATTCGGTCGGGTACGGGTTACCCTGGAAGTGCTGTAAACCAATTTAATCAAGCTGTGCGAAGGCACCACGCAATGGACGCGAAACTGCACCAAAACAGGCCCAAAACAACCGTCGCTAAAGCAGACGACGAAGCCGTACCACTGATGCCACCGCCGGGGAGCATGGCACTTTCACGTGGGGAACGCTGGGTAAATTCGCCGCGCCATCTCTAGCGTTATCCGTGAGTGAAACCTTCCGCCCCCCGTCCCTCCCCCCGCCACCGCCTCCGACGTGTTGGAAGTTTTTGTCCCGCACGCCACGAAAGAACCGTTGGCTGGTAAAGCTAGAAAGCGTTGGTTTGGTAGCGGCCTCTTCGTCGTCAAAGCATGCACCCACTATCATCACCATGGGCCGCTTTGCAAGTGTCAGCAGCGCGTGGCCACGACACGCACGACGAGCCACGCGCCAGAGAACACCCAAACTACGGCGCTGCTCGGCCACGTTCCACGGGCGCACCCCGACTTGCGGACTCCTGCTGCCTTCGAATCCGCCTCTGTAAATAAATGTAGGGACAGCCGCACGACCACATCGTCGCCTACATTAATTGGTGACCCGGACTTTGGCCGTATGGGGCCCCACTTCGCTTGCCCTCTGCCGCCCTACCCGGTCATCGAGCGACCCTACCCCAGAGCCTAGCTCTTAAAAATGGAAGCGCACTTCTTCATCCGCCGCATCGACTCACAGACTGAGCGCTACCGCATCACCACCGCCCTGCTTCCGGCCGACCTACGCTATGAGCCGCTACAGGGCTCCCCCCCCTAGCGCGGAGCGCGACAAAAGGGAAAAAGAACATGAGCAACAAACTAGACACAGGGTAGCACGAGCATGAAGAAGGCAAGGCTGCATAAGTAAATGTAGAAGGTGTGTCTACGGTCAAGGTCCTTGAACAGTCCACGTCTTCAGCTTAACGGCTTTCGGAGGGCATTGTAGCCTCCGGTGGTCTGGGCTGGGAGTATTCGCCCCGAGCGCGAACAGAGTCGGCCCCTGGCGGCGGCGGGACGAACCGCTCCTAGTGTGGATGGCGCTCTCGCGTCGTCTGCTTTTTCACGTTGCGTGCGGCGCAAGACGCGTGCTGCACACGACAAAACAACCAATATGTGTGCTCGTTTGGCAGTAAGCAATGACATAGTTACCTCTGCTTGCGCATTTCCTCTAGAAACGCAATAATCAGCGGCCGTTGTGGGTTAATGCGCTGGTTTAATTCCACGAAACATCTTCGCCGTGGTCACCGCTTGAGTGTGAACATTGCTTCCACACATTGCACTTTTCCTATTGTTGAGTGCAGTCGTCTGCCGTTTCGGGAACGTCGAAGGGTGCTTTTTGAAGGTGGCGTGGGGATTATTTAAAGCATAAAAGTTTAGTACGCGGTGACGGGTAAGAAGCGACAAGACCTGCGTACGCGTGCAAATTCCACACCCTTGTAAAACTGCGCTGTGTCCTTATAGAGAGAAGAAACAAACAAAAACATTTACACTGCACACGACCCCTGAGCTATCGCCCATACATTGCCGGAGACGTATTTTACACCAGCAAGCGCCTGTGTGATCGTGTCCTTCCCGTATATTTCTAAAATAAATACCATTTTTGGACAGTCGTTGTTTATACTCAGGAGGAAGAATAAACATTTATTCAGCTGTGTTGAGTTGCTAATTTTACGTATTATTTGAAATACGTTTCTATGGATGCGCAAGAGTATTTAGGGGGGATTTTTCGGTAAAATTAAGCAGTTGTGAGTTTGCGTCTGTCATGTGGCATTTCGTGTGTCATTTTCATATATTTCAAATCCGACATGAATCACCTTGTCCAGAAACGTGTCTCACTCAGCATAACCAAATGCCTAATATGGTGACGTCTTAACCTCTTAAGGTGGACCTAAGTTTAAAGAAAGAGGAGAAAACGCGTAATATAATGCACGTTGTTGCGCACATGTGTGAGGGGCGTGTGTGCCTTCACTCGCTGATTTTTTTTTTAAATTTTTTCCCACAATGCTTGCTTTCCATACATTTTTGAAAAAGGCGAGCCACAATTCCTGGACAATCTCGGATCAAAGGGGGGTTAATTAATTTTGAAAATACGTGTTAAAGTACTGCTTTTTCACCGCTACAGAACACAACGCCTAGTGTAGTTTCGATTGTAAGTAATACTGATAACCATTGTTTGGCTTTTCGCGTTACGTGCGTTCTGTTCTCTCTGCTCTTGCACCGTTGGCAGGACATCCCCCCTCTTCACGAAATAAAAAAGGAAATGCACAGAATTTCATTTTTTAACCAATCCTCAAGAAATAAAAGACAAAGGCGATATTCAGTTTACAAAACAAAGTAGTTACCGGGAACCCGTTGCGCTGATTCGCAACGAGAAATAAAAAGGAAATGTTTTACTACATCTGCAACAGCGCAACTTCATTTATTGCCATCTTTAGGGTTCGTAAGCGACCTTATACGCAAGAATGCAAACACATCTCAGTGTTGCAGGCACCTGTTAGATTTTAAAAGGAACGCAATTGGTCAACAGAGCAGCCGTAACAGAAAATTTGTGCTCACTGTGAGGTCCCAGAAGCTTGGTTTGCACACTGTAAACCTGCTTGTCACTTTGCTAAAACCTAGCTAAACATGAGATGTTGATTGTACTGCGTGCGTTGACAATTCAATTCGCAAGTTCACTTGCGGCGAAAGCCGTAAATAAGTGATCCGAAACCGTTATTCATCAAACCTTCCTTCAGAGTCGCTAAAATTTCATTTAAAAGACCCGTTAGAGCGGTTACATTTATATCTCTGCGCTGATCAAAATTCAGTAATTTTATGTTGCCTTTTGAACACACAAAAAATATCGTAAGCTCTTAGAAAGAATTTCGGGGCAGTTAAGTAGTGTTACCATTTCAGGGCATCCCACAAATGAAAGAATGCGTCATGCTACCAGTGAAAGCGATTGAGATTGCCGTTGTAAACTGAATTTCAAAGATCGAGGCTTCCTGATTTGTTTCTATTTATGCCGTTATTGAAGGCTCAAAGCCATAGTCGGGAAAGATCGAGCTTGCTACGAGCCACAGCGTACAAGTTCATTGTCACAATTACGGCCATTCTGAGATTCCCGATGAGCCGTCGCTTTTTTTGGCGTAGTAATAAAAACTGACTGCCGCTTCCATGCTATACATTGAACGTTGAGGAACCGAACTACAGCATACCACTCTTGTTTGCACCTTTCGTGCGCTCATACTGCGAGAAAAAAGCACTAAGTGCGCCCACAGTGTGCATTCCTACGGGCCGCTCTGCGGAGCATCCACACTAGCAGCGCGACGGTGTCGCCACCTACATGTCGAGCTCGCGGCGAATAGCAGCGGACGATCTTGAGCACGAATCGGCTGAATCGATGTCAGGCTGCCGAGAGTGTGCAAATTTATGCTGATGATGGGACGGATCTGGAATGGTGGGCGCTGGAAGTGCAGCGTTGCCCATCGTGAGTGTGCCGGTGTAAAAACAGCACAACGGCGTTGAAGAAAGCAGCAGCGTTGAAGTTGGAGTGGAGGGATTGGCCTCAGACGCAACGTCGGTTCGCATGCTTGACGCGGAACTGGTACGTGACGCCGACAGTGACTGCGGCTTTTCCGTCTTGCGGAAGTCGAAAGCAGGTTGCGACACGGAGCAAGATGTTGCGATGAGACAGAAAACCACGACGGATCCAGCGCACGCGCCTCTGGCGTTGGCAGAGCCGAAGCAGGCGGTAGACGTGAGATTCCTGCGGTTTTACCAGCGCAGTAGACCGCCTTCGGGGTTGGCGCTTGCAGCGTCGGCGGCGACTTTTACGCACGACGGCGCGCATGAGTGTTGTTGGGGGCCGCTTCGAGACCGGATAGGGTGCGTTGGCCTCCTACATTTTATTTAGAGAGCGTAGGCCCGGCCAATACATGCGGCCGCCCAAGCGCTCGGTCGTGTTCGATCTGTCCTCCTCTCGCGTGGCGCGTGGCCACGACACGCACGACGAGCCACGCGCCAGAGAACAAATACCTCGTGGAGCCAATTCACCAACTTGGACTTACCCTTTCAATGCCGGTCTTACTGTCGTTCGGTGCTATTTCGCTTGGGTTTCCCCACAGGAATTTGGTTACGGCCGTCCACACCTACGTCTCAGAGACTAGGCGCCTACCCTGTTAGCCGCTCTTCTTGTACACAGACGAAATAAGAGCCTATTGCAGAATCCCGCATAGCCTTTTCTTGCAAATTCCTGCATAGTGCACACTTTCATTCCTGTATTTGTTGTGCAATTATTCTGATCAACAATTTTTTTTCTTTTTTTTTCCAAAATTTAGTCTCCTAAATCGGGCACATTAGCCCAAATATATCTCCCGATCCTGGCCAATCCCCCAAGTGGGTATGCGCCACAAATAAAGGAACAACAACAACAACAACAACCCAGGCTACGGCGCTGCTCGGCCACGTTCCACGGGCGCTCCTCGACTTGCGGACTCCTGCTGCCTTCGAATCTACCTCTGTAAATAAATGTAGGGACAGCCGCACGACCACATCGGCGCCTACAGTTTAAAAGATTATGTACCTTTAAAATAAAATTTAACGTTAAATTGTCAATTTTATTAATTACTGTGTTTTTTTGGATAGTGCGTGCTGTGGCCGCGGTGGCGCCACCGTACGCATGATCCACAGCATGGGGGGGTGGGGGGGGGAGGGGGGAGTGGTCCAGGGGCGGGCCGTTTTTTTAAGGCGGGGTTCCGCAACTGCCTACATCAAAGAGCTCTGGTCGTCGCCGCCAAACCACAGTATCGGACGCTTAAGTACTGCGCACTAAAACGGTAAAAAGATAGTCGTCTAAACAGCCGTACAACCGAGCATTTTGTGGCAGCTCGTACTTGCAGCGCATAAGCGGAGCAAAAGAGAACGTCGGTATGACGGAGCGTTTGCTGGGCGACGACGTTTGCCTTCATCAACGGCGGGGCCGTAATGGAGCAGGAGTGTGGCGAGGCGCGCCACGTGACACGATGAGAGGAATAACAAACGTGACCGATGAATGTTGCACGGCTGCAACGCCCCTGGTACGATCGCGTACACAGTGGACGCGTGCCTCCATGACGCCCAGTGAATGAAGCTGGGCGGCATCCCATAGCGGTGCTTCTGTTGACCCTCTACGGAACACGCTTCGTCCAACAGTGCCACAAAGCCAGGGCTCCCGAAGCCTCTCATTCAGGCACGCTACGTTGCTCATGTCGGCACCACTCTGGCTAGGAAAGGGTGGTGTTCGACGTGGACTTTCCAGTCTTCGCTAACGACGGGAACACCGTGCCATGTCCTTTCCTGTCGCGTTACGCCTTCGCTGGTCGTTGGATGAACGCTTTTGTAATGCTCAAAGCGATTAGCGTCTTGGCATAATTCATGTTCAAGGATCCCTGCCGTAGGGCTCAATGAATAATTCCATTTTTCAATTCGTATCCGCAAACATTGGAAAGCTACATTTATCGACACGACTTGCTTGTTTTCTTTTTGTTTGTTTTTTGCCGCGGCAGTTACCCTTTCCTATGTTGTTTGCTTTGGTTGCAATTATCTTTAAAGTTGCTATAGAATGTTTCTACCCCTGGAAGTGAAAGGAAGCCTGCCAATGGGACTGATGTTGCTCCTGCGACGTCCTGGGCTTTCAACAACGCACAGAAAGGGGGGAAAATCGCAAGCGAGTTTACAAATTAGCTGATGTGCGTAGAGATGGAGAGTAAAAGGCAGAGAGAGAGAATAAATATGTATTTGTCGAGCAGAGGCTGATTTTATGGGCCTCGCCCCGTGAAAGGCATCCCTGTTCTGGGATTTCTTGGCTTAGACTGGCTGTCCTCGCTCGGATAACCAGGACCATTATTATTTGGCCCGGGAATTTGAGGGGCAACCAGTGTAAGTGCTGCACGTGCTTATTGAGCATGTTATAAACGTGTTTCAGATGTAAAAGAAAGCGCCCAATACAATTGTTGCAGGTGCCTTTGATCGGTGCTCTCTTCAAGTCCTATTTTCCCGAGTATTTTGAGCTCTTTCCAGCCTCGTATGTTGGTGGGCCCACTAAAGAAACATAGAATTGCCTCTTTGCATCGAAGGTCCTGGCGATGTTGCAAACATATTTGATAAATTTTCTTTCTCCTCAAAACGTTGTCAGCCCTGCGGCAGATACTCCTACAATAGAATTTTATTATCGTTATTTGTGAGTACAGCATTCACACACACTTCGCGTTCACGGCTTCTGGTGTGAGAAGTGTTCCTAGTTTGGGGCATGGCGGATATTGTGGTGACGGCGATAATACCTTGAAGCAATGGTTATGGTCCATCGGTTCAGTTCATTTCTAACGTATGCGGGAGTACCTTAAGATGTCACGCGCGAAAGCTTCTTATAAATTACTAGCAGCAGTGCCCTGCGATGCCCGGGTGGGCCACTGTACGGACACTAGTAGGTCTGAGGCGGGTTGAGGTATTTGTACCCCGTGGTGTTGTAAACAATTAGGAACCGATTGATTGATTATGAGGTTGAATGCACCGACGCTACACAGGTGATGAGACGCGCCGTAGTGGAGGGCTCCGGATTAATTTTGATCACCTGGGGATCTTTAACGTGTGCTGAAATACCGAACACGTGGGCGTTTTCGCTTTTCAGCTCCATCAGAAAAGCGGCCGCCGTGGCCGGGACATTGGGCTCAGAAGCAGAACGCCTTAGCCACTGAGCCACCGCTGCGGGCCCGCCGGAACCGCCCCGTACAGTCAATATATGGACCGGGACAGCGGTTATTATCGGAAACGGCTGGATCTCGCTTTTTAGTGGAACATTCGCGAAACAAATTGCGCCCAAATAGTGATCTCAAACCACCGCTTATCCATGCGAAGCGTTGTCTCCGTAGGTGTTTTAGATTACCATCATTCACAGTTTTATAATAAATAACATCGGCTTTTATGGGAGGCGTGTGGTTACAGAAAGTCCGGACAGATTGCACGCGCGATGCGAACGGGGACAAAGTGAACTGACTTCTGCGTCCAGAGGGGTGTGATTTTAAAAATCCCGATCACGTTTTTCTGCATTCGTTAGGAGAAAATAGTTGAATCAGTTTTTGGAGATTTAGATGGACAGCATGTGTAAGCAAAAATGAATTGGATATATATCAACAGGCTGAATAGTTGGTGAGGAATCTGTAAAAACGCGTGATTTCCCCAAATCTCGATCCCCATCAGGTGGCTGGAATGGAAAAATATTGGGAAATAGTTTCTGAACATTTCAATTGGTATCCTGTATCAACGAAAACATGCACGATATCTCACCGGTCTGAGATAAGTAAAATGTGAGGAAAATTGTCTTGGTGCTTTTTCTCTCTCAGGGGGGTGTAACGTTTTTAAATGCAGCCATACTGAGCTTATACGCCATTACAATGATGCACTCCTGAAATTTGAAGCATCTAGAACGACCAAACTAGCTGTTCGTTGACATCACCTGGTCGTTGACATCACCTGAGGGGTGTAAGCTCAAAAAAAATTCTTTTCGCCCTTTAGCGGCGTCGCAGGGCGAAATCCCTAAATCGCCTGTGCGCATTTGTATGGGTTACAGTTATAAGCAAAAATCGTTTAGGCATTCATTCCTTCCATCGATCCGTCCGTCCGTCCGTCCGTTCACTCATTCGGTGACCCGCTCGCTCGTTCGTTCGTTAGTTCCAAACTATTGTTTTGCAGCAGGCGTTGCAGTTTAGAGACGGAAGTACACAGGCGCCAAATGCATTCAGGTAAAAAAAAAAAAAAAAAACAAAGGACGGCACTTTGTTACTTGTATAGTATACATGCATGCATTCTGTCGCTCCAGGCCGGGCTGTTCGTGTTCCCAAGAGCCAGCCTTCATCTGCGAGCACGGGTCTGCATCCATGCCCGAGGGGTTCGAACAGCTATGTTCAGCCACAAACAAAATGCATCCGAGCCGACCCAGCCGATAACACAACAAACCGCCACTGCCACATCGGCCTGTTTCGGATACGACGGCCATAAATCTGCATTGCGGCGCATATTGGCGGGGGTCCCATTGGGCGACTGGCTTACATTAGCCTGCGCAAACCCGCAGTGGAGAGCCGGGAGGCGAACAAGACGGGAGGTGGGCTCTCGAGGGACCCTCTAGGCCTCATCCATCTCTCGCGCGGAGCAGCCCGACGCTGGAGGGCTCACAAGCTCGCAAGGGCCTCTGTCCTCGATATCGCTCGCCCAGATACCGTCAGAACGGCTGCGTAAACAGGCGCCACTCTCGAGCACTTCGATCCTTGCCACCCGAGCAGGAAGCGCTTCGTCAAACCAAAGCCAGTATCATCTACCATCTCGAGAGGGCAGAGTGAGCCACTGACACTAGGTACCTGATACGGACAATATGCCCCAGTAAGTCCGAAACAAAGCCGGTGGAAAACTGCAGCAGCGCCATACAACAGTTCTAGCATGCCACCGAAGGCCTGCGAGCTTTTGGTTTTGTCATACAGAAAAACATCACACAAAACAGGACAAGTCCTTGTGCGGTTTTTCCTCCTGCACCGTGTTTGGCGTGCAACCAACGTGCACCAACTGGCCCGCGTTATCTCTCATTACAGTTTACGTCTTCCTTGTGTTGGCGTTGAGCAGCGGCAACGCGTATTTATATTGTCACCCCTCGCGAAAGCCGACCATGCAATTCTTTTGCGAATGGCGGTATAGAAGTGTGTCGTTTTGGCCGTTGCGGTGGTGTCGTCAGGTAGCAGGCAGGAAATGCAATGGACTGAACTGGTACAAGCTGTTCCTCTACGTTACGGAGGAAACTGGGCAGCACGAACCGCGGGCGTCCGCAATTTATTCAGAGGGCCTGAACTAGGGCAGCCCGAGAAAGGGCATGAATTGATGGGAACAGTGGCGAGTAACGCAGAAAGCCTATAAGGAGTACTGACACAAAATGTTCGGGTCACGTTTTCTTTTTTCGCTGCTATGCGTGCCTACCAGCCCACTGGAACGGCACATTAGATGGTCGATCGCGGCGTAAACAATCATTTACGGCGTCGTTTACTCGTGTCCGTTTCGGTTTCGACAAAACGAGCGCCCAGCGGCCGCCATGGTGGGAGGGCGCCCGTGACGTCACCATTCTTGTTGCACGCTGCCGGTCTGGACGCGCGCGCCCAGACCGGCTGAGGTCTTCACCGCGGTCTTGGCCACCCCCACGCGCCCGGGCAGCATGACGTCAGTCCCAAAACCATGACGTGTACACACAGCGTAGCAGTGCGCGCCAACCGCAGCCAGCGCGTCGGCTACGTCACGGGAGCCCCGACGTCGGCAGTTTGGGGCAAGGAGCCGATGATGTCATGTCGGCCCGTTCTGGGCTTCGTGCGGGCAAAGATTACAATAGATTTAAAATGTCTTGTAGTGAACGGTAACTGTTGAAACTTGCTGGAAGATATCTTCTGATAAAAAGGAAGGATTTTACATAGTTATCTCAGCTTTCAAATCTCGCGTCACTACTCCTTTCAAAGATTGGAGACGCGCATGGCCTAGCTTGTTAACGCCGTTCGTTACAGTTAAAAAAGAACCCAAAAATTGCCGCCTGCTGCTTCTCTAGCGCCAAATGATGCCGAAAGGCGATAACACTTCTACCGCTCCTGCATGCCCTGTGCTCCTTCCCCTTATATCCTTCTTGCTATTTTACTTCTTTCCACGCCTCCCTCTCATTCCCCTCCTCATGTTGTCATTCCCCCTTCTCTCCCCCCCCCATTCCTTATTATACTCGCTCGCTTCCATTCGCCCGTTATACCACATTTCCCCCTCTCGTATACAGTAGTCCACTTTAAGCAGAAAGCCGGGCGAGTTGGTTCATGTTCAGGTCTACAACGGCTCCAAAAACACACGGACAGAGGTTAAGGGGTGAACAACCAAGACCGCTCAGCCTCCGTTCTTGTATTTGTGCTTTAAACATGAGCTAACCCACCCCTACTCTGGGTCACAGTGGGCCAAGTCACCTAGCGCTAATCCAAGGGTGACCCATGGCTACGCCACTAGTGGGTCACTAGTTTCCCGCGGCCAGGAATAAAACGTTTCTCTCTCTCTCGCTGTTTTCCCGCTCTCTTCGCGGGGGGTTGAAATGCCGACTTATTCTGAATCTGAGAAGGAAAAATGAAGGAAGCTCACACTAGCGCGTAAGACTTCAGAGCCTCAACACAGTGGGCGAGCTGGTTGAGGGCCACCTATCCAGCCAAAAACAGAGGCTGAGTCACACTAAGCCGGGCCGCCCCGTCTTGGGAAGAATCGGCTGGAGCGTGGTAGAGCTGACCGATCGAGAACAGCTTGCGGACAAATGGCTAGGCGCAATCAA
Organism: Haemaphysalis longicornis; assembly: GCF_048455015.1. Classification (NCBI taxonomy): domain Eukaryota; kingdom Metazoa; phylum Arthropoda; class Arachnida; order Ixodida; family Ixodidae; genus Haemaphysalis; species Haemaphysalis longicornis. The sequence goes on from NW_027526335.1 coordinate 233,301,582, forward strand.
GACCGAGCCTCTCCCCAAGAACATGTATCCGGCTCCCCATGGCGGCAGGCGTGAGGCTAGGGCTCGTGCCCTCAACAGGCTACTGCAGAGCGAAGACGGTGTCGTCTTCACGGATGCCTCCAAAAACAAGGGGACGACCAGAACAGCACGCAGGGACGCTGGGCGGTCGCAGCTAGGCCCGCACACACGAGCGCTAGGCATTTTCTTGTTCTTTTTTTTTAACTCCCGGGCGGTCGCCGCGAGGCCCGAGCTCTCGTCCGCGCGCTCGGCAATTTCTTGGTATTTTTAACCGCGGACACAAAAAATTACGATTTGCTAAGCAGCTGCGCTGTTAAAAGAAGCTAACGTATCAAAATTACGCAATTTCCAGTCTGCAAGAAACGAGGTGGAGGAATTCAGAGAACTGCTTCAGAACAAATGCGCATTCCTGAGCGACGATGACGGCGGCAAAAGTGCCCTGAATGAACATTTAGTTAACATAATCATTCAATCTGCACTGGTCGTAGCAACAAATCTAGCCGAGCAATGAATCTCGTAAACTATAACAAAAAAGAAGTGAGGACCTCAGAGGGAGGGGGGTATAAAGTGTGAAAGGATCGGCCATTGGGGCCTTGCTGAGCACCCTCAAAGAAAGCGTAGGTCTACCCCGCAAGACATGGGAAGAGGTATGCTAGCGGCAACACCGTCGCGTTCAAGAACTCTGTCATGGATTAGGAAGAAAACTCGGCTCGAAGGCATTCGAACTCAAATCAAGCGTGGGAAGTGTGACGGGGTGAAATGACCAACACCCGGCGCACCACCCGTTTTACAGAATGGCTCCCAAGGGATGGCATAGAATGGGGCATAGAATGGATTCGAAAAGCAAGCGACAGAAGTGGTTGAAATCTCCGGACAGGCTTACGTCGAGCAGTGCACAATGTTACGATTCAGCGCGCCGCTACCCTGCGCGTGCGTGCTGCAAGTTCGGTGTAGTGCGGTAAAGCTGTCATGTGCCGCCGGAAAGCCCGCCATTTCTAAGTTATAAATGGGTTCGTGTTGAGACTTGACTCTACGAACAGATTCCGCTCGCCGAGATCTAGTTCCACACCCAGTCAGACTTAACGTGCACCGGCTATCACGAGATTCGGAAAGGGTATTCGTGTGTGTCTGCAGAATGTTCAGGCCATGTGCAAAGCGCTAGGACGGCGGCGTAATTGTTGACGCTTGTGTGTACAAATTCCTCCCTTTCAGCGCCTCGATGGGAGACCGCATCGGGCTTCCGCAAGCAGTGATGCTCTAGCTCCCCCGCAAGGGTGCTGTTTCTGTATCGTCGCTGTTCATCTCTCGCGATGCAGTGAAATCTGTTCAGTTTTGCCCTCGACTGTTTGTCGTCAACACCGAAGCAACTCGGGTTGACACGCTACCACTACAGGACGGAGACGACGGAGGTCGCTACGGGGGCGCCTTCGCCAATGCAGCAACAGGCATTAGCTGGGGATGATGATGAGTACAGTTAAAACCCGATCTAACGAAGCTACGGGGAACCGCGAATTATTTTGTTAAATTGAGAACTTCGTAAAATCACGACTGCCAAATTACAAGCAGCTGATTCCATAAAGTTTGATGACTAAAAGGGGCCCTCCCAGCAGATACCTTGTGTTATCTATATTGAGAGCCGTTGGCTGAGCTGAAACAATTCGTTTTAATTAACTGATTTTCGTTACAATGGTGGCTCACGTGGCCCATCGGAGAGCGCTCTTGTAGAGATCTCTGACGCGGCGGTGCGCGGGCGCGGCTTCCGCTCGCCTGCCCGCGTTACACGATCGCACCTGGAGGAGTTCGGCGGCGTCATCCAGCGGAAGCGCTCCGTACACATGGCATCGTTAATGCGCTGGCCGCGCCGCTTTCCTGCCGGTAATTTAGAAATGCGCTAAAAGTCCGCGGTGAAAATAATAACAATATAACGCTAGGGTTACTAGGGGAAACACATTTATTTCCGGGCAAAAAAAGCCTGTGATTATCGCCTGCGCGAGCTTAGTCAGCATTGGGCGGACATATTTCTCGTCGCACGCAAACGCGTTCAATGCGTCTTCTGTTGTTTCGTGAGTCCCATCAAAGCGCCTGAGCAAGTCCCTGCAGCGGGAACTGGAGCTTCAGCAGTTTTCGAGCCGACAGCATCGTGTGACACCTCTTGTGTGCCGGAAACCAACTGTACTGGATGCCTCGTTTTCTTTTCGTTTTTCTGACGTGGCGCAATAATGTCCATAGAATTAGAACGAGAAACATTCGAAATTACCGTACTTTTTTAAATGAGTACCTTTTATAATGTGTATGTCTCGATTGATTGATTGTAGGGTTTAACGCGCCGACGCAACGCAGGCGATGAGGCGCGCCGTAGTGGAGGGCTCCGGATTAATTTTGACCACCTGGGGATCTTTATCGTGCGCCGAAATCTCGTACACACGGGCGTTTCTGCTTTTCGCCTCCATCAGAAAAGCGACCGCCGCGGCCGGGAATCGAACCCGCGACCTCGTGCTCAGCAGCGCAACGCCTTAGCCACTGAGCCACCGCGGCGGGTAATGTGTATGTCTCTCGAAATACTTCGTTACGTCGGCAATGGTGCTGAATATATTTCATTAATTCGTGAACATAAAAGCATTAAGCCGTATAGGCACCTGCGGAGAAATCCGAATTTGCTAGTTATTTTCTGTATTCAGAAAATAAACCTCAATTCAATTCAATTCAATTAATAATTGGGAAGTCCGTAAGATCAGGTCTAGCGAAGTCGAGTCACCCACAAATCACAATTTGTGGGTGAGCTTACCTAAAAGCGATCCGCGTGGACATATGTGGACGTATCTAGTGCGACACTAGTAAATTCCCGGTCACGATGGGCATGTGAGCCATCCCTGGCTAGACACCGATAGGTACGTCGTTTATTTATTTATTTATTTATTTATTTATTTATTTATTTATTTATTTATTTATTTATTTATTTATTTATTTATTTATTTATTTATTTATTTATTTATTTATTTATTTATTTATTTATTTATTTTAACGGAAACGCGTCGCACAGAGAAGGGGTGAGAACATCTTTCACAAACTGTGCAGTGAAATGGAGCAATATTAAAAACGGCAGGCGTGTGTGATCGTCTTGATGTTAGCCAGGTCGGTGGTCGTAATGCGCTGGAAGTGGGAACGTGGTTCGAGAGGGAGCTTGTTGCTGCCACGAATGAGTTAAAACGAAAACATGTCAACAGCTGCTTATGAATCACTAATAAGTTGGGGTTAATATTCCCTCCCCAAGGGGTCACGCGTACTGGTGGGATGGTTGGTCGTCCGAACGTGTGCTGGAAAGGGTCGCAATTTACAGTTGCGGCCGACCCTTAGAAGAACGTCCAAGAAACCCAGTTTTTTTTTTGTTCCTTTTCCACATTATCAAGCATGCCACGTGTCATCGCATTCTACATATCTCCAAAGTAAGGAGGGCTTCCACCGTGTATAAAGGCACGGCCGTTCCGAAAAAATAAAACTGCTGGCACAGCTCGTACATTCCCACGTCATTCACAGCAAAGCATATCGCAGGCGTACTTGAGGCAAAATGAATTAACGAAGCATACTAGTGATACTTCCTTATGAAAAGACGTAGGGTTGGTTTTTACGATAGAAAATAGAAAAAGAAACGAAGATTAAATACGGTTGCGCAGAAGTCAGATAAGACCAAAACCAAAACAAAAAAATAAAAATGAATGAAGCTCACACCAACGCGTAAGAATTGAGAGTAGCGAAACTGCACGCAACATTCACGACCATCACGAAAGTTTGAGAACACGATTGCTACCCATTTGTTTCTTCTTCGCTGCCGCAATGACCTTTACTCCATAATTGTTGCTATAAGTTCATTTTTTTGGAAGTGGTAATCATTGGACATCCCCTTGGAGAGGCGTACGCTATGACCTGCCTTTCTCGTTCCGAGCAAGTGTTGCCACGATTGCGGCGAACGCTGTAGTTTTTGTTTTGGCCAATCTTGGCCGATCTCTGAAGTGGGTATGCTTGCCTTGCAAACGCGCGCCGATGGAGCTGGGCGATCGCCGCTAGGCACATACACACGAGCAGGTCAGTTCAGTAAACCTTTATTGAGGTTAGGGAAGGGATTACAGGGACAAACCAGGGTGGAGTCCTCTTTCCAGGGCCCCAGAAGCTTGTGCCCCGGCCCAGGCCCTGCCGATCAGCTGGCGCTGGTCTTCCAAGGCCTCGCTTGCCACAGTCGCCGTCCAGGTTTCTAGTGAATGAGGTGTGTTGTTCTCGGACTGCCATATAATTGGGCAATTCCATATGGCGTGGACCTTTTTCGTCACATTGAAACAGTCCTCACTAAATCTGCCTGGGAACATAAGCGCCAGCCTTGATTTGTGTGGGAATGTGTTGTAGGCATTTTCTTGGTTTTGTTAACTGCCGGGTGGTAGCCGCGAGGCCCGTGCTCACGGGCTCGCGCTCGGCAATTTGGCCGGCAGCCAGCAGATTAGCCTGGGAGAAAAGTTGCCGGCAGTTCCTTCCCATTGTCTGGCCCAGACCACGTGATTATTCTGCCGGCACATTTCCTCGGGGGCTATTTTGCCGGCTGCCGGCATATTTTCGCGGGTGCTATTTTGCCGGCTGCCGGCACATTTTCACAGTTGCTATTTTGCCGGCAGCCGGCACATTAGCCCGGGAGAAAAGTTGCCGGCAATTCCTCGGCAATGCTGCCTCTGTGCGCCAATGCTGCGGCAGGCGGAGATGTCAACTTTGACGTTGGGGGCAAGTTTTCGAGCTTTGCCGAGCTTGAGGAGAAGAGTGATTGGTACTGTTCAGTGAATTACGTCAAGTTATAGATACGAGTCGGCAAGATTGCGGCGGGTATGTCGAACTTTGACCCAGCCCGACGCGAACTTTGACTTTGATTTGTGCTTGTTTCCACTTGCCGTATGTGCGTATCAGCAAGCAGCCGAGAGCTAAAGTTTGGCAGTGTAGTGATTGTGCATAAGTCGCTGTTTTTAATCTGTCTGATTGTGTTTGGCATATGAACGCAAAATTAGATGTTTTTTCGACGTCTGCCTGCTTTGCATAATTTCATGCAGAAATATTGTCTTTACTGAAGTTCGTGTTTCAAACTTCATAGCATTGAAATAAACCGTGGTTTATTCTAGCCATGCAATCTTGATTTTTCGGCTGATCATTTCTTTATTGTGCGACTTTGCTTGAAATTCTACAAAGGAAACACCAAGGAACATTCACTGTCTGTGATCAAAGTGTCAAAGTTCGCGTCGGGCTGAGTCCAAGTTCGACATGCCCGCCGCAATCTTGCCACTCGTTTTAATTCACTGAACAGCACCAATCTTTCTCCTCAAGCTCGGCAAAGCTCGAAAACTTGTCCCCAACGTTAAAGCAGGTTAAATTTGACACCTCCGGCTGCCGCAGCATTGGCTCCCAGGGGCAGCATTGCCGGGGAATTGCCGACAACTTTTCTCCCGGGCTAATGTGCCGGCTGCCGGCAAAATAGTAACTGTGAAAATGTGCCGGCAGTCGGCAAAATAGCACCCGCGAAAATGTGCCGGCAGCCGGCAAAATAGCTCCCGAGGAAATGTGCCGGCAGAATAATCACGTGGTCTGGGCCAGCCAATGGGAAGGAACTGCCGGCAACTTTTCTCCCAGGCTAATCTGCCGGCTGCCGGCAAAATAGCCACTGCCTATTTTTAACTGCCGACACAAAAAATTACGATTTGCTAAAGAGCTTTGCTCTTAAAAAAACATGTTGGGATTTCCTGGCCACCACATAAAAACAAAGTAAGTATTATAAAATAAAGTTACAAAAGCAAGAAACACGAACTGATAAAGAAAAACAGCATGAGGAATTTTGGCTTGGGAATATGAACCGGAGAGAGGAGAAAATTATAACGCCCCTGTTTCCAGGAAAGATGGTTAAAACGCGAAGCTTTCTCCGGCAGAAATGCAAAGGCCACAATCAAATCACCCAAAGTCCAAATCGACGACAACGCTGAGCTTACCGACTCTGATGTCATGATGAGTTTGTGATTCGGTCATCTGAGTGTGCTGATTAAGTTTGCTCGGCGTTGTTGTTAATTTGGAATTTGGCTGATTGGATCATGAACTTGGAATTCGTATCGGGGAAAGTTTCGTCGTCGTCGTCGTCGTCGTCGCCATCACGTGTGCGCTTTGTGGAAACCCACTGTGTAAAGTTGCTTTTCCAGCAGTGCGTTTTTTACGGCGAAGCTTTGCTACTTTTGTTAAGCGGTTTCGCCGCGGATGCTCAAGTTCTCCTCATTACCGGAGACACAGGCCCTGCGACGCACCCCTCGAAGCGCGTCACGTGATTCACCGGACCCGCTTTCGGCTTTCGTCGTTCTGCTCAACTATCGGCGCCAGCCGACCAACCCCGCAGCCCCCCACGCACGCGCCGCTGGGTCGTCTCGGGCTACGTGACTCGTCTTGCGCCCGGCGAATAGGAACGCTGCGCCGCGTCGTCCGTGAATGAAAGCGAAGCCGGGCCTCCTCTTGTGAGCGCTGCACGGGACCGAACGGCTTTGAGCCGTGGTCGGCAACACAGCTACATCGAGGCTTAACCGAGCGAAACCAAGACCCAACCAGACCAAGCCAAGCTTCTGATTTGCATATCCAAGGTTAGCTGAGCTAAGTCGCTGCCATTTTTTATGCCGCCACAAAATAAACAAAACTTCGCTTTGATGCAGAGCCCTTTGCCGCATTAAGTTGCATGAGCGAAGCCGCCTCACATAGAGATGGGTATGCTGCGTGCGCTGCACTGGGCGGCAGTTGGGTTCACTCTTTCATTGATGGGACGCAGGGAGACGACTTGGATTTTCTGTACGTGCAAAAACTGGTGATGCATTGCTCGCATGATCACTTTGTAAGGAGATGTGATGCGCAGGGACATATGCTCTCAAGCAAATAGGGAACCATTGCAACACAGTGGTTGGACAAGACAAAAAAATTGTGACGCAGGCTCAGATTTACAACATTAAGAAACATTTAAGGGCCGATATACTTTGGCCTAGAAAGTATGGGCGCAAAATAAACCGTGCGGCCTTATATTGAGAAAGGAAGAGCGTGACAGGTGGGAGGGCGATAAAGGAGGCCGGGGCGGCTGGATAAAGCAGTCTTTCAACGGTGTTTATAGCGAAGCAAGCAGATACGCGACCAACTTTTCCTTCTCTATTATTGCGGGGCTGAAAAGTGGCTGCTGCTCGGATCCTTTTCTAAATTAGAATTTGGGGTGTTTAAAGCTCCCGACCTGCACCTGGGATATGAGGCGCGCCGTAGGGGAGGATTCCGGATTATTTTGGATTACCTGGCCATCCTTAAAGGGACCAGGCAACACTTTCGATAAGCGCTTTGACTCTTTCCTTCGCCCCGCACAGGGCTCCTTGAGTAATCTTGGTGACGGTGAGTGGCGACACCGCGTACCCCGAGCCCCCCATACTTAAGCTGTTACCTACCGTGGCGAGAAGTTGAAAGGTGAAGGGTTAGAAGCCGTGAACGGTGGCCGTCGGAGCCCTGGTCAAGCTCCGGCCGATGGGCTCCCTGTCTGTCTATCAGGCTGGGAGCTCCGGGACCTCTTTGACCATCAGGGTAACGTCAAAGAAGAAAGTACCCCAGTTCCCTGCTTTATACTATGCCGCATGGTACTTTCGAAATCATCTCTTCCAAATGATCGGGCCCCAAAAAGGGCCCGCACCGATGTAATTTTCAAACCTCTGCCCAACATGAAATTTAACACCCCGGACAACTTTCCTCGCTTCTTAGTGATACAATGTAAGAACAAGGAATCTCCAGTTACCTGCAAGTCGGTCTTCTTAATTGCCAAGTTCATTGAGAGTGTAGTTGGCGCGAACTACAAGGCAAAGAAGCTGACATCGGGGGACGTGCTTGTAGAACTATCTACTAAAAAACAATCTGATAGTCTCTTGAACCAGACCGACCTACTTGGCCTTGAAGTAGCTGTAACGCCACACCGGAGCCTTAACAGCTCGCAGGGCGTCATATCTGAGATGGACCTGCTCAATGAAAGTGAGTCTGACCTCCTCGAGGGCATGCGTGACCAGGGCGTTACTGCGGTAAGAAGAATAATGATCAGACGCGATGGCAAAGAAGTAAAAACGAAACATGTGATCCTAACTTTTCACCGAAGTGTCCTACCGGAGTCTGTCACTGCAGGCTTCCTTCATTGCAACGTACGACCTTACATACCCAACCCACGCCGCTGCTTCAAGTGCCAGCGGTATGGGCACAGTACTACCACCTGCCGCGGAAAACTGACATGTGCCAAGTGCGCAGGACATCATGACCCTTCAGAGAACTGTGCTTCTAACGTATTGAAATGTGCGAACTGTGAACAACCCCACGCTGCATACTCTCGGTCATGTGCTAAATTCAAAGCCGAGAAAGAAATCATAAACATGAAGGTCACCCAGAACATTACCTATCAAGAAGCACGACAGAAACACTCAATGTTTTCGCAAAGGTATGCCGATGCAGCTCGCCGGGGGGCGGAGCGGCGTCTAGTCACGGCGGCCACCCAGTACTGCGAAGCAGACTTGGTGCCGTCCCAGCCCCCCCAGGTGCTGCCCAAGGCAGCCCAACCATCTGACACGACACCTGTGGCGCCCGCAAGTGTTGTGTTAGCTGCAAGTGTGAGGAGTGATGGCTCTGCCGTAAATCCTCCTCTTCAGGCTGCCAGACTGCAGGCGGCCATGGGCGTAGATGTGGTCGGTCCCACGACCACTTCTGTGTCCAACAAACAGTCGGGGACGGCAGGGGCTCCTGCCTCCATTTCGAACATATCTCGAGGCGGAGCCCGCAAGGACTCCATCTCGTCACTGTCACACCACTCAGATGATGACATGGAGGTAACACCGTCTCTGCCAGTGCCAAAGGCGGAAAGAGAACAGCGCACCATGGCGGGGCGAGGCAAAAAGCCACCAGCCACCCGTGTCACAGGCCCAAGTCAGAACCGATAGATAGTATACATCCAGCCCGAGTCCTCATCTACACCAGGTAAAATCTCCTCCCTAAACATTTATGGTAGCACAAATAATTACACAGTGGAACTGCCGGGGCCTTATTAAAAACCTAGATGATATATATGAAATCCTACACAAAACGCAATCAGCCATCCTATGTTTACAGGAGACACACTTGAAACCTAAGCACACCAATTTCCTGAACCAATACTCAGTATTTAGGAGAGACAGAGATAGCTGCACGCACTGCTCTGGTGGCGTAGCTATAGTTACGCAAAAATCTATCCCTTGCCAATCTCTTCAACTGCGTACCGCCCTAGAAGCGGTTGCAATCCGGGCAATTATTTTCAACAGATTAACAACAATTTGCTCACTATACATTCCCCCTGAATATCGTTTATCTAGCTCTGAATTTGAGTCTCTCATAGATGAGCTGCCGGAACCGTTCCTACTCGTAGGTGACCTGAATGCACACAGCCCACTATGGGGATCTGAACGCACAGATTCCCGGGGCCGCTTGATAGAAAAATTCCTCTTCTCATCCGGAGCTTGTCTCTTTAACAAAAAAGAGCCGACATACTACAACACTACACACAATACATACTCACACATAGACTTGGCGATCGGCTCTTCTGTCATCTTTCCGGCTGTTGAATGGGAAGTGGACGACAACCCCTATGGGAGCGACCACTTCCCTGTCATCTTGAAAGGCATTGATAAAGCCCGTAACAGTTCCATCTGCCATAAAAAGTTTAAGGAATCTGGTGCTGATTGGTTAAAATTTAAACAATTATCTCAGCTTTCATACACGTCCTTAAGCTATTTGGGCATTGACGATGCCTGTGAACTGGTGACTGCACACATTCTTCATGCTGCCGAGGGCTCAATTCCGCAAACATCTGGTGCCACACCTAACACTAGGAGGCCGTGGTGGAATGAAGAGTGTAGGCTTGCACGGCAGGCTCAAAATAAGGCGTGGGGTGTCCTTCGCAGGTACCCCACTACGCAAAACTTGATTTCCTTCAAACGTGCAAAAGCACAAGGAAGACGCATTCGCCAGCAAGCAAAAAGAGATAGCTGGCGCTCTTTCGTGACTTCTATCAACTCGTACACAGATGCAGGCAAAGTATGGAACAGAATTAAAAAGTTTAATGGACGGAAAACACACACCCTACCTTTGGTCAACAGTACAGGCGATACCCTAGAGGACCAGGCAAACACACTTGCGAAATACTTTTCATATGTATCGAGTTCTGCTCATTACACGAATGCTTTCTTACGACACAAAACATCTATGGAGAAGAAACCGATTCGTGATAACAAAAGATCTGACGAACCATACAACACGGAATTTTCCATAACAGAGCTTTTGGTCGCCTTGGGAACATGTAAGGCTTCAGCGCCTGGGGCAGATAGTATATCATACACAATGATACAACATCTGCACCCAGAAACTCTCCGAACACTCTTGCACTTGTTCAACAAAATATGGGCGGCGGGATACTTTCCGAGAGCTTGGAGAGAAGCAGTTGTAGTTGCCGTATTAAAACAGGGGAAAGATGCCTCACTACCTGCCAGTTACCGACCGATAGCTCTGACAAGTTGCTTAGGAAAGGTTTTTGAAAAAATGGTAAATAAGAGGCTAATCCATTTTCTTGAATATAACGGCATCCTGGACAGTTGTCAGGCTGGTTTCCGATCAGGTCGAAGCACAACTGACCAGCTAGTTGCCTTTGAGTCGTATGTCAAAGATGCTTTTATCCACAAACAGCACTGTCTTTCTGTTTTCTTTGACTTAGAAAAAGCATACGATACAACTTGGCGTTACGGCATACTGCTTGATCTCAAGGCATTCGGTGTGTCTGGACATATGCTAAACACTATTGAAAGTTATTTGTCGGAGCGGACATTTAGGGTAAGAGTAGGGACAGTGGTATCAAGAACATACATACAAGAAAATGGGGTTCCCCAGGGTGGAGTATTAAGCTGTACTCTGTTTATAATTAAAATGAATTCACTTGGGAAATCGTTGCCACCCTCAATCTCCTACTCAATGTATGTTGACGACGTCCAAATAAGCTTTAGGTCATGCAATCAGTCCATATGTGAAAGGCAGATACAGTTAGGTGTGAACAGGCTTGCAAAATGGACGGAAGAAAATGATTTTAAATTGAATCCTCACAAAAGTACATGTGTGTTATTCACAAGACAGCGTGGAATTCGTCGAGAACCCGATGTCACACTGAACGGAGAACGGATTGCTGTCAAGAAAGAACACAAGTTTTTAGGTGTTGTACTTGACGGAAAACTAACGTACGTACAGCACTTAAAGAAACTCAAACAAAAATGCCTAAAAACCATTAACATTTTAAAAGTGTTGTCACATCAGTCTTATGGTGCTGATAAAGACTGCCTTCTACGTCTCTTTGTGAGTTTAGTTAGGTCACGTATAGACTATGGAAGTGTAACATACGGGTCCGCGTCTAAAACTGCCTTAAAAATGTTAGACCCAGTACTACATTTGGGCCTTCGCCTTGCCTCTGGAGCCTTCAGGACAAGTCCAATCCAGAGTCTTTATGTAGAATGCGACCACTGGTGCCTAGAGCACCAGCGTGCTTATACAGCACTCCTCTATGCTATTAGGACAATGTCTATGACGAATCACCCATGCAATTCTATTGTGAATGACATCTCATCCGCCCATTTGTATTTAGCGCGCCCGTCGATCCCTGCCCCTGTAGCCTTGCGTGTCAAAGGCCTTGCAGAGGAGATAGGGGTGTCTTTAGATGATGGCATAAAAACCTGTATCGCCGATAAAGTCCCACCTTGGGACATGTCAACTATTCATTGTGACACATCCTTTAAACAAATTGACAAGCGTCGTGCACCCCGCGAATTGATTTTACAGCATTTCTTAAGTTTACAACACAGATATCCATGCGCCTCTTTTTACACAGATGCTTCCAAGTCTTCTTCTTCTGTGTCCTGTGCTGCACATGGCCCGGACTTTGCCAGCACAAGGACATTGAACAGAAATTGTAGCATCTTTACAGCAGAAGCCTATGGTATTCTAATCACAGTGGAACACATTACACAGAACAAAATACAACAATCAGTCATCTACACAGACTCCCTAAGCGTAGTAACTGCATTGGATTCCTTTAAGCCCACAAAAAACGTTATTCTAAACCGCCTTTTTAAAGCTCTTATAACTGCCTATAAGTCAAAGCTAAAAATACTTGTTTGCTGGATCCCTGGACACAGTGGCATTCTGGGCAATGAAATTGCTGACCAGAACGCCACTTTGGCGGCCCTACGTAGTGGTGTTGATGTAGCGCAGGTCCCTCACCTCGATCTGAAACCAGTAATCCGGAGGGGAATCCGTAAATGCTGGCAGCACATGTGGGACACACACACAGACAACAAGCTCCACTCAGTAAAACCAAACCTAGGAAGATACACAACAGAAAAACAAAACAGATTCATTGAGGTATCCATTTGCAGACTGCGAATAGGCCACACTTACGCTACACACGCGTATCTTTTGAATGGAACACTCCCACCTGTTTGTAACAAGTGTGGGGAACGGCTCACCGTCCTCCATGTATTAATTGAGTGCACATTCTGCAATGAAGCCAGAAAACGGCATTTCCCGAAAATATATACCTACAACATTCCACTACATCCTTCACTGTTTTTAGGAGATGAACCTATGTTTACAAACAAAAGTCTTTTAAGTTATCTTGCAGACATCAAGTTTTTAAAACTCATCTCGTACAGTGCGTGACCTCAGAGCCTACGAGCAGTGAGTGAGGCCCTCATGCTCCCTTTGTCCGCACGGGAGGCCCACTCACGTCGCATGCTCTTTGGCTCGAGGTGCATCACGTTGCACCCATAATTCATTTCAGCCACCATTATGAACATCTTCATGCTTTAGTGGACGGGCCCTCTACACCCATATATACAGTATTTTAAGATGTATCATACTCATTTCATACATATTTTAAGCACAAACATGACTATTGAAAGACCACGTAACATAGTTCTGGCGCTCTTTGGTCTTAGAAACCCTTGCGCCAATAAACCACAAACATACATACATACATACTCTTTCCTTCGCGTCTGGAGCCACTGCGAAAGCTACAGTTGTCGCCAGCACGGGAGCGACACTGCGGGATTTGCTCGTCGCACCAGATACGCCTTTCATTTCTGCGTTGTTTTTCTGGCATTTTTAAGTTGCTATCGAAAAGCGCTCATTGCTGCAACTGAACAAAAAACGGCAAACAGCCGCTACATGGCTTTAGTGGACGTAATTCGAGCCGTCGAAGAACGTCAAAATTGGGAAAGAGAGAACAATTTTTTGAACGAGTTTTCAAGTTATCTGATGGGCATACAGCAGTAAGTTTTGCCTAAGGTACTTTGCGACCCCCCAATAGAAGTACTGAGTGTGTTGGGTGACTATGTTCTGCAAGCATTGATGATTTAAAAAAAAGGTTGAAAAACGTGTTGCAGTGTCCCTTCAACCTGTGCCGAAAGCTAAGCACACTAGCATTTTTTGTTCCTGCGTCCTTGGGCTCAGCAGCACAAGAACGTAGCTACGAAATACGGCGGCGGCCTCATAAATTGGCTAACGAAGTAAACAGAACGATTTGGCTTTGGCACCCACGCTTCCTTTGTCTATCGCCTTGTTTTTATCTCGCTCCCCATCCTCATGTCGTTGCAAATTTCGCGGCGGACCTGACACACATACTTCCCTCCAGTGTATTTGGTTGCAGTTAGTTCCTTTTCAAACAATGTGATGATAATTGTTTCGGAATCATCATTTCACACACTTTGCCAGGGTCACTTATGAACCGCTTGACGTTTGTTATGCCGAAAGTCAAACTACACTTCTGCTCCAGGCATTTGCGCATATGCAGTTGTTCAGAATGTAAAACCACCGAATCTGTCGATTTTAACGTAAAATGCATGAACAGCTAACATAGGAAGGAGAAGCAAAGCGGCGAGTTCTTGGCCCCAACTAACCAGCTAAGGCAGCGTCACGAAGTCGAAGAAGAAGAAAAGCGAAAGGGGATGCCGCGATGCTGTCTGCCTCGGAGGAGTCGCTATTCCGCTCCATCGAGAAGCGGGCCAAGGATCCGCCGGGGCACGTGTACCGGTACCACCCGGTCGACCTGGTCATCCTGCTCGCATTCGTCATCTCCGTGCTGCTTGTCTTCGTCGGCTTCTACTACTTCGAGATCCGCTTCCCGCTCGGCGGACTCTTCTGGCACGCGCTCGGCGAGGAAGCCGCCAACGCGACCGCGGGCAACGAGACGGCCACCGCCGCCGCCCCCGTAAATGGCAGCGAAAACGCCACCACTGGGGCCACTGACGACAGCGGCAAGCCCAACGTGTTGCGGCAGGTGGCCTCTAGAGGCCAAATACCGCGCTTCGAGCGTAGCGTCGAGCGGGCTGCCTGCAACGACCGCAGCTGCAAGGCGCTTTCCCACTACATCCTGGAGTCCCTGAAGCCGTCAGCCGACCCGTGCGGCAACTTCTACGAGTTTGTGTGCGGCCAGTGGTCGCAGCGGGGCTCGCTGCGGCCCGGTGAGGCCATCGTCACCGAGGACAGCCTGCGCGCTAAGGCGATCGAGGAGCTGCTCATTGCCAAGCTCAAGGAGCGAAGCACTCGCGTTCGGGCGGAAGGCGGCGGAGGGGGCGACCCACTTCTCGAAGACCTCGATGACGAGTCGCTACGGTGGACCCTCAAAGCGTTCGCCAACTGCCGTTCCGGCGTGAGGACGACGCGAAAGGCCTTCCGGAATATACTGGAACATCAGGGACTGCAGGGGTATCCGTTCCGTCGTGATCCGTACAGAGTAGCCGAGCTGGCCGGCAGCGTGGCGAGGCTGTCGGGCGTGTCACCCTTCGTGAAGGTTTCGCTCGACCCGGACAAGAGAGATGGCAGACACGTCGTGAGACTGTCTCCTTCCGAGCAGCTGATGTTCAAGGACTTCTGGACAGTCAGCAGCAGCCACGAGAAATGGTACGGCGCCGCTGCTGCCAAGGCATCCTCGGGAGTGCCCTTGCCGACATTGTTCAACGTCGAGAAGAAGCTGACGGAGCTCGCTGCCAATTCGCAGGGTGGTCCCGTCTTGCTCAAGCTGTCAGATCTCAACAGCTTTAACAAGTGGAACTGGAAAGAGTTCCTGATGGCCTTGTTCCAGGACGTGGCCAATATCACACGCAACACGTACGTCCGCATTGAAAGTGATGCATTCGCCAAGGGCCTGGCGTCGCTCCTAAGAGCGTTTCGGACACGGGACATTGCCAACTTTCTGGGCTTTAAGGTGCACCTCAAGTACGCGCCACTTCTGGAAAAGATGCGTCTCTTGGCTTTCATCTCAGCGGCCTCGCATCCGGGCTGGAACGAGTCGCTGACGAGAGACCTGGTGTGCCTGCGCATGATTGCGGATGTCGAGCCGTACGTCCTGACCTTTCTGCACTGGGACATGTTCAAGGCGTCGCTCGAGCCGTCCGTTGTCGAGAACATCGTGCAGAATGCCAAGAACACTATCCTGAACTTCATCGAGGGTCTCGGGTGGCTGCAGCCATCCTTCAAGAGCGCCTACGAGGACAGGCTGCAGAACACGACGTGCAAGTACCTGGTGCCCTTCTGGCTCACCAGCGAAGACAAGCGGCTGCAGTACACGCGAGCGGTCGTCGACCACGTGCACTACTCGGGCATCAACACCTTCCACCCGGTCGTCCAGGGCGTGGAGAGGAACCGCCTGAGGGCCATCACCGAGTCGGGCTTCGACGTCTCCTGGGAGAGCCGGCTCACGGAGACCGAGCCCGTGTGGGCGACCGAGGACACCCTCGAGTTCCCCATGGGGCTGTTCAGCCGCGCGTACGAGGGCGACGCCTTCTGGATCTACCACCTGCCGCGCGCCGGAGTCAAGGTGGTCTCGGCGCTGCTCGCTGCACTCGTGGACACTGCCAAGGTGTCCGACCGGGCGGTGTTCGCGAGGCTACTGAGCACCAAGGATTGCCTCGAGCAGCACTACATGCGCATGCCTGAGAGCCAGACCCCCGAGCAGCTGCTTACTGCCAGGTAAGGAGCGCGCCATTGTCACCACGTGACCTCTTAGAACCCGACTGGAATATTTTGCGAGTTTTGTCGCCGGTGGCGCATGGTGAACGTTAACGGCACCAACGCCTTGCAAAGAGCATGTTCGCCATGAATCATAAACTAAACGGGAAAGTTGATTTGTTACGTCATTTTGGGTTCCCGAAGAGGAACTTGAACTGAAAGTTTTTAGTGAGGTTGGATAGCGCTGATCCAAGCCTAGTAAAAATAAACGAAGCGTACTTGCGCCCACTTGGCAAGCCGTTTCAAATAATGAACAGTAGGCTACCACGTCCTCGAGAAAAATGGCATGCATTCTTTGCGTTCTTGCGGTGATGGGGAGACATTAAGGGCGAACTAAACGCCTTGGAACGTGTGTCAGCCAACGAGCCATAGGAGGAAAATAGGAAGGTAACAGTAACGTACGCTCAGGGATAGTAATTAGGCGCCGCGATAGGAGAGATGACCTTGCAGTTCGAGTTAAGAAAAATTGACGTTAAGCCGGGCGTGTAGTGCGCAGGAATGACAACAAATGGGTCATCCAAATAACAGAGTAGCTACGTGGACTAGAAATACGGGAAGAGAACTAAATAAAGGGACCAAAAAAATTGCGAAAAAATGCATTTAAAGGGACCCAGAAAAGCCTTTTGTAAAAGTTACAAAAGGCCTGTATTGTCGCGTAGTACCAATATAGCGATGCAATGCCGTTGGAATTATTGATCTACATGCAGTATTAGCTGCGCGAGAAGCAATTAAGTGCACCTCTCCCCCCTTGCCGATCGTTTCCTTCTCCCTCTCTGCTTCTTTCAAAGCAGCTGGAAACACTGGCAATAGCCATGTGACATCGGGACGCTCGACTTCTGTTCTCCACTAGCTACATTCCTGCGCCTAGGCACGCGTCAATCGCTGCAGGCCCGCCTTTGCCTCGGGATCGCGCAGGAAGGAGGAAGAGCAGCCGGAAGCCGATGGCAGTGACGTTGCCGGCGGCTGACAATCGGCCGAATCAGGGGGGCACTTCGCCGTTGCGTCAGCCGCGACCGGCGTTGCATCTTCCGCGGTCGGCTCGCTGCGGCGTCGCGCTCGTCGGCTGAGAAAGGCGATCTTCAAAAATTGTTTACCAATTATCCGTACAACGTATGGGGCTCACACTTGGCTAAAAAATCCCCCGTTATGTGTTCTACCACCTGAATGCATTTGAGTGACACCTTCACAATGCTCTTCTGGGTCCCTTTAAGTAGCGCAGGACTGGAGTGGCTGGATGTCCCTGAGAAAGGGCTTTGTCCTGCAGTCGACATCTAGCGTTGCGTTGGTTGTTTTTGTTGTTGATTATGGGTATGCGCAATTACCGTCGCAATGGCTGCCGCATTATGCATGTCACCTTATGTTTATGGTATTCGACGTACGCTTCTAGAGGACGTCGGCATTTTAAAAAAGCCTAGATCCGTCGCCCTATAAGTATCTAGATATGGTAGAAGAAATCTTGGCATAATTGGGTAATAAAAAGAAAATATTATGCCTGTGCTGGAATGCATTAAACGTCGGACATGCTCTGAAGTTTACAATGACTGAACCATCTTTGGAACTCATTTTTGCACCCTTCAATGACGCGTTATCGCTCGTGAGAATTGTGGTCTCTCTACCTCACAACAATATGCATAACCCTAGCATTGCACAAGGCAGACACTCATGCACACTGCGAGGAACCACCGTGGGGTCGAGCTAGCTGAGCACGCTCACGATACGGAAACGCCATCGCACCAACTCAACAGCGCCCCTGTTGTGCAGGTGGAGTAGTGGCGACAAAGGAATATGCCCAGGGTACGGAGGGAAGACATTTATTTTACACCAACATCCCAATTACATAATTTACAGTACAGGTACGCACTTCCCTGTAGCTGATAGGGGCGATGGGGCGCCACGCGCAAGTTTGCGCGCGTCGTCGGCGCAGAGCCACTGGGATCTTCAGTCAGAGCAAAATCCGGGGCGCGGCGCAACCGTTGTGCGCGCGCATCGCCGTGCTGGCCAGATCGGCTCGCAGCAGCGAGGGAGACGCGGTCCGTTCGCTCACAGGCGCGTACCGCACGGCGTGATCGTCAAGTGTTAGGTACGGCCTACATGTAAGCGTCGGGTCGGAGCAACAGGAGCAACCTCAGGCATGAGGCAACAGCCAGAGGGGCTGGCGGGCTTTCGCCGCTGCAACAGAGTTCTAGCCGGATGGTAAAGAAAGCGTCACACACCAGCCGGCGAGATGGGGAGTTCGGGAATTGTTCAAACGGGCCAATGAGGTGAGGTTAGCTCCACTACGAAGGCGGAGCACCTGCTGCGCAACAGTGTTTTGTCGCCGCAATGGTCGCTGCAGCCTTCACCTCAGGCAGGAGTTTGAGTAGACGGCTCGGCTGTGGCGCCGAGACGAGCCGGCATTTCAAAGAGAGAGGAGCAAAGCGCCGCGCAACCGCACAAACCTAGTGATTGTGAAATGTCTCGGGCGCCAGGATCCGCACAGAATGTATCAAATTCCTTAGCCGTGAAATACATATAAATCTGTGGTTCTCGATTGAATCTCGTTAAACGCAGACAGTTTATAGCCAAAGAGAGGGATCATATAACTGAGCATTGCTGGCCGTCGCCACGATAAGGCAAGCGTCTTTCCAGTCGCCGTAGTTTTCAAGGGGTGCAAGCATAAAATCATTACGCATTCTAGGATTTTAGTTTTGCTCAGTTGTAAATACGCTTAGTCAAACGTGGTGGCCAATTCGAGCTTAAAGGGCTCGAAAGAAAACCCGCTTGTGAGCGCTTTTCACAAACACTGGCCCGTAGCGGAAACCTCCAAGTTGTGTGGGGCAGCATCACATCAGTCATTTGAAATCTGCGATCTCAATGATCAGTTTGGGTAAATTAAACGGCACGCATCTCGCAAGGGCGTGACAATTTCCCATCGCTCCCGACGCCCTTATCCCCTCTACCATACATACCGTACACGGTGGATTCGTTTTCAAGAGCGCTGCCGTAACTAGCCTTCTTTCGTGTATTTCCGCGAAACTGCTTGGTTGTCATAATCCAGTTCTGAAGGGGGTTTTACGCGCTGAAGCTACACTTGTCACGAGGTGCGCCGTAAGCAACGGCTGCGGTTCATGTGCGACCCACATGGACGGAAGCTGCAGCGAAAACACGGCGAACGCCGACGGGCGCTGGCGGCGACGACAAACCGTCAGTTTGTCGGCGTTCTAGCACTGCTAGATACCGAGAAGAAACTATTCTTTCCTGTGTCGCCCTATAAGTGAACTAGAAAATGTAAAATGTTGGCTTCAGGCGGGGTGCAGGGCCCGCGGCGTGTCCTGCTGGCTGCTGTCGCTGGAAGGAGTTCGCCGACGAAATACGCTCCATGTGGGCCGCTTATTGGACCACCATGGTGTCAGTAACAATCGCCGAAATCTTGAAACATCGGCGCTTTCGTTTTCCTTCGCGGTCGCTATAACGGCCGCCGGGGCCGGGATGGAACCCACGTCATTGTGACCATTAGCACATCGCTTCGCCACTCAGCCCCCTTGGCAGGTGATTCCAATAACCCGTTCACATAAACGGAGCATGCCTGTGAAGAGAAGCAAGTTCCATACAGATCTGTCACAAAGCCGGGACCACGCTGCTAGCGCAGATCCCATGACGGCATTTGAAATGACTGCCCGACGTTTTTGTTTTTCGTCTGCTGTCATCAAACATTCGCCAAGGCCGGACTGGACATGAATATGTTTAATGGCATACAGGAATATTCGCGACCAACTGCAGCATATTTTGTTTAAATTACGTGTTAAAGCCTTTTTTTGCAAATTTATGCATCCTTCAGAAGTACATGTATTTCTAAGTGCGGGCTCGGAGTTTTACAATTCCCAATTGTTTTTACAACACTGCGAATGAACAATAGGTCATATGTACATGAAGCTCGGAGCAAGTATGAAGTCACATAAGTAACACAGCTTGATGTATTTCATCAAGCTGTGTATTTCATCTTCTGTATGTATTTCATCTTCTGTATGAGCAGCTAATTTTCCTACATTAGTGTTCCTGGCCTATCTCAAATTTCAAGCGCATGATAAAATCACAAGCTTACTAGAAGTTCACTTGAAAACAAAATGGCAGCTACTGATTGTTACACAGTGAACTGAGCCACAAAACCCAACACTATTTGTTTTAGATACGCATACCAGCAAACTTGAGTATACCAGCATGGAGGGGCCGGTGTCCTGAATGCCTCTTTTAAGATAAGTGTGTTTAAAGGCCTGGACAAAACGCCTCCTGTAAGGCGATAATTAAGCGGCACAATATCATTTGTGCCAGCCATTTTTCCCACAGAATGCTGCATGCATCGAAGGGTCTCAGCTGCAACAAAGGGCAATGCTATGGTGTTTTTACATGGTTGACTGTTATTCAGGCAAGCGATTAAGGAGAGGCGATAATGAAAATATTACATGATACTCAAGGTTTGTAGCCATGCTAGCGTTAATCTGTGACAGCTGACATAACAATGCATGGCAATGTACGGGAATGAGACAGGAGCTGCAAAGGAACCCTGACAAAGAATAACCGGATTACTTCCATGTAAGTTCGTGGATTTTAGTGCGCAGTACTTAAGTCCCCGCTCCTGTGGTGTCACGGTGCTGTCGTCCCTCGTTTTAACCGAGCAAACGAGGGGGACGCCGAAGACAGAAGAGATAGAGCGAGCAGGAAAGCGGAGGAGGAAAGAATGGCGAAAGTGTGAAGGGGAGGGCGGCATGCCGAGACTGGGCGAGACATTCTCTCCACGGGCGACGCGCGACGAGATGACCGAGAGAACGGAGAGGCCACCGAAGACAGAGCGAGCACGAAAGCGCAGGATGAAAGTATGGCGAAGTCCCCCGCGGCGACGCGCTAGGAGACAACGCCAGAGCGTATCGCGCGCCTTCGTGCATTAGCCGGTGTTGCGATCACTTCGTGAGACGCATCTACTATGCGCAGTTACCCAGAAGACTGCAGTACGCCTTTCGCAAAAATTTCGCATTAAGGAGTACCGTACTCATTAGCGATTTCTTTATCTGAGAATACCCGATGGACGCACCGATGAACAAATTGTGTGGAAAAACAGTGCGGTAGTTAACACACGCCAGGTCTCCTCCTAAGTTAGTATTTTCGCTGCCTAGACCGGACGCCTTTTAAAGCGAAGCTTCAGTGTTCTCGCCGATGGCGTCTGTAGCGCTTAAACGGGCGAAGCGAAAGCAAAAAACGCTTCCCGCAGCGGGAATCTAGCGTGGGTCCCTCGAGCTATGAAGCCGACGGGTATCCGGTTGCTCTATTTCGACATGGTTTGGATTTGGAATGGGGTACATGTACGTGCGAAATTAGGAGAAAAATCCTGCACCCCACTGTGTAAAGACGACGATTATCCGCCACGACAAAGCTTCGCGTTCAACCACCGTCGTCGTTAGACGGAGGGGTACCTGATTTTTCGCGGGCAATCACCCATTTATGCTGCAATTTTGCCAGGAGCTGCGTTTGTTTATTAATTTGTTACGCATACCCACAAATTCTCGTTCCTAAAAAGAAATAATATTCAGAGCACAAACCACACCAGCTCACTTGTGACAGGCTTGAAGCCAATATAAATGTAAAATGGGAGGAAGCATAAAAAGCTATACATAAAGCAAAAGAAAATTGTCCTGGCAATATTCAACCACCGTTCAATATTCAACAACTCTTATCTGCGAAGAGACGCAGCCTCCTGACTGTCATGGCGCTTGAAAAGCAAGAGTACCCTGACAAAGTTTGCGTTGTTGCCAGATTTGCTCGTTTTTCGAGAACAGGAACGCCAAGACAAGGAGAGGTGAACCGAGATAGCCCGGTGGAACACAACACCGCCTCCCCGATAGACGAGCAGTCCCGAGATGAGAGAGGAGCTCCCTTTGAGATTGGCGAACAGAAGTGGCAGGGCATGTGAAGCACCCTGGCCTAAGGGCCTCCCGGAGACAACTGCCAACCTGCGATATATAGCGTGTACGCTGGGTGTACAACGAAACACGCTAGCGAGAACGTTGGAGCTGGGAAAGATTAGTGGCGACTCGGTCGCTGCGGAAAAGATTGATGGGGCGTAAGAGGGTCTCTAAAATGTTGTTCCTCTGACAGGTTCGACAAGTTTTCTGCCGGTTGCAACAGTAAAAACGTATAACAAACATGTAAAAAAAAAAAACAGCCCGAAACTAAAGTACATTATACGGACGATATATCTGCTCGGTCAATGTATCTGTTCGGTATCTGCTCAGTCGGAGTACAGAGTTGCACCCCATTTTACAAAACATTGTGTATCCGGAATTAACGAAGAAATTAACAGTGCCCAGGCAAATGCCCACGGCATCAATGCTTTTTCTATTTTACGAAGATTCCTATTTAAAGGAATAATTTTCGCGTTCTCGTGAGTTCGTGAAATGGAGATTCGACTGCGTTTCACTCCTGCTGTAGATTACATCGCTTTCACTGTGCTTTATTTTGACGTAACTTGATGAAAAGGGAAAATGTTTGACCTTTCGCAAGGTGATAAAATTGGTGCGTTGGCGTTCTTATTCTTGGTTGTGCACAGAGTCGTTCCTCTTTTTCGCTCTAATAAAGAAGAACGTTTTGAGACCACTTCCTATCAGCCCCTGTTGAGGCACCCTTCAAAACTTTTCAGCGACCCGCACACCTCTGGTGCGAACGTGCCCTAATCGGGCTTATTTTCGGCTGCTTGTGAAGCCCAACCGCAGGTGCTTCTCAGCTTTTGGCTTTCGAACTATGTACAAAACAGGTTTACTCGACCGGCCCTCTTGAGAAAAATCTTTTAAAGCCAAATTTGCAAAATGAATGGGCTCCTATGACTCCCTGTGATTGGAACCACCCTTCATCCTGTTCTTGACCTACTTTCCGAGGGCTGTTCAGTTATTCTTCTTTATTTATCAAAGCCGCGCTTCTTTGTTGACATCTTAAATGTAGTTTACATAAGACCTGTCGAGAAGAATGGATCACGTGCTCTCGGTTGTGTCGGCGCGTGCTTCGCAAGGTGTTCCATTTTTCTGAACGGGTTGAATTTTTGAATGTCAATAGCATTTACTCGGACAAGTTTGGACGACCGGTGGCACCTGCCCTTTCATTCAGCTATCACCCCCTTGACTCCCCCTGCAGCTTCTCAATCGAGCACACCAGAGAATAATAGCCCCGCTTGAAAAGCGTAATAATGACTGTTGGCGTAAACGAAGAGTTGAGAATTGCAGCACAAGTCTTGCGCAGTTTTCCTCAGACGGTCGTTCGCCTTTTGTAACAGGTGTTGCCATGCCTAGATACTTGGACAATCTAGAGGTTTTAGACAGCTCAATTTCAACAATCCCCGGTATTTCGACACCCGTGGGACTCAGCTTTCATCTGCCCTATTCGTCGCAGCCCTGCACGGATCCCGGTGCGGCGCTGTATGCCGCCTATGTCTTAGCTGCTACGCGTTCAAAACATCCCAGTGGCACCACGTTTCGAATCGAGGTCTTCTAACTACCTGAGATACGGAAAATTTCAGATTGCTTTAAGTCTGTAATTGCAGGATCACCGCTTTAACAACAAATATTTTGCGCGGGCATAGTGCACGTACCAGCAGCACGTCATCGTTTGTTTTATTTCCTCCCGATTCGTAACCATTTTTCGGTGTAGCTTTAGTAAACATTCATTATGCTTGGTACGCTCATATTAGATAAAAACTGGATCGGTTAAACAATTTTTGGGCACTTACGCAGTAAACTATTGCAAGTTGCAGTGAAGCGAAAAGATCTGCGGCAGATTCAGACTTCATTTAGCATCCCAGAAGCGCATAAAGTATCGCACGTACACGCTACGGCTACGCTGCCTCACTAAAATTCATGAGCGGGGAGGCTAAGGTTGAAGGAATACATGAAGCGCGCGTGCTTACGTATTTAGTGCCCCGCGCAAACCAGTCTTACAATTTTAAACAAACGCGTTATGGATTCTAAGATTGAATTTGCACAGTGATGAAAACAAAATTTGCTTTCATGGCGTGGAAGTGGCGAGGAAGCAGCAGTCGAGAGACTTCGCGTCTTCACGTTTTGGGATATTTTTGCCAAATTCCTCGTTTAACAGCAGCACTCGAGGTGGATATTTGGAACGGAGTCGCCACGCTGTGGACCTTTTGTACGCGCGATACCTAGCGGTCTCATCCTCTCCTCTTTAAGCGATATGTTTACAAATCCATGCATCTTTCATGGCCGCGAACGAAAACTGCGGAGGCACGACGTGTCTTTCAAGCGCGAGGCGTTGTAAAACGAATTTCCTGGTGTTTGTGTTAGCACGCGATCGCCACCAAAGTCGATCGGCGTTGAGAAGAAAATTTCGGCCTCCGCATTAGTAAATAATAGCCACCATGTTCAAGATCCAAACGAACGTCGGACCTCACGTTTAGCCGTCTCATAACCTGAATATGCATTTTGAATAGATTAGTTATAAATGCGCACCATTTCAGAGATAGCGGAGTCAAATTAATGGGGCGTGCGCGTATGCATGCGTCTGTCTTATAGGGGTGGTCGTCGTCAACGCTCAAAATAAATAAAAATAGACCATACCTTTCACTTAAACTGTGTCACCTATACCTCTTGCGCTAAGAAGACAACACACTGACGAAGCCGATACCAGGGCTATTCTCATGACTATCAGATGGGGTGAATCAAACAACAGGAGCTTAATCACGGACTCGACAAAAGCCATCAAAAACATCACTGCCAGGGTAATGCCCATTGGCTGCAAACACATCACCCTAAGGGAGCTGAACCGTGTACACAACATTACCTGCGCACGAAGGCTTGGAAGGAAACGAGAGCGCTGACTCGCTTGCGAGAAGTCTTACCAACTGCAGCGACGAAGACCACTCCTACGCCCTTCCACCATACGAATCGTGCGGAGAACGTCTTGAAAAAAAAGACTTGAAAGGGGAACGCTACCCGCTCTTCACAAGGCACTAAATACACACGATGCACAAACACTGATAAGAATACAAACCAACACATTCCCACACAAATCAAGGCTGACTCTTATGTTCCTAGACAGATTCAGTGAGGACTGTTTTCAATGTAGCGAAAAAGCCACCCTTTTCCACACAATATGGAACTGCCCAGTTATATGGCAAACCGAGAACAATACACCTCACTCAGTAGAAACGTGGGAGGCGACTGTGGCCAGCGAGGCCTTGGAAGACCAAAGTGCAGTATTGGGCGAGTTGGTTATCCATCATTACTAAACAGCGCAACAAAAACACGGACTTTAGCTGAGGTACACAGGACGAGCGCTGTCCTGTGTACCTGTGTACAGCGCTAAAGTCCGTGTTTTTGTTGCGCTGTTTAGTAATCTTGGAAGACCAGCGTCAGCTGATTGACAGGACCTGGGCCGAGGCAAAAGCTTCTGAGGCCCTGGAAAGAGGGCTCCACCCAAGTGTCTCCTCCTAATCCCTTCGCTAATGGCAATGACGAAACAGAACTGCGCGCGTTGGAATGATTCGCGGGTCAGCGTGGAATGGCTCATAATCTTTTTGTCTCTCTCCTTCCCGCCTGCGCGAAGGGCGCTGCGGGACGTGGTGCTGGAGAACATGGCGCTGCCGCTGGCCCTGGCGCTGTTCCGCTCGTACGTGAGTCCCTCGAGCGGCGTGCGGCTCGAAGGGCTGGCCGACTATAGCCCCGACCAGCTGTTCTACATCAACTACGCGCTGGGCCGCTGCGAGGCCGTGGACTCGCGCTACTCCTGGCAGCGGCTGCGCTACGGCCGGGCGCCGCCCGCCGCCTACCGCGTCAACGGGCCCCTCAGGAACGACCCCGAGTTCGCCAGGGCCTTCAGCTGCGCCAAGGGCTCGTACATGAACCCCTCCCGGAAGTGCGACGCCTGGGCGGGAGGCTAGGCTCGCCCGCGTCGGGGGCCGCGTAGCTTGTTCACACCCGTTTTGTTGCTGTTTTGGGGCGCCTTGAAGGGGCCGGGCAGGATAAATGGCCTCTTTTCTTTTCCTGCTGTCACTGCCTCTGTCTCCTTTCCGGTCATTCGTTGACACCGAGAGCAATTGGGAAACGACGGTAAGTAGGCGCAGCGCACAGGGTTAGGCACTGATGTGACCAAGCTTGTCCTGCATAAGTTCTGAAGACCTATTGGCTTACCTCCACCGATTTCGCAATTCACTCGGTGACGCCCCCTTCGTGAAGCCCCACTGGCGACCTATCCCGTTTCCTCCGAATATACAACGCGCTTGAGCGAAACACTGATGCCGAACCGAGAGGGCGTCACACGGGTACGTTCGGTCTGCCACGCTTCGATGTCTAACGTCGTCAACCGAGTACCGCAGCTCAACGTACATTAAGTATGACACAGCCTAGAACGTCGTAGTCATACGTAGTCGGAGGGTTTTGTGAGTAGTAGTTGCAAGCTTCAATGAAAAGGAAAGCCTGTTTTTAGAGGGGAATGAAGCGGAAGGAAAGAAAGGGGGTTCAGTTTGAGAGAGGTCGTCCTGAAGAGGCATGATTTACAAATTATGTAGACCACTGCTATATTGCTCGTACTAGGTCGACTAAGTCTCAGAATAGCTATTAAGCCTAGTGGACGAGAGTTGCTGCTGTTATGCAAGCAATTTGGCGCATAATTTTACAGTAGCACTTACCCGTGGTGGTGCATTAGACAATACCTTAATGGCGGGAATCTAGGCTGCAGCAGGACTGTCTACTGCAAGCTGCTACAGACGTGATCCTGCGGGACAGAACCGGGCATGGATCAAGAAACTAAAGCATCAGTCACTCACACCGCAGGCACTAGGACGCGAGCCACGAAGTATCCTATATGCCCAGTATTAATCCTCTGTGCGCATAATCCTGTGGGCGTATAGTCTGAAGTCTACCAAAGCACATACCTAGAGGGGCGATTGACCAACGCTTGCAAGAAATGTGCGCTGCTTTCGTGCCATAGCTATATGTCAATTCTTGGGCGTTTATTTTTCGGATACCGCTTTACAGAGTTTTAATGAGTTCAAAGGAATATTTTAGGGGCGAAGCTCCTTAGGGCGTGGGTCTGTCCATCCTCAACGTATGTATGTAGCCACCTCTAGTTTAGTTCTTGGATTGTTTACTAGATGGCGTGGCTACCTCAAGTTTAGTTCTTGGATTGTTTACTAGATGGCGGTACTTGTATATGATGAAAAGATGCGCTTGGATTGTTTACTAGATGGCGTGGCTACCTCTAGTTTAGTTCTTGGATTGTTTACTAGATGGCGGGGAGCGTTGTAATAAAATCCGTTCGCTGTTGGCGCGCGCTCGGAGTCGCCCGATGGATAAGGCTGCAGATGTGCGAGCCGGCGAGGCAGAAGCGCTCCGTGAAGCTGCGCGACGCCGCCGCCAAGATCCTGCCGTACGAGAGCGGGAGGCCGAAGCGTGTCGTCTGGCTGCGCGACGACGCCGCCAAGATCCCAGCGTTCGAGAACGAGAGGCCCAAGCGTCACGGCAACGGCGCGAGGACCCTGCCGTACGCGAAGCGGCACGGCTGCGGCGCGAAGAGGATCTCCAAAACGTCAGAGAACGGGAAGCGGCGAGAAAGCGCGCGTATCGGCAGGCAGACCCCGATGCAGTGAGAGCTCGTGAGGCGTCTGCAAAACGCATCAGGCGAGCTCAGCCCCAAGGTGCCGACGCGCGGTTTAAGCGAGACTTTCTAGACGTTACGTTCGGACACAGATGTAGTGGGCGAACTTTCACTGAAGAGTCACGGTTTTACCGATGATTTCCACTCAGGAACTTCGCCCACTCATCATCATTCACCCCGTGGATATGCTGTGAATTTTTTAAGTGCGAATGCACTTCTTAAGCGAGCCTGAAGCGTCCGCCGCCGTCCGCATTCCGCCGCCGTCCGCATAGCAACAGCAGCGGGTGCGCGCGCTCCTCGTCTTCCTTGGCAACGGGGGGAGATGGGCGCGCGCTGCCTGGCCGCTGACATGGCACATACCCACGTGGGGGATTGGCCAGGAATCTCCTCGTCTTCCTTGGCAACGGGGGGAGATGGGCGCGCGCTGCCTGGCCGCTGACATGGTACATACCCACGTGGGGAATTGGCCAGGAATCGGGCGTGAGAAGGGCTAATGCACCCGCTTAAAGGAGTACTGACACGAAATTTCAAAGCTGAGATCCGCTCTAGCAATCAAGTACAACGACAACACAAATAGGTGTCTGTAAATAAATGCATCTTTCTTTCTTTGTAGTTGTGTGTGTGTGTGTGTGATCTTTCTTTCGCGAACATTACCGAACCGCGCAAATTCAACTCCTGCATTCGCACTTTCACATTCTTCCCCTCGGGGAAATGCGGGGAATTTTTTGCAACTTCTGAATGTACAAAGAGTTACCCCGTCTGTGCACCCTCTATCACATCAGCAATCGGATAGACGCCGCCTCCATAATTCGAGGAACCCAGGTTCGATTCCCGCCACGGGAAGCGTTTTAAATGTCTTAGGCTCGCCTGGTCCTGCGTCGTTGATGGCGGCGCCGTCCACACGCTCACTGCGCATGCGCAACTCTCCTCCTTACACCCACAGATCCGCGTTACTACACTATAAAAAAATAGAAACAATTAGTGGCGCCCGGTTTCGATCCCACGACTCTCTGGCCGCAACGGGAGGTACGCGGTGCTCTTCCCACTAGGCTACAAATCCGGGACAGGAACAAGTGCTACGAACGCGCCTTATGTCCTTGACTCATTCAAACTACGTCAAGAAGCTACTGATACAACGAAGGCACGCGAAGCTGAACGTCAACGGAAACGACGAACTGAAAACTTTAGAGGGGGATGCTGAATTTCCCGTGGGAAAGCTGTGGCGGGAAGCGCCACGCGCCTTGCAGCTCAACCAGCCCCGTCCGCAGCGCCTCTGATGCTGATTGTGGCAGGATGCCCCTAGGGATTGGCCAACGAAAGAATCCATCACGAGATAGGTTCGCGTTCAATCACCGCCGTCATCTTCCCGTAGGGGAACCGCCGAAGAAGAAGAAGAACGAGAAGACAAAGCTGCGAAGAGGAGGGCGTGTACATTGCTCTCAGCCGGAACACCAATGTCAACAACCTTTACCTCACCAAAGCTGACGGAGACTACCGATTCTACCACAGAGACAACATGGACAAGAACATGATGGACGAGTTTCGGCGCCTCGAGAACCACCGCCTACTCACCGTAACACAACAGCACTTGCGTGCCTTTGCCACCGGTGTGGACCCGGACGCGGAATTCCCTCTGGCGCTAGTAAAAACCAGATCACTCAACATAACGGCAACACAATGGAACCACACGGAACCGCCACGATACTTCGCATCCTCATCAGGGTTCCCCACGGGAAGATGGTGTAATTTTTTGTAGCGTAAGCTGCACTGGCCGAGGTTGAGCAGTTTTGCGTGAACCTTGAAGGGCTGTTGTACGCAAGCGCAAAGAGCATTAGATTATGATTGAATTGGATTGGATTGGATTGGAAATCTAATCCAATTGGAAGAGGGGTGTGTACTGCAGACACTGGCACTATGTTAGCACTGTCGAACAGGTATGAAGTGTTAGCGGAGGAACAGGAATGTGACGAATCGACGGAGCGGAATGGGAGTCAACCACTCGGCGAACACACCTACGCTACTGCGGTGAAGAGGCCACGTCAACCGCCAGGCAATACCCGCAAGGAACCACCACCTTCAACGACGGATTGCGCGGGTAGCGCGGCTACTTTGGACCAACGTTTGTCAGATCTAGAAGCAGAAATCAAGCGTACTTGGCAACGTCATGCAACCTTAGCGCAACCGGTGAAGCACCAGAAAACACCTGTTTCAACACCTCCCACATCAGTGCAACGTCGCGCGACCTTTGCGCAACGGGCACAACACCATAATTCACCAACTCCTCCATCTGCCACTTCAGCGCACTTGGGCAATCATATCCTGATTCTTCTCACCTTACGGCCACAGAACTTCTCACTTTCGTGGCGGAACAACTGCAACATCCGGCGACGGTTCTCGTGGCGCACCTACGTCCATGGTGGCTTCAGTGGCCACTCAAGGTGCGAATCCTTCCACAAGCCCGCTACGACACAAGTGTGTGCTTCAGTGGAACTGCAGAGGTCTTGCTACTAAGGTAGAAGTCTTGTCTCCGCTTGGGCACACTTCAAGCGTGGGCTCTGCTCTTGCAGGAGACCAACTCAATGCCATGCATTAAGGGATTCACTGCGTACCCTTCGCCTACCATTCCGGACCGCCGTTGCATAAATGCATCTGGTCCACCTGGTAAATTGGCGGTGTACGTAGCCACCTGTTACCCCCAGACGCAAGTGCCGTTGGTGTCTTGGCGCAGTGCGTGGCAGGAAGTGGTTGCCGTGTTGGTTCGCGTACCCCGCACAGACCTGATCCTGGTGTCGTGCTACGTGCGTCCGTATAGTGGCAGTGCACCCTGACTGCGAATGGGCTGGCTTGGTCATCTTCGCCATACGTACCCCGGATGCCCAGTGTTTGTCGGTGGGGACTTTAATGCGCCTCGTGAGGCATGGGGGTACCCTTCGTCCAGTGCGCGTGGTGGTGAAGTGTTAGACACGTGGTGAAGTGTTAGACACATTTACAAGTCAGCACTTTGTGCTACTCAATGCTCCGCACATATCGACACATCGCTGGGATCATCCCGGCGTGCCCCCTTATGCCCCGGACCTTTCCTGGTGGACGGGCGTGACTCCGACCTCACGGAACCGTGAACTGGAATTTGGGGCAGTGACCACTATCCCCTACGTTTTGGTTTGGCTCCAGTGTCCCCACGATGCCTACGGCGCCGCTGTCGTCGTACTGACTGGGACTTGTTTAGGAAAGTGTTAGAGAGCTCTGTACCTGGAACCCTATGTGACGCAGTGCCTGTTTTATGCGGTACCCTTAAGGATGCAATGCGGGAAACTTGGGTGAACGAGTCTCGGCCAGTTCCTGATCTGCATCTCCTTCGATTATGGGCAGCTCGTCGTCGAGCTGAACGGGCTGTGAACCGGGATCCAGGATCTCCAGAACTGCGAGCTTCTTTAAATAGTGCCACAGTCGCTGCCCGCCGCCACGAGAAGCACCTTTCTAGACAAAGGTGGTTAGATTGGTGTGCATCCATTGCACCATCCTCAACGACATCTTCCATCTGACGGGCATTCCGCAGCATGGAAGCTGGTGCACGGCCACCAGACCCTGCTATTAGTGCGTGCCTTGCCTCCGGGAAAACGCCAAAGCATTCTTCCCGGCGTTCGACCAGGCTCCACCACAATTCATAGGCAAACTTCACCTCCCTCCTGAAGCAGGTGCGTGCGCAGCTCAGGTGGACATTGATGGCATACAAGGGCCCTTTGCGATGGCGGAATTTGTGGCCGCCATCGACCAGGCAAAGTTGCGCACAGCTCCTGGACCAGACGGCATCACCTATGAAGTGTTCAAGAACGGCCCAGTTCTTCAGGGGATACTTGACTCACTCACCGCCATCTGGGCCTTAGGGGAGCTTCCAGCATCCTGGAAACATGCGGAGGTGGTGCCGATACCAAAACCAGGGAAGCCAGTGGACCGCATGAGTAACCTAAGGCCGATCGCATTGACGTGCACTATCTGCAAGCTGCTGGAGCGTATGCTCGCTACTCGCCTATCCTGGTGGCTTGAGCGCTACCTGTGGTATCATCCAGCTCAGATAGGCTTCCGCCAACACCTCGATAGAGAAGATGGCCTGGCACATCTTTCGAACATGGTACTTTTGGGTGGCAGAGCTCGCAGCATACGAACGCTCCTAACCATGGATGTACTGAAGGCTTATGACCATGTCAGTCACTCAGAACAGATTACCAGCATGATCAGAAGAGTTGCCAACCGTAACAGAGGACTCAAGGAAGAAGACGCCTTGCGCCTGGTGCAGGCTTTCGTCGTGTCGCGCGTCACCTACTCCACCCTGTACCTCCGGCTGACGAAGGCGGACAGGGAAGCGCTCCACAGGACCATAATAAAAGCAACAAAGACCGCCATGGGCATGCCGATGTACTCTTCGACGCAATGTCTGATGGACATGGGCATGCTCAACACCGCGGAAGAGCTGATCGAGGCTCACCTGTCGAACCAACGGATACGGCTGAGCAAGACCGAGCACGGCCGGGCCGTCCTGAGAAAGATCGGATGGCAGATACCAGAGATGGTGGCGCTACCCAAGGAGCGGCAAAAATCAATCGAGACTGAACCCCTCCCCCGTAACATGCAAGCGGGAAGCCACGACGAGAGGCGATCGGCGCGGGCCAAAGCTCTGGCCCGAGAAAGCTGGGAGAGGATCCTCGGGTACTCTACGTCGACGCTTCGCTCCCGAAACACGGCATGAAGGCAACGGCGGTCATCACCGCCATCGACATGCTGGTCACCAGTGCGTGGGTGCGCAAAAAGGACCCAGCCGAAGCAGAAGAGGTGGCCGTGGCCCTCGCCCTGGCTACGCCGGAGGCGAAGACCGTGGTAACCGACTCCAAGACGGCATACGCGCGCTACCGGAGGAGGCGAGTCTCTCCCGCGGCACTAGCCATTCTGAAAAATCGAAGACCACCGGGACGAGCGATCAAGCTCGTGTGGGTCCCTGCTCACTGGCAGGTGGAAGGCAACCTCCTGGCCGACCACCACGCCCGAGAAATGTCAATCCGGGCCGAGGACGAGCTACCATACCCCGCCACGAGCTACAAAGACATTGTCGAAATGTACCGAAACGAGCGATGTAGGCTTCCCGGTCCGCATCCGCAGCTCCACAGACGACAGAAGACGATCGTTCGTCGCATGCAAGCGGGGTTGCTACCGCATCCTGTGCTCCAAAACAGGATGTACCTGGCCGAGAACAACAGCTCGTGCCCGTTCTGCAAGGAGAAGAGAGGCACTCTCATGCACATCATAGGGGAGTGCACAATACTCAAGACCCCCCCCCCCATCCTCCCTTTCACCCACCCCTATCCATAACCCCCTCGAGCGATTGGAGACCTTGCTGTCCAGCCCCGACCTCGCCACTCAGTACGGACTGGTGGCCAGGGGCCAGGAGCTGCTGGACACTGCTTTTAGAGGAGCTGCTTTTAGAGCATTGTAGCCGATATGGGTCCCGTGACTAGGGAACCACCCCATCTGGTGCCTGCGCGCACACACCTTCTTTAAAGGGTTCAGTAAAAGTTGATTCTCTCTCCCTCTCAGAGATCCTTACCATCTTACGACAGCTGAAAGTCTCAGTCATGGTCTGCAACTTGGTGCGGTCTTTTCGACAGTCGTACCTTTTCTATACGAATCGGCAAGGGAAGGTTAGGGCATTTCACCTCAGAGCGGGGAGTACCTCAGGGCTCTATGTTGGCGCCAGTTTTGTTTAATGTGGCACTTCTTCCTCTCGCGTGGCAATTAGCTACCGTTGCGGACATTTTCTTTCTCATCTACGCCGATGACATTACAGTCTGGTCACTACATGCAGATTTGACCAGACAGCAGCAGGCCTCTAGGCGGCCCTTGGCCTAACGGAGCATTGGTGTGCCAAGATCGGCTTGGCACTTTCGGCTGTAAAGACTACTTTCATGTCGATCACAAATTGGTGGGGCCGACGCCGTCTTTCCCAGACGCCCCTCACCTTGGCCTTAAATGGCAATGCCCTCAATCCCGCATTGTCAATGCGAGTGCTTGGTGTTGAACTAGACGCCTCTGGGTCCACGGCTCCATGAATCCACTGCGTGCGTGGTAAAGCCTCCAAGATGCTTCATCTCTTCCGACGTATCTCCCAAAAGACCGGCGGTGCCTGTAGTCGCATGGCACGCATCCTTATTCGATCTGTCTTGCAACGCCGGCTCAGTTTCAGCATCTTACACGAAGGCACTGGGACCTACTGGAAAGGGTAAACCGAGAGGCTAGGCAAGTTATCACAGGCCTGCCTCCCCTGACCTCTATTCCGACGCTACAAGCGGGGGCCCAGCTGAACACCCTGGACGAGCTTGTTGAACAGCGGAGGAGGGCACGTCGCCTAAAAAACCGGAGATGGCGAGCGGAACGCGTTCCGCTCCCCGCTAGCAGACGACGCTCGCTTTCCTAGCGCAACTCGCAACCAACCGCAGCGCCGCGGTGGCGAGAGTCGCGGCCGGCCGCCTTCTCTCCACGGCCGCGGCGGGGAGATACGGAACTGAAACTAAAGCGTGGCAAACTGTTCGCATGGCGACGCAGTGAAACATCCCTCTCGCGAGGGGCACGATCAAATGCAGAGCATTTCCGGGGGCGCACGACGTTAAGTAGTTTGCGTTACGTTAATGTTGTTGCACTTGTGGCAACTACTGACGAGAGAGCGCTCGTCAGCAGTAAAATTGGCAGCCTCGGCGCACGTTGAGTCTGAGAGAGGGGAGAGAATGTCCTGGAAACGTGCCTGGGCGCGCTATCGAATGTTGATCGCGCCGATAGCGAAACGTCTGAGCCGGGCATGTCGAGGCGAGCGATGCGGACAACTACGGACGCCAAGAACGGGTGACATCGTGAGTTAAAGAAATGCTCTGCATTTAAAATTCAAACAGTTCCCGTTGCTACGGCATTGGCTCACTACTTCGATTCCAAGTCACCTATTATATCGCCTGACCTTCCCCCTAGGAGCCGAAGCCAATCCACAGACAACCGGCCACAGACCCGGATACGCCGTTTTCATAATCAGTCACGGCAGCCCAAACCTTTCCCCTCGGAGTCGAATGGCACAGCCGATGCAATGCAAGTGTACGTCGACGCAGCAATGGCCCAAAATCTTCTACACACCATCCTTGTGTGCCTCACTCATCCAGAAGTGCAGCGGACCTGCTCATACCTCACCGAGGACCTCTTTCTTCAATCATGGCAGAACTTCTGGCCATCCGGGTTCGGTTATCCTCATTAGAGCCTCCCCTACGCATAAACCTGCCGTCGTGCCTTCACCTGTACGTAGTCTCCACACAGGTAGTCCGGGAACTCCGACGCGTCGCCAAGTCGCTCGACATGACCTGCGATGTGCATCGCATTGTGGACTCATTTCCGTGCCCCGTGCGAGTTCTGCGGAATAGACGTTCGACACCTGCCCACGCTGACGCTGACGCGGCCTGCCATCCCCAGAGGGTGACTAGGCCCCTGGAGAGGGTGACCCCTGCTCCAGTTGTCGCAGAGTGACACCCTCATCATTCACAAGGAGCCTCTCTGGCGCTCTATGCGTGCCCTTCTTCCTCCGCGTGGGTCGGACCTTCGTGGCGCTTTAACCCGCCGCGAGGTGGTGGCGCTTCGGAGAATCTGCGTGGGCGCAGCTTTGACCCCGGCGATAAGGGCCTCGTGGAGGACGCAAGTTCCCCCGGAAATATGCCCCTTCTGTAAAGCCCCTGCCACTAAAGCGACCCTGGACCACCTCCTGGGGACATGCTCGGACCTCCAGGCAGCACGAGGTCGTCACATGAGGGCCCTTGGGTAAAACCCAGGACGACCACCTGACCTTCGCCGCTGGACGCCCGGTCCCCAATACCAGCCCCTCCTAGACTTCATTCTGGAGACGGGACTGCTGGATTACATTTAGTTTATGCCAAAGGGCGTACTTGCGTAATAAAAAAATGTGTGTACACAATTGGGTCTGCACATTCGCTGTTCTGCGCATTCCAGAGCAGTGACGTCATAGCCGCGGCAGACTTACTGGCGCCGGCGCGTGCCCAGCTGTGCGCCTGCGTTGCGGAGTAGCCTAGTCTGACACTGCGTCGGAGTCGCTTGATACCCCTTTCGCGTGGCTCCTGGAGAGCCGCGCTGCGCATGCGCGAGGAGTAGTGACTAGACTAGACTCGACCGGGCTAGACTGTATAGGACTGGACTGGACTAGATTGCATTGGAGTGAATTTTCTCAGTAGGTATGAACGTCACTCCTCAGTCACAGTTTTATGATAAATAACACGGGCTCCTACGGGAGGCGTATGGTTGCAGAAAGTCGAACAGATGGCGAGCGGTATGCGAACGCGGGAAAATTGAACTGAATTCGACGGTTAGATGCGTAACATCCCGCTGGGCTCTTTGTACGCGGGGTAGGACAAAATCCTAAAAATTGTTTTTTGCGCAAATGTATGGGCGGCATTTGCAAGCAAAAGTGAATTTGATACATCAACGGGCTGTAGAGTTGTTGTCTCATGTGTAGGTAGTCCAGTTTTCACGAAGTACGGATTCTACCTATTGAGTGGGTGTTGGACAAAAATGTTTTCGAAGAGTGTTTAGATACCTGAGTGGGTTGCCTATATCAGCAAAAAAAAAAAAAAAAAAAAAAAAAAACGGGAGAAGCTCACTCTTACGCGTAAGACTTGAAAGCAGCGAAACTGTACGCAATCTTCACGAGCATCCCGACGGTTTATGTGCACAATTCTAGCCGATTCATTTCTTCGCTGCCGCAACGACTTTCATCATTGTCGCTATAAATGTGAGCGTATTTCATTTTTTAGAAGTGATAATCATTGGACATCACCTTGGAGGGGCATACGATATGGCGCGCCTTTCTCGTTCCGAGCAAGTGTTGCCACAATTACGGCGAACGCTGGAGTTTTCTCTCTTTTTTTGCCAATATCGGCAAAAGTGCTCCGGGCACGCTGGCGGTAGCCGCAAGGCACGGAGACAAGAGCGCTCGGCATTTTGTTCTTGTTTTTTTAAAGCAAAATTTTCTACCTTTGTCAGCCGACGGTTCTTTCGTGGCGTGCGTGGCAATAAACTCCCAACGCGGCGAAGGCGGCGGGGGGCGGGGGGGGGGGGGGGGTAGAGGAAGCGTTTCACTCACGGAGCACACCGTAGATGTCCCGGCGAATACACCCAGCGTTCCCCGTCCGCGCGCGAAGGTGCCTGCTCGATGGCGGGGGCGTCGGCGCTAAGGCTTTGTCGTCTGGTTTAGCGACGGTTGTTTTGGTCCTGTTTTGGCACAGCTTCGTGTTCATTTCAGGCTTCCTTCTTGATTGTAGGGTTTTAACGCGCCGACGCAACGCAGGCGATGAGGCGCGCCGTAGTGGAGGGCTCCGGATTAATTTTGACCACCTGGGGATCTTTATCGTGCGCCGAAATCTCGTACACACGGGCGTTTTTGCTTTTCGCCTCCATCAGAAAAGCGGCCGCCGCGGCCGGGAATTGAACCCGCGACCTCGTGCTCAGCAGCGCAACGCCTTAGCCACTTAGCCACCGCGGCGGGTAGGCTTCCTTCTCACGGCGTGATTAAATCGTTCGACAGGACTCCTGGTTCACCAGGACCCAACGCAATTAAGTGGTCGCACGGCAAAGATACGTGAAGGATTGGTTTTCAGGGCGGGAAAAAAAAAAGGTAGAGGCCCCATACAGACATCTCGCCGCTAGATAAATGCTACTTTTTGCGCGCTCTTGCCACGAATGGGACTCCAGTTTCTAAATTGATGAATACCAATTCGGTTGTGTTTTAAGGGGTATTACAAAAGGCGGAAGGAGTGACCGGTCCTGATAAAATGCCATTATAAAAGTTCCCTCAGGTTTCTCGCAATTCTCAAGCTTACTAAACTAACTACTTTAAACCGGTATTAATGGGAATCTCTGAGATCACACGCCGAATTGTTTCGGTGTCTACGCTTGTGTCGCGCGGCAGTGTAGCCCCAAGATCAGGATGGCTAGGTTCCGCTGTCTCACCATTCGAAAGACGCTCCTCTCCGTTTTCTTTCTGCCGCTCTAGCCCGTCCGTAGCCGAAGCTGCTGCGTTCGGGACACCACCCCCACAACTTCCAAGTAACGGCTTGCAGAATCTCTCGTTTCACTCTTTGTAGAGCCACGAGTGTGAATTCAAGTGACGTCGCATGGGCAACTGTTGTGGATGTAGTTTGAAGCTTCGCTTTCCAACCACCTTCGCAGCGAGGATTGGAGCCAATTTTGTCAAGTGCCGGGCGTCGCTGCAATCTTGGCCAATCTTTGGAAGTATAGTATGCTTGGCTTGACAAACGTGCGCAGGGGACACTCGCAAATCGTCGCGAGGCACGCACGCACGAGCGCTGGCCATTTTCTTGGTCTCTACACTGCGGGGCGGTCGCCGCGGCGCCCGCGCTCACGTGCGCCCGCTCGCCAAATTCTTGGTATTTTTTAAGTGCGAATGCACTTCTTACGCTACCCTGAGTCACGCTTCTGCCGCCATCCGTCTTCAGCCGCAGGTGTTATCGCGCGCGCGCGCCTCCTCGCCCTTAGCAACGGCGCGGAGCGGAGGGGAGAGCGTGCGTAGCAACGGCGCCATGACGTAATACGCCACGTGACGTCGCGCGCTCTCGCCTCCTCTCCTTCCGCTCGCCTTGACGTCACGCGCTCTCGCCTCCTCTCCCCTTCGCTCGCCTGCCGTTTGCGCGCTCTCGCCTCCCTCTCCCCTTCGCTCGCCTGCCGTTTGCGCGTTCTCGCCTCCCTCTCCCCCTTCGCTCGCCTGCCGTTGCGCGTTCTCGCCTCCTCTCCCCTTTCACTCGCCTGCCATTGCGCGCTCTCGCCTTCTCTCCCGCTTGGTTCGCCTGCCGTCGCGCTGCGCGAGGGTTTAAAGGTGTTGTGCCACCAAATTTTAAGTCTGTAAAAAGCCTGCTGTAGGCTTCCTCTGCATGCAACGACCCTCAACACGAAGTGCTGGGTACAGCAAGCGCTTAATATATATTTTAATTCGCTTCTAAAAATTACCTAAATGCTCTTCTGGAAATCGGGACCCATCGCTAGCGCCACTAACCATGACGTCAGTGAATTGCCAGCGCAGCAAAGTTTGTGACGTCATACAACGCTAGCGACTCGAGCGACGTGAACGTGAACTCCAGTTACCACAGTTTGTTTGGTCGCTTGGTCGTATCGACACACTATACCGATACGACGGCGACGACGACGCGACGCCGACGAGTCGTTAAAACATCGGCCAACTGCCGAATTGCCAGACCGCGTTGTCACACCACGCCGACGGCGACACAAACACGTCGGCCGATGGAAAGTCGCCATAGTGTGACTGACTCGCCGACCGAAGACGCCAACAAAACCGGTCGCCTGACTGGTCGCACGACGCGTCGTCAATCGACCGAGAAGCGAGAACTGCGCCCCGACAACATTCGTGCCGCAATGAACGCGGCTCTATTTTGTTAGTTTCTGGAGGGTAATAAACTCAGTAAGTTCCATGAAGCCCATACAACTCAACACTAGCGCTAATGCGATCCGTATTTTGGCGTTCAACGCTTCGGCCGTGCTCTTCGGCGACGCCGCTACCCCGGAATGCGTGTGCGATCGGCTCGCCTGTAGAAAATATAAGGTCAGTTTCGTGCAGAAGAACAGTTACGTAGGGTAATTTGGGTAATAAGGGATCAGTATCGGCAAAGGTTTTTAACGTAAAACGTAAAACCAAAGTACGGCAAGCACTATCCCTTCAGTGCAAAATCGCAGTCGCAGCCGGGCACACTTATTTTTGCGAGCGCTTTCGCAGAAGAGCAGAGTTGATGGCGATAAGCTGTCGCGGGGGCTTCGCGGAACCTTGCTGCGCAAGCGCTATTTAAAAAATGTGAGTTTACAAGCCAGGAATTCTGTAAACTAGCTAGTAAACACCGACGTACGACTCCAAGGATGGGCCTCCATCTAGTACACCGGCTATATCGCGAAGCGGAAATCGTTTGTTCGCTGGCTCAGTGGTCTCGCGCGTTCCGCCCAACCGGTCAACGTTGCCGGTTCGATTCGCGGCGGGGGCAGCTTTTTTTTTTTTTAGCGTTTTTTTTAGCATTTTTATGGTTTGCAAATCCATGGTTTTCATTTGTCTGCATCCGAGGATGCAGACAAAGAATCCAGGTCGGAGCTGTCGCGGCTTGACGTGACGAGTCGGCGTGTTTACTTCCGTGGTGAAGCACGTATGTGGAGGAGCAGACGCCGCAGTAAAGTCGCAACGTACCGCAGCGCCGCATGGTAGACACGCGTGGCAGAGCGTCCGCGCAACCATAGCCTCCTATATAACCTACTAAAGGAGGCTATGGCGCAACACTGTGACGTCACTGCTTGAATCGGCGCCCAGAAACCGAAACCGAATCCTGTTCACATGAATCGTGCGATAATAAATTTTTCACTCAGAATATGTGCGTGTGAGAGCATGTATCATGCTTTCTAACGAATTATAAAACGTTTGCAACAAAGAATGCACAAGCAACAAATTTGGTGGCACAACACCTTTAAAGGCGAGGCTGTCGCGGCCCGAACGTGATCACGCGGGGGTGTTAATGTAACTATAACGGGCAAATGCCACCAAATTTCAACAAACTCCCCCTCATAGCATCACCCGTGCATTCGCACTTCCTCATGCTCCCCTTCGGGAAAATGTGGGGGAATTTTTAACAGCGGACACAAAAAATTACAATGTGCTAAAGAGCTTCGCTGTTAAAAATCAGTGCACTA
The DNA here is from genome assembly GCF_048455015.1 of Haemaphysalis longicornis. NCBI lineage: Eukaryota > Metazoa > Arthropoda > Arachnida > Ixodida > Ixodidae > Haemaphysalis > Haemaphysalis longicornis. The sequence continues at coordinate 233,342,148 of NW_027526335.1, forward strand.
TCGGAAATGGCCCGCGATAAAAATTATCTGAAAAAATATTTCACCGCTTTTCACTCTTTCCGCGGTGTAATTTTTAAAAGTTTCAGCAATATTGAGCTCCAGCACCGTAATCACAATGTGCTCACGAAATATGAAGCCGTTTGAACGAGCAGTTCGGCTAGGCGTTGATGACACCTGTTAGGCCTTTTCGTCTCGTCATGCGTCTCATTTCAAAAAAATTCTTTTTGCCCTTTTACAGGCGTCGCAAGGCGAAATCTTCAAAATTGGGTTTATTCCTTTTAATTAATTTACAAATTAATTAATTTACAAATTATCTCGACCCTCCTGCTTTGGCCTCTGGCCAAAGCAGGAGGGTCGAGATAATTTGTACAGTTATTATGATTATTATAGTTATTATATTACAGTTATTACAGTTATTATAATACAGTTAATACAGTTATTATAATACAGTTATTATACACAACATTTCAATACATCAACGAAAGAATGAAGAAAATAGAGAGCGGAAAGCATAACTTTTTTATACAAAATCAATGAAAGGTAAGAGTGGGGAGGGAAACGCGGAACAGTTGCAATAAGTTAGAAAAACAATTTTAAATTTCCGCGTAAATAAGCTCAGGATCGTGTAAACCGCTTGCAGGCAAACCGTTCCTCTCTTCAATGGTACGAGGAAAAAAAGAAAATTTCAACAAGTTAATTAGTACGAGCAAAATATGGTGTTAAAGAAAGTGCGTTTGAATTCCGGGGCTGACGTGTTATTCGTGGTGTGAGGTACGGGTCAGGGTTTCTGCATTTGCATGAGTAACACTTGTCAGAAAAAACCAACCGGATAAATGAATGAGTGAAACATTTATTGGAGAATCTTTAGGAACACCCTTTTTGCTCCCAGATGCTGAATTATTCCGGTAGTGTTGTTTAGGGCGAAATACCAAAACTGCTTTATAGATTCTTAAGGGCTACACACATATCAGCAAAACGTACGTGGATGTGTGAAAGGGTGACCGAGATAATCACGAATTTCCGATAATACTATTTCATCCTTTTCCTCCAATAGGAGTGCAATTTTTAAGAATCGCCAGAGGTGCTGCGCGGGAGTTAGAAAAGAAGATCCCCATTAGCCCGTCTCGTCCGAGGAGTGCTGTGTAGCCCAGGTTAGGCTTAGTACGCATAAATCTCACAGAAGCTGGAAGGGCGCAGAACACCCCGGTAGCCTAGTTGACGAGGCATCCGACGGTTATCCGGAGGTTGCAAGTTCGGTACCCACTGCGGGAGAGTGTTTTAGTGCACAGCACTTGAGCGTCCGGTACTGTGGTTTGGCGGCTTGGTCGGCCTCGTAACCAAGCGAACGAAAGAAACTCCTAAGACAGAAATACAACACAGGAAAGACAACACAGCTCACGCTACGTATATCCCGGCTATGCCGGGATATACGTAGCGTGACCTAAGGTTCAGCTGCTTATTCTTAGCTTTCCTGGTTTTCTAGGATTAGCTGATTATCATGCTTACTGCTGCTAAAACGATTTCCAATCTAATTCAATCAAATCCACTGCAATCCAGTCCAGTCCAGTCCAGTCCAATACAGTCCAGCCCGGTCCAGTCCAGTCCAGTCCAGTCACTGCTCCTCGCGCATGCGCACTTCGGCTCTCCAGGAACCACGCGAAAGGGCTCCAACGGCTCCAACGCAGCGTCCCACTTGGCTTCTCCGCAACGGAGGCGCACAGCTGGGCACGCGCTGGCACCAGTGCGTCTGCCGCGGCTATGACGTCACTCCTCTGGAATGCGCAAACCGGCGAATGTGCAAACCCAATTCTGTACACACCCGTACTCCATTTATAGTCAAGAGTTTGACGAAAGTTCGTCTGGTCAGGTATCATGATGAGGACAAAATGCGGTCACTGACAAAGTCAAGGTGAAAACAGAGACGTTTCGGGACCCGTACGGGTTCCTTGATCCACTAAGCAGGCAAGAGCCGTAAGTCAGTTTTTTCAGTTCGTACCGCCGCAGCAGAAGCACCTTTACTATCGCCTCCTGTGTACCAATGGGTCTGCACCTGCAATTTCCGGTTTACCGAAGGTACATAAACCAGGCGTTCCGCTACGGCCCATCGTCGACTTCACAAGGTCGCCGCTGCACCGACTTTCGGGTTACCTACACCAAGTGTTGGCCCCGCTCGCCGGAAACACAGAAACTCACATTGCCAATTCTTCAGCTTTCGTGGAGAAAGTTCGCGACAGTTCCCTGGATGAAAACGACGTATTGGTGTCCTTCGACGTGAAGTCGCTCTTCACTGCGGTTCCTGTCGACTTGGCCGTAGCAACATGCAAGGATGTCCTGCTGGCGGGACGAAACGCTCGCGGAATGCACACCTTTGGAGGTTGAACCCGTGTGTGAGTTGCTGGAAGTTTGTTTAAGCAACACATACTTCACCTACCGCGAGCAGTTTTACCAGCAGATCCACGGAACTGCCATGGGAGCTTCCATATCCGTTACTACGGCAAATTTGGTCATGGAAGTCATTGAACAGAAGGCCCTCGCTGGTTTTGATCCCAAGCCCAAGATATTCGTCCGCTACGTGGACGACTGATTCTGCATCACCAGTAGGAACGATGCCCCACGGCTCCTGCTTCTTCTTAACTCAATAGAAGCCTCCATACAGTTCACTGCAGAATATGAGTGGGACAGCAGCCTTCCTTTCCTCGATGTCCAGCTGAGGCGTACCGGAACTAGTCTTTCGTTTGCTGTGCACAGGAAGGCGACGCATACCGGGCATTACCTGAATTTTAATTTGTGCCACCCAGCCTGTCACAAGCAATCCGTCGTTTCTTCTCTTGTGACGCGGGCAACACGTATTTGCTCAAGTGACGACGAAAGGAGGAAAGAACTTGAAACCATACATCAAGAATTACTGACGAACGGCTACCCGGAGAAATTTATTAAGAATGCCGAAGACCGTGTTCTCAATCCCAGGTCATCCCAGGGCAAGTCATATCGAAGACGCGCCGGCATCCCATACGTTCCTGGGGTGAGCGAAGCTTTAAGCCGTATCTTTAAGCCGTCCAACAAGCTGAGGAATCAGCTCGTGAACGTGAAAGATCGCTTGGACAGCAAGAGATACCCCGGTGTTGTCTACAAGATACCATGCGCAGACTGTAGCTGCAGTTACATCGGCGAAACTGGCAACTTCAGAAGGAGATTAAAGGAACACCAAAGGGACGTGGGCAGCAACAAGAAAGCGTCGAATTCCCTGGCCGAGCATGCCGATGACCACGGTCATTCCATCGACTGGGATAACGCCGCTTAATAGCCAAGAAAAAGAACCCAGCCACTAGATTACTTTTGGAATTCGTGTTCATTCAAAATACCAAGGACACTATCAATAGGACAGATGGCAATCTGTCGGCAAGCTACACCCGTTCATTACGTCACATTTTAGAATAAGAAGCCACTTACGGCTCTTGCCTGCTTAGTGTGATCAAGGAACCCTTTCCGAAACGTCTCTGTGTTTTCACCTTGACTTGGTCAGTGACCGCATTTCGTCCTCACCGTACTCCATTTGTACTGGATTTCCATCCAATACAATCAAATTTAATCCAATCCAATCCAATTCAATTCAATACAAATCCAAGCCAAGCCAAGCCACGTCAATTTAATACAATCCGATTCGATCCAATCCAACGCTCCTCGCGCTTGCGCACTACACCCCTTCAAGGTCCACGCGAAACTGCTCAATTTCGGCGAGTGTAGCTTACGCTACAAAATGTGGCGAAAGTGTGAGGAGGTGGCGGTATGATAAGGCAGCGCCACCGGCGCCCAGCACGCACTGCGTGCTGAACATACAGTGGTCCTTCTGCGTCGTCCACGTTGTTCATTTCTCCTTCAATAAAGCAACTCTCTCTCTCCTCCCCTTTGCACGGCTCATCCGAACCACATGACATTTGCCCGGTAGGTTCACACCCGATTTACAACATGCTCGGCGGCGGCGACACGCTGCGAGATAACGGCAGCCTAGTGCGCGCTGCCGTGCGTGCGCTGGTCACGCGGTCACTTCCTGAGACGCAGCAGCTATGCGCGGCGACCGGGAGTCTGCAGTTCGCGCTGCGCACGAATTTCGCATTAGTGCATAGTAATCGCCAGCCACAAGGCTCATATCTCTACACTACCTCACCTTCCGATATCAAACCATGCCAATGTCGCGGGCCACACATTTGACCATATCAAAGCAGCGATACTTGAGTCTGGCTTCCGTACGCATCATGACAGGGAAGTCCGCGAATCCTTTCTTATATTTAAATTCGATACAAAAGCACGTGGTTTAAATAAAAGCGCAGGAAAACTTAGTTGCTTGCATCAGTGACCATAATCAATATCGCTATACACTTCTCCCACTAATTTTTGTGCGCGTGTGTGCTTGACATTGCTTATTTCCTATACTGCACGTGCCGGACTTATTATTATGTTGTATTCATCCGAAAAGATTGTCGCATGGGGCCTCGGTATATTGCATTTGAATTGTTTACTTTGCCATCCCTTCACGTGACCTTGCAACGATCACCTTAATATGCTGTGTGACTACAGCCACTGCTGTTATTCTGACGAAGGCCGGTCCCTCGGCCGAAACGTTAAACCTTTTCTTTTTTCGACGTGTGTCTTTCTTTTTTTGCTACGACTTGCCGGTGTCCAAGAAATATTTTCCTGCAATATATATATATATATATATATATATATATATATATATATATATATATATATATATATATATATATATACAGGGTGTTGCAACGATAACTGGAACACTTTAAAAAATTTTCCTGAGCGATCCGCCGCTCTGTTCGCGCTCAAACTTCACACAAAGGTCGCATTTTGTGGTCTATTTTGTTTGACACGGGAACAACAACGGTACTTACCTGTTTATTCGGAAAATAAATTAAAACGATTTTCGCCTATGGGAAAATGGCCGCTGATTTGGACGTGCGAGCCAGCGCAAGTTGATGTTGGAACGACGGAACCACCTGCAGAGTGAAACGCACGTTTGGGATTCACGTACGGAGCCAAATGGTGCAGCAGACGATCAGAAAATGCACCTAGAAATGAGCTAACAGACGATCAGAAAACCCGGTTTTCGGGCTCGCACGTCCAAATCGCCGCCATTTTCCCATAGGCGAAAATCGTTTTCATTTATTTTCAGAATAAACAGGTAAGTACCGTTGTTGTTCCGGTGTCAAACAAAATAGACCACAAAATGCGACCTTTGTGTGAAGTTTGAGCGTGAACAGAGCGGCGGATCGCTCAGGAAAATTTTTTAAAGTGTTCCAGTTATCGTTGCAACACCCTGTATATATATATAGAAAATAAGGGTTGGCAGTCAAGAAAACCTCGGAGGTTTTCTTGACTGCCAACCCTTATTTTCTGTCTTATATATACAGAAAGCAATGCCGGCAGTCTACAACGCCAAAGAAGGCATGGGGAATGGTTAGACTATTTTTTTTTACTCATAGGGACGTTACATTATTTTTTTTATTTTATTAATTACGTGAGAAAGAAAGGAAGAAAAACACGCGCCCAGAGTGGGGACCGAAAGGCGTGGGTTCGGTCCCCACTATGGGCACGTGTTTTAGGGGCGAAGCTCCTTAGGGCGTGGGTCTGTCCATCCTCGACGTATGTATGTAGCCACCTCTAGTTTAGTTCTTGGATTGTTTACTAGATGGCGTGGCTACCTCTAGTTTAGTTCTTGGATTGTTTACTAGATGGCGGTACTTGTATATGATGAAAAGATGCGCTTGGATTGTTTACTAGATGGCGGGGAGCGTTGTAATAAAATCCGTTCGCTGTTGGCGCGCGCTCGGAGTCGCCCGATGGATAAGGCTGCAGATGTGCGAGCCCGCGAGGCAGAAGCGCTCCGTGAAGCTGCGCGACGCCGCCGCCCAGATCCTGCCGTACGAGAGCGGGAGGCCGAAGCGTGTCGTCTGGCTGCGCGACGACGCCGCCAAGATCCCAGCGTTCGAGAACGAGAGGCCCAAGCGTCACGGCAACGGCGCGAGGACCCTGCCGTACGCGAAGCGGCACGGCTGCGGCGCGAAGAGGATCTCCAAAACGTCAGAGAACGGGAAGCGGCGAGAAAGCGCGCGTATCGGCAGGCAGACCCCGATGCAGTGAGAGCTCGTGAGGCGTCTGCAAAACGCATCAGGCGAGCTCAGCCCCAAGGTGCCGACGCACGGTTTAAGCGAGACTTTCTAGACGTTACGTTCGGACACAGATGTAGTGGGCGAACTTTCACTGAAGAGTCACGGTTTTACCGATGATTTGCCCTCAGGAGCTTCGCCCACTCATCATCATTCACCCCGTGGATATGCTGTGAATTTTTTTTCTTTCTTTCTTTCTCACGTAATTAATAAAATAAAAAAATAATGTAATGTCACTATGAGTAAAAAAAAATAGTTTAACCATTCCCCTATGCCTTCTTTGGCGTTGTAGACTGCCGGCATTTCTTTCTGTATTTCCTAACGAGCCCCCCATTTCCAAACCCTATATATATATATATATATATATATATATATATATATATATATATATATATATATATATATATATATATATATATATATATATATATATATAGTGTAAGTAAAGAGTCGGATACACAGCAAGAACAATAACAAACAAGGTTTAATTACGTAGCGGACACGGGACTTGCCTTCATCTGAGTGCACTTACATGATTTTGCTGTCACAAACATTTGGAACACATTTCTTATATAGCTTTGCAGAAAACTGTGAGAAGGAGCGGAAGATGTTTCGGAAACGGAGAGTATGCATGCAGTCGGGCTACGCCTATGTTACAACAACCACAACCAAAAAAAAAAGGGGGGGGGGGGAGCGAGCGAGAGAAAGGGGTCGTGTTAACAAAGCAGCGTTCAAGGTTGCACAATGACGGGGCAACGTATGCGGCGTGGGCTGCAAGTTCAGACAATGCGGGAAACTGGACAATCGCGGTTTCAAAAGAAAGGGAAGAGTATACAGTAAGGTATTCAGTGGCTGGGGAGACTGGTTGGGGAGGACGCGAAGATGGCTGTGCCCCCCCCCCCCCCCCCCCCCCGCGGATGAAGAGAGTAGATACGGGGCACAAAAGAGCATTTCACAGAAGCTAGCATATGAGCAGGAAATAGGTAGGGTCTATAGATCACAAAGGGTTAAACATTCTTAGGTGGTGGTGGGAACGGGGCCTCCTTCCCCAGGACAAATGGCATTGTTGGGCCTTATTAGGCTAATAAAGCTGCTGTATTTGGAGAGTTTCTGCGAATTACGATGGGAAACTCAAGGGTAGGATTAATGAACATAGTTATAAAATTATGAGGCCGCCAATTTTAATCGAGGGATAAGCACGTTAGTTTTCCGCAACTTTAATTAATCCCAAGTGTGGCTGATCCAAACTTATAAATGAGATAAGATTCCCGAACCTCGCGGTCGTGGTGCGTTTTGAAGGCGGATTCTAAAATCGTTGCTTTAAGATGTTCGAATGCATGCCCAGGATTGTTCACATGTCTTGACAGGGGCAAATAAGGGCAGCTTTTTGCATGAGAGCGGTGATTATTGAACCGTATTTGGAAGGGCGTTTCATTTAGCGACATTAGCGGAGTCACAGTTAAAGTTACCTATTATATTTACGTTGTAGTCTGAAGCCGTGCTGGTGGCGCGTTGTGTAGTGGTCATGTGTGGGCATACTTTACATCGGGGTTTATTACAGGACATGCAGCCAGTAGTTTCCGGTCGGTTGATACGAGAGTTAGTAAGAAAGTCGCCTAAATTCTTATTACGCCGGTAAACAACGCGTGGTGGTTCGGGGAATATGCTTTTTAAGCGGTCACTTTGCATTAGGATATTTGATGATTTTTTCAGTACGGTTGGAGCGGAGGATGAGTGGGTTAAAACTAAGTTAGTTTGCGGGTTACCGTTAGGGGCTTTTTTCTTACAGATTTCGTTACGGTCTAATTGGTTGGTTCGCACAATAGCGTCGTCGATAACTTTTTCCGGGTATTTTTTAGATGCGACGCATCTCTTGCTCTGAGGCATGTCTCTCCTGCGTCGGCGTAGTCCGGCGTCCGCACGCCAGCTGCGCATGCGCGACTCTCCTCCCGCCTTCTCTCCGACAGCTGTGCGCGGAACGCTCTCACTCCGCCTCGTTATCATAAACAACAGCCGGGGCGCGCGCTTCGATCGCTTCGCTCGCTTCACTCCGCTCCCGTCGCGCAAGTGTGCGCATGTGCGACTCTCCTCCGTGGTTTCATCTCCTTGAGGCGCTGTGAATATAAGCGGGTATCGCGCTGCGGTGGTTCAGTCAGCGCTCGCTCTCGTTCGACTCCGCGTCACTGTGCTTGACGACTGCGTGCTTCACTTGATTTTTCGGATGAAGACGTGATGGAAGCGACGGTCCCTTCATGAAAAGTAAAAGTACGCCCATCTTCCCGCGTATGAGAACACCCGCATGTGATGGAATGCATCATACGCGTGCACAACACGTTTCACCCGATTTAGAGAATCAACCCAATGGAAACGCCAATTGAACCCCCCGGTGCGTCGCATCACACCAGGGTTCCCTCGCGGGAAGATGCGCGCAATTTTATTCAGGAGGGCGGTCTTGAGTTCTCGACAGTTTAATTCAAAGTCGGCTTGGTTTGAGCAAATTCTCCTAAATCGGTGGGCTTGTCTGTAAGGTATTGCTGTCTTGCAGTGTCTGACATGGCTACTTCGGAAGTGCAAATACTGCCGCGTGTCTGCCGGTTTTCTATACAGTTTAGTTTGAAGCCGACCTTGGGAGGTCGGCTTATTCCCCGCATATTCCCCGAACCACGGCGCGTTGTCTACCGGCGTAATAAAAATTTAGGCGACTTTCTTACTAAATCTCGTATCCACCGACCGGAAACTACTCACTGCATGCCCTGTAATAAAGCCTGCATAGAAACAGATGAAGAAATTTTTGAGTCAAATTTTTTTAAATGACGAATCTTTCTCACTCAAAAAACTCTTTATCTGTTTCTATGACCCACCACAACCTCCCCTTTGCTTTCCGAGGTTTTCTTGACTGCCAACCCTTACTTTCTGTCATATTTCACCGAGCCCCTCATTCATTTCCCATTTCTGATTCGCTACATGCATAGCGAGGGCCTCTGTTCTGGCAGTCTTGGTGCCAAAGGTAGCTTAAGAGGGTTCAACGCTGGTCGACCACTCTCGACATGTCGTAGACACTCGAGTCACGGCCCGGGGGTAAAAAAAGGTCTCCTTCATCCCGAGTAGTCCGAGTGGCGCTGGCTACCACCACCAAGTACAGGAAACAAAAAATACTTAACATAAATACCCAAGAAAGTGGTGGGGGAACAGCCCCGCCGGTAGCGTAGTGGTTATCGCACCAGACCGGTAATCTGGAGGTCGTGGGTTCGGATCCCACCTGGCGGGCATTTTTTCACCACTTTCTTTCTGACTCGAAAAATTCTTCATATGTTTCCATGACCCCCCACAACCTCCCCTTTGCTTTCCGAGGTTTTCTTGACTACCAACCCTTACTTTCTGTCACATTTCACCGAGCCCCTCATTTCCCATTTCTGATTCGCTCTCTCTCTCTCTCTCTCTCTCTCTCTCTCTCTCTCTCTATATATATATATATATATATATATATATATATATATATATATACGACGAGAGAGTAGACACACGTATGAAAACGATGATAGAACTAACGTTTCGACCGGGGTCCGGTCTTCGTCAGAGTAAACTTCGGTAATTGAGCGGGCGGAATATATAGGCACGAAATGATAAAGGCTGACGAATAGTCTTGCCACTATGCAGATACAAATCAACACACACACACACAAACGCACACACAAAAAGAGGACAAGAAAGAGAAGAAGAGCACACGTGGTGTTTGTACACGTGTGAATTAACATGAAGTTTTCAAATACAGAACTTGTACGGAATATGGGATCGGGTCAAGGGGGATCAACACCTGGCCTTTTGAACAAAATGATAACGTTCGGGGATTGCAGCTTAGCAATTTATACGCAAACACATCAGGAGCGGTATAGAGATATAGAAATAGCCAAATTAGCCAGCCACAAAATTTTCATGCCTAAGTCCCGAAATGCACCCCCAACCTTCATTCTTACTCGCCGTAATGTGATAGCGCAAGAACACGACAGAGACAGCGAGGTGGATCACACATTAATCGAAATTGTCACAGACGTAAATCGGCGAACCAGCCTATTTGTTCTAAATATATACAGCAGTCCTAGGGAAAATGACTCTGGCCTTCTTATTTCTGTAATCCATGGAGCTCTGCGTACAGCTGGTAAGCAACCCATAGCCATCCTGGGGGATTTTAACGCGCAGCATTCCGCTTGGGGTTACCCAAGGGCCACACCTAAAGGACACCGGCTGTGGGAAGCTGCACAAAATGAACACCTTACATTACATACCGACCCCTTGTTTCCCACACCTCAGGGAAACAGCGTCTGTGGAAGATACGACACCTGACATAACATACACCAAATAAGAAAAATATTATAAAATTCTCGGAAATCCAGGCATGGATTAACGTTCGAGCGTCTTTCATAGAGACTACTTGAGCGTCATTCGGCAATTTATTAAAGTAAAATGGCAAATAAAATGCTCTAGTCCTTTTGCCATAGTTGGTGTACACTTTTGGAATTTTATACAGTTCAGTTTTGCGAAGGTTTCGGATTTTCACATTCTTTATTTTAAAGTCATTCGAGAAAAATTCCCCGCATTTCCCCGAGGGGAAGAATGTGAAAGTGCGAATGCACGAGTTGAATTTGCGCGGTTCGGTAATGTTCGCGAAAGAGAGATCACACACACACACACACACAACTACAAAGAAAGAAAGATGCATTTATTCACAGACACGTATTTGTGTTGTCGTTGTACTTGATTGCTAGAGCGGATCTCAGCTTTGAAATTTCGTGTCAGTACTCCTTTAAGCGGGTGCATTAGCCCTTCTCACGCCCGATTCCTGGCCAATCCCCCACGTGGGTATGTGCCATGTCAGCGGCCAGGCAGCGCGCGCCCATCTCCCCCCGTTGCCAAGGAAGACGAGGAGATTCCTGGCCAATCCCCCACGTGGGTATGTGATGCGGACATCGCCGGTGGACGCAGGTTCAGGGTCGCTTAAGAAGTGCATTGCACTTAAAAAGACATCCCCCTCGCGAGGGGCACGATCAAATGCACAGCATTTCCGAGGGGGTGCGCCGGCAAGTCATATCTCTCGATCGCGGGACCCGTGTCGCCATCTTTCGGAGGCGCGGGACAACTTGTGGCGCTTTCGAAACAAACCAGAAATGACTGAAGGATATAAGGCGCGTTCGGTGCAACGAAATCTGTGTCGGGTTCGTGGCTCAGTCGGCAGTGCGCCGGGCACCTTGCGTTCCGCCCGCGGCGTCATGGGTTCGAAACCGGGGCGCCGGAAACTGTTCTTTTATAGTGTAGTGGCCTGGCTGCGGACTACGACAAGGCGCGCCTGCGGACTACGACAGGGCACGCCAACGCCGCGTGACATTGTGAGTTACTAAAATGCTATGCATTTAAAAGCAAATATGTTACCGTTACTGAAAACACTTCATATCGTTTCCGTAAGCGCAATCAAAGGAATCGGTAAAGCCGCATTAAGATTTGTGGCGCTGCTTCTACGGTTTCAGTAGGGATACTGCAATGACGCCGCCATATCAGGGCAAGAGGCACGTTAAAGGGGTCCTGAAATACCTTCCGCCGACGCATGGATGTACATGTAACCAAAAGAGACAATGTATTAGCAATCTCCTCCCGCAAGAATTTTGTTAAAGCGATGAGTATTAGCTGAGAAATCGTAAATCAAAAACCGCGCATTATCGTCGCGCCGCGTTTCCTCCTCTTTTCAACTGTTGACGGCGCGCGAGCACTCCCTCCCATGATGCTGCGCTAGTCAGCGGTGACGTACTTCCGCATTACGCTCCTCCGACTGCCGTCTGCTACGGGCAAGTTTTGTTGACACCATGAATTCCGCACTCCGCTCAAGGATGGATAAGCGAACGAAAAATCTGGCCGCATGTGTGCGGTGGCCTGGCCTTGCCCTTTCGCGGTGTGCGTTGCTGCAGTGCAGCACGTGACTTTTAATCGGCGGCGAACTCGCAGCCGCTGGGGAGGATCTTGCGCTCGGTCCCTTTCATGCACCGCGCACTGTTTATCCAAAAAGCGCCGTATCAGATGTGGCCCCGCTGGTGCCGGGTGGTGGTAATTCCTGCCGGCGCCATGTGAAAAGGACATTTTAAACCGATACAGAACCCGCGCACAAAACGCTTCAATCATGTGACCAGTTCAGCTTGGGGCGACGCGTGGTGGAGAGCGGCGACGCTGGCAAAACATGCTCCGGCGCGGCTCTGAGCTTTCTAGCGCTGGAGCGAGCGCCTTTCTTTGACGATCTCAAACATCGGTTGCCTTGGCAACAAGGCACAAACCGCCCCAGAAGTCAGTTACGGTTGCGTGATCCCGGTTCAGCTCGGGGCCCCACCTCGCAATATGTGGGCACTGCAGGCGTACCACTCACTCTCATTAGGAAGTGTGAGATGCGTTTGGCATTACAGGAGGCGATGGTGTGTGTGTTGTGGACGCCTTTGTTTCGCGATGAAATGCGACGTTGTGCTTCTGCGGGTGGATAGTGCTTCCCATGGTCTGGATTATCTTTCTCGAGCGACGTACGACTCAACCTCGCATGGGGTATGTGCAGTGTGCGTGGCTAAAAGCCATCTCGGCTTGCGCGCCAGAGTTGAGTGACTTGCTGTTCATCCCCGCAAACCGCGCGCGAGGTGAGTGCCGAATTTACGACGGGCAGGAGGAGGCAACCCATCGTCTGTCAATCGCGGTTCAGACTTGCAACGCATGTTGTGACGTTGTGTTCGTTCGAAACGCATCTCTGGATTGTTTTGAAGTGGAAAAAAAAATGTATCCGTCAAACCCGGGCATTCGGCTCAGGGCGTTCTCTGCGATTGCACGAAAGAAGTGCCACGGGGCTTCAACGCTTTCTTTATGGAACGTACTCAAGTAAGAGAATATCCATGCCGTGTTATGGCCGTGTTGCATTCAATACAAGCGGTTAAGCGTTTGTTTACGCTTGTTTCGTTTGTCGTAAAATGCCCAAGCACTCCGGCACTCCGCTGGCAGATCAGCCGGCGAGTCGACGCTGAGCAGACGACTCATCTCTTTGCCGGAAGTGCGTGAAAAAGCCGCCCAATAGCAGGATGTCTAGCTCATGACGAACATCTGGGAATCGATGATGTAGACATGTTAAGATGGCGGCGTCCAAAAACACGAAGGAAAGGGTGAGAAAAAAGCGACAAACTTTGCAACAAAAGTGTGAGCTTTCCGCTGCGCGTAAAAGAGTAATACTTGGCCCAGATGACCTTGACAACCCAATCTAACGATTGCGCTACTTCATTTAGTGTGCTCAAAATGCCTTTCAGGGCCCCTTTAACTTTCCTACACTTTCATTGATGCCGCGTTTAACTGTATTAAATTCGTGAATTAAAAAAAAGACTCACGTACTTCCCTTTCGTGATGCGAACGGAAACCTCATTCCAGTATAGTAGCCCTAATTTTTTCGAAAGAGCGACCCTGAATATTTACATGCTTAGACAAAGGAAGCCCAGGAGAGGAACGTGGGTGCGCCCGGTGGTTGCTAAAGCGGAGCCTGAAAGATGTCGCTCTTTGGCCGATATACTGGAGTGCGCAGGATGAGCATTCTAGGAGGTATACTACATTCGGCGTATCGCAATTTAAATTGCCTTTAGTTTTTGAGGAAAAGACAGAAGCTGTGCTGTTTACTGTTAGTGACGTGGTGATATGAGCGCACACTTTGCAAGGGGGTTTTTGGCAAGGAGAACATCCATGCGAAGGTGGCGATGCGATCATGGAAGAGGTTCGCATGTCCCGTAGGTTTATTGAACGGCAATAGAATGGCAGCCATTCAAATCCATGATCAACGAAGAATACTTTCGTGCATTGTCGGCAGAAATCACGCAGAACGTTGTTGAAAGAACAAGCCTCCTCGTTGCAGCGACAAACGAAGGTGTGGTTGTTGTAGTTATGGCGGTGATTAGTACTCCCGGGTAGAATAAGGCTGTCGTAGATACGTTGTATTGCAGGCCGCTCCCTTGCAATGAAGCGTCTCATCAAGCCCTGTGCTTCGCAGGAAAGACAATAGAGCTTTTGTCGCTCGATATGCTCTTTTAGAGTTAGACAAAGGGCCTAATACGTCACTTGGAGTCCGTCCTCTAGAAAGCGGAGGGCCCATAATACGTGGTTCAAGTCCTTGCGCACGTCACAAAAAGTGCAAAAGGGGGAGGCGGCCTGTTTCATCTTGAAGCGAAAGTAACTTGTGTAAGCGACATTTAGCCGCACGCGGTGAAGATCCGCTTCGTCCTGCTTGGGCAGTCCGTCAGACATCCTAAAGATCCCGTGCGGGTCTATGTAGTGAAGCGACGCGTAATTTTGCGGCGCAACAACCCGCATAGACCGCTGAAAACTTCAGGAAGCCTTGGACGCAAAAGGAGAAGCATCTCGTCTGGAGAACGGTACCGGTATCACTGGCCCGTGCAGATCACGCGTGATCAGTGCCGCAGTGTCCACCTTGATGTTCGCAGTTATACCGCAGCGGGCAGGCATCCACTGAAGCTCTACATGGTGGTGTGGCTTTAGAGATTGTAAGTGGGAAAACAATTGATGTCGAAAACAGGCTGATCTTTCGGGTACGATTTTAAGCTCTGAGGGGCCGCCCGAGAATCCGTGAAAATTGCCCACCGACGAGCTGGTTGCTCGGTGACGAAGGCGAAAGCAGTGCGCGGAGCGCAAAATTCGGTAACCATGGATGTTGTCATGTGGCTAAGCGTGGCGCTGAATGCGGTACAGGAGGACGGAAATCAGATTCCTGCAGCCGACGAGGTAGCTAACACAGATCCATCCGTGTATGGATGAGTGTGTGCCCTGTACTCTTGAGAGATCAGTTTCAAGGCCAAGAACTTTATGGCAGGGGTGGCGATATCCTGTTTGCGGGTAATACCGGCAACTCCAGTCGTAATTTGCAGAGTATCCAAGACGGTTGTAACTCAGAGGCAGAAGGTCTCACACCTAAGAGAATTGTGGCATCGTACGCCTCATCTCAGGCAACATCTCAGGCAATGGGGTAGCACCGTAAACACTACTCTTGAATGCGTGCACACCAAGCATATGTAGGCAATACCGTTCCAGGTGCTGCCATGGCTCATACGTGTCCGCAAAAGGAACCTCGGGCACACTTCAGGCAAAATAAAAGTAGAGTTAGCAGCAACATCATCGTCATTAGCCCATTCGTGACCACTGCAGTTTGAAGGCCTCTCCAACCAGCGTTGTTTTAATTAGGGATAACGTTGTATTGGTGTATTCGATCGCACTAAATACATAAATAATTAATCAACGCGTTAAAAAACGCGCCGAGATAAATGCAAGCACTAAAACCAACGACGAAGCCTCGAGCTCCTCCCAGCGCAACAGACACAAACTGTCAGAACACATGAGGCGCCAGCAGTGCGGAGGCGGGAACAATGAATGGAGCGAACCACCTTTGCATTCATCACGGAAAGAGCGAAAGGGAAGGAGCAAACCATGAGCGTGGCATGGGTAGAGAGTGAAATGTGGCAGGCGCGGCAGAAGTCTCTCGACATTTGCAACAAAGCAAGTGCATACCGGACCAATATTCACTTTCATGCATCTTAAAAGCCGTTATACTCGCATATCGCGATCAACTCGTTGTATTACACTTTATAGGCATCTCCCGCACTTTTCCAAGAACGCGAGGCCTGAGCCCTGTTTCTCCGAACAGACGCTTACTTTCCGGTGTTCATTCCTCGCACACGACAAAATCGCGCCGCTCTCAATCGATCACAGCTGGGCAAGGCCGCTGCCATAACCTACAGCCCCCGCACCTCCTTACTCCCGCAGCTCGTTCATGCTGTAAGTGGCAATACGGGGCGGCGTGCAAAAACACGCAGCGCCTCCTTCTCGGAAAGCCCGGGGCTCAGTGACACCCGGGCGCGCTCCTTCTCGCCCGGGTGCGCCGCGCTGCATTTCCGGCAGCCCGGGAGGAACCTCGTTACCTCGGAGAAACGCCTGCGGCGGCGCAGCTGTCGGGAGTCGGAGGAGGCGTGCCTTGGAAGGCGCTGCGGTGACCTTGGACGCTTCTTGCTCTTAAACGCCTTCCTTCGACGGTTAGAACTTGAGAAGAGCTCGCGTGTCGTGACAAGAACCTCAAACTTGGAGAACCGAGCTTATCCGGTTGTGCTCCCTGCGGAGGTGGAAATATAGGCTTTATGAAAATATCCCTACTCTCAAATGCCGATGCCGATTTTTATTCACTACTGATTTTAGCAGTATGGCTGTTAAGTGACGACTTCATACCGGAACCCTAGGAATTGACACGGTCGGCAGCAAATTAAAGAACTGCCCAAATACACTGACGAGCTAGTCCACTCTATGAAGGTCGATGGACAGCGAAGCTGCATAAAACATGCATTGCATGGTTAGGGATTGAAACATTCATTTTTCTCATCATTCGGTAATGGTAGTCACTGTGGCCTTGTGGTTGCTCAACGAAATTTGAAACTACTAGGAATATATCTCAGCCGACAGGCATGGAGTTCCCATTCCCCTCCCATCAAAGCGCATGTATGCATTGGCAGCAGACTGAAACATTGTAACGTACAACTTCACTGGAAAATAACTTACTGTTACAAGCAAGTTGATGTCGGAGTAATGATAGATTGCTCTTAGCGGTCCATTTTCTTGTAATATAACCATTTGCCGAAGGTTTTCTTAAACCAGAGTGCAGCAGTTTTCGGCTGAGCATTCTCGGTTATGTTTCCTTTCACGCAAGGTGTTCCTGCCGTGCCAGACTTGTTGGCGGACACGAAATATCCAGACAATCCTAGCCAAAAACAGCTCACTACAAAAGTAATAGAAACTCTATTGGTGCATCTTTCAGCATGCATGAGCGTCTCGTCGATCTCCCTTGCGAACTTGAAGCTGGCTTGACTGCAGCGCACGCTTTGCTCAGCATTCAGAAGTCCGCAATATGACTAGGAGAAGACAGCGCGGTTTACACACGGACACAGGGAAGAGTACTTGACACACACGAACTCTTCCCTGTGTCCGTGTGTAAACCGCGCTGTCTTCTCCTAGTCATGTTAAACCAACACGCCCAGATAGCCACGTTAGTCCGCAATGTGACGTTTCTCAACCGTCCGCCGGACACCGCCTCAGCAGCATTAGCAGCGGCATCGGCGGCCTGATGAGCACGAGGTCGTCGTTTCGGTTCCCGGCCGCGGCGGCCGCTTTTCTGATGGAGGCGAAAAGCAAAAACGCCCCTGTGTACGAGATTTCGGCGCACGTTATTCCCAGGTGGTCAAAATTAATCCGGAGCCCTCCACTACGGCGCGCCTCATCGCCCGTGTAGCGTCGGCGCGTTAAACCCTACAATCAATCAATCAATCAATCAATCAATCAATCAATCAATCAATCATTCAATCAATCAATCAATCAATCAATCAATCAATCAATCAATCAATCAATCAATCAATCAATTCGCGGCCTGCCGCTCCTTTGTGGTTACCGCCATTCCTATTCGTTTTTCCTCTGGCCCCCGCACGGCCTGCGAACTGTATTGTAAACGCGTCAAAGCGCTTGCAGGAGTCGCAAGGCTCGTCGAGGCAGGGGCAGTTGGCTGGCGCTCCGCGCTTCCACTTGTCTCCACGGCAACATGAACAGCCTCTTCTTCTTGCTCTGCCCGCGCAATCTCCACACCGTCGTTCTCTGCTCTCCTGTCGCTGCATCTGCCTCCAAAGCGACGTCGAAATGAACAGAGCGTCTAAAGACGCCAGTCTTCTGCCTCCCCTGCCACGCAGCCGCTCCCCTGTCTCGCGCTCCTTCCCTCCCTTCTCGGTCCGCCCAGCGGAGGTTTGTGGCGTTCAGTTTTGCCGCGTTCGCAAGGCTGCGCCATCCGGCTGGACTCTTGGCACTTAGCCCTCGAGCCACGAGCGCGGCGCTCTGGCACCGGCCTTGTCTGTATTTCGTGGTTAAATCATTGTTTTGAGCGCGTTTTTTCGATTGCCCTAGCAAAAATCGAGCACCAATCCACTTTTAAATTCAAGAGCACTGCGAACACCCGTTATTTATCAACTTCCTTCCTCAAATAAGTATCATATTGTCGCGAAGCGGAGGTCTCTTGATGTTTTCTGGTTGTTTTGAGTTCTGTTCCCGCCGCCGGGCCTCTTCCTCCCACGTGTTTTGTGTGAAAACGCTTCGGACGCGGCTGGGCCCTGGCCCCCTTTTTTCTGAGAAGCGGCTCCGGCGAATGTGTTTGCCCGTCGGCCGACCAGGAGACGACGGCTGTTGAGGGGGCCGAGCCATCGTCTCGGCTTCTGTTACCGCGGCCGCGGCGTTCCATTCCCCCCGTGGCCTGTGCGCTGGTCGCGTTCGGGCTCCGTGTCCTCGGTGTTCTTCAGACGACCTTCCTTTTCTTTCCCCTGTTTACTTTAGTGCATTTTGTCTAAACTGCTTTCTTTACCCCCATAATTCTCCAAGCGCGTGTTTTCGGGTTCGGCCTTGTGTCTGTGTTTGATTTTTCCTTTTCACTTTGGCGTGAACATGGCTGATTGGAGCTAAGAAGCGTCTCCCCGATTGGATGCAGAAAGCCTTGTTCCATTGCGTCCCACGCCCCAGGATGCACTTTTAATGCACTTTATAAGCGACCCCAAATCATCCACCGCCGGCGGCGGCGGCGGCGTCCGCAGTGCTCCTCTATATTTAATAAAGAAACAGCATCCGGTGCCAGGTTTCGATCCGAGGACTTTCGGGCCGCAGCCCGACGCTCTACCGAATAAGCCACGGACGCGACGCTGATATCAGTGTTAGTGACGCGCCTTATATCTTTAACGCATTCAAACTACGTCGTCAGCGGCGTGCGTTGGCGACTCAGCGGCGTTATAGCGGCTTGATAACTGCGTGGTGTACACGTGATACTACAAACCCGATGGAAGAGATGGAAGAGAAGGCGGCGAGGCGGTGGGCTGCGGGGGCCGAGCGCAAGCGCCGCAAGCGGGCCGACAACCGTGCATTCGCACTTTCACATTCTCCCCCTCGGGGAAATGCGGGGGAATTTTTTTCCCCAATACGTCCCCCACCGGACCGCTTGGAGCGAATATAACGCGGCGCCTCTGGCTATTGAGGGCGGCGGGCGACCTGCACAAGGACTCACTTCAGAAACTCTGCCGCCCGTCGTCGTGCCCTCCCGCCGGGAGACCGAGATCCAGTCAGCCATGTCCCGCTAAGTACTCTTGGTCTATTGCATGTCTTTCTCATTTATGTAACAAATGTATTTGTTCTGATTCGTATGTGCTAAATGTCTTCAATGTTACCAGTAAATTAAATCAGTTAACTTTAAAACTTCTTCAACGCCTTGACTGCTTCACTCCGATCGGCATGCTACCGTAGCGGCAGATACTGGACCAAATCAGGCCGTTACAAAAGTGGTGGAAGGTGCGTCATAAGGAAGACCCCCTCTACCATCATGGGCTCCCCCCACTCATCGTTAATCTTCCTGCTTCTCATCGCCAAGGTCTTCATCCAGTGCACCGGACAAAACTCGCGTCACTTCGCGTCATTCTTCCGGGCACCATGGGCACCATGGGCACCAAAGGCAAGCAACGAAATCCTCCACAGTAAGAAAGACTTTCTCGCTTCACGGCTGTCCCCTTGGATCCTGAATAGTGCCGACCAGGCCCGTTATGGTCGGCACCGGCCCCGTCGAAGAGAAGCCTCCACCCCCGACGTTCCGCCTCGACCGCCGAACACCATCGCGGCGGCCAAACGTCGGCGCACGCAGTAAGGTGAGAGAGTTTTGCCTCTCGGCGCACCGCATGACTGTAGGCCTGGAGGCTTTTCTTCTCCGCGTTTCCGGGGCGCCCACTGGTTGTCTTTGGTGTGCTTGCTTCATCACCACCAGCTAGCTATCTGTACCCAGCCGCTGCTGATGCTGGAGTAACAATTTATGAGCGTGCAGCCGTTTTATTGTGGGGTACGTGGGCTCTTCGCGCGGGAGTTGGGCGACCTTGTAGTCAGGATCTAAACGGCACAAGCGTTCGGCTCTCCCAGCGAAGGAGCCCCGAAGAAGAAGAAGACCCCCACGCGCCTATAAAAAGGCTGATTTTTCGCGCAGATGTCGCTATATTAGAGATTGCTGATATCGGTTTCCTCGGCTCCTGTCCACCGGAGTTAGGTTATGTCTTGAAGTAAATACGGCAGCCACTTCGGGGTTGGGGGTCTGAGAGGAACGAGGAGTTGAGATGTTTACGCTGCACGCCGCGGCTCGAGGTACAAAGACACCAGCAGGGGTGCCCGAGATGCCGCGGACGGGGAGACCTAGCGGGTGTGCGGTTCTGCGAATGCGTCGGGTTGGCGGAGGTTTCTCACCACTGCTGAGTTTTGACTCTTTTCTTCTTCTGTAAGCATCGACAGTAACTAATGTGTAGTTTTCAAGTCTTCTTTGTTAATTTATCATGTTTTACCTTATCATTTCCGCTCGTGTTCATGAACAAGTGTGTATGAATGTTTTTCGGGTTTTATTATTTGTGAGTATTCAGCGGGTAGGAGTGTCTGAACTGTGCTTAGAGGCCTTGCCAGGCCGCAGCCTTGTACGCGACCACCAAGTTTGGAATTTAGTAGCTTTTATGTTTAGGTGGGTGGCAGTCTTTTGGTAACTCGTTTTCTTAACAGTTTTTTTGTATTGTCTGGAGTGTTTGAAGGACCGTGTGCATTTTGTCATAGTTGACGAGTTGGGTTGTTATAGAAAAATTTGGGTTGAAATACAGAAGTGTTGTGTCGAGTTAAGTGCCCAACAATTGTTAGCGCCGGTAGGCTTCCACTTGTTCGTGAAATATAACCTCAATAGAGTGAGCCCTTGTATATAACTTTATTTGTCTTCTAGTGACTTCTTATGAATTTTTTGTAATCCTTTCTGCAAGGCATTTACTGGAGTAGCGATATTCGTAACAGTTCTGGTTTTGAGTTGATGATTACTTTTCTTTGGCTAGCGGGTTGATTTATTTAGTGTTATGTTCTATGCGACCTCTTGTCCAAGGACACATTTTGGTTCGCGTCAAGCTCCCCAGAACTCAGTGTGTGGCATAGCGGAGCTGGTGTTTCGATCTCTTCAATATGAGTCCTAGAGTGTGCAGGCTATGCTGTTGTTATCCCCGTTGTCGCTTTTGTTGTTTACTTGACGTTGTATGCAAGTGGAGTGTTTCGCCTGTGTTGGACGAGAGACCGTGCGCGCGTGAAGTGAGAACGAGACCGCGTGTGCATTGACTGATTCAGCGGAGATAGTTGTCGACTCCCGTGTTAGAGTCTGTGTTTCGTCTTCTCGAGTCCGCATGCCATATCATTTCGTTTTCACTGTCAGCTTATGTCATTCTTGTTATATAATTTTAAACTTTGTACAAGAGTGGGGCACTCTTTTTTCCGTCGGGGAAGGTGTCGCGAAGCGGAGGTCTCATAATGTTTTCTGGTTGTTTTGAGTTCTTTTCCCGCCGCCGGGGCTCTTCCTCCCAAGTGTTTTGTGTGAAAACGCTTCGGACGCGGCTGGGCCTTGGCCCCCTTTTTTCTGAGAAGCGGCTCCGGCGAATGTGTTTGCCCGTCGGCCGACCAGGAGACGACGGCTGTTGAGGGGGGCGAGCCATCGTCTCGGCTTCTGTTACCGCGGCCGCGGCGTTCCATTCCCCCCGTGGCCTGTGGCTGGTCGCGTTCGGGCTCCGTGTCCTCGGTGTTCTTCAGACGACCTTCCTTTTCTTTCCCCTGTTTACTTTAGTGCATTTTGTCTAAACTGCTTTCTTTACCCCCATAATTCTCCAAGCGCGTGTTTTCGGGTTCGGCCTTGTGTCTGTGTTTGATTTTTCCTTTCACTTTGGCGTGAACATGGCTGATTGGAGCTAAGAAGCCTCTCCCCGATTGGCTGCAGAAAGCCTTGTTCCATTGCGTCCGCACGCCCCAGGATGCACTTTTTCCCCCAATACGTCCCCCACCGGACCGCTTGGAGCGAATATAACGCGTCGCCTCCGGCTATTGATGGCGGCGGGCGACCTGCACCGGGACTCACTTCAGAAACTCTGCCGCCCGTCGGCCATGTCCCGCTAAGTCAGCCATGTCCCGCTAAGTACTCTTGGTCTATTGACCGTCTTTCTCACTTATGTAACAAGTGTATTCGTTCTGATTCTTATGTGCTAAATGTCTTCAATGTTACCAGTAAATTAAATCAGTTAACTTTAAAACTTCTTCAACGCCTTGACTGGTTCACTCCGATCGGCATGCTACCGTAGCGGCAGATACTGGACCAAATTACGCCGTTACAATATTGTAAAGGTGTCTATTGTTACAGTGGCGACGCGGTCAATCCCGGTAATGGTAGCGCGAGACTGGACTGGACAAAGAGAAGGACGAAGCTGTCTTGCCGGTGCTCTTGCTCCAGCTCGGTCGCCATTTTGACTCTCCGTGTGCTGAGTAATTAAAAGTGCCCCCCCCCCCTTGTTTTATCCACACGCTACAATATTATGTGTCTGCTGAATGTGGAAAAGTGTGGAGCATATTTCTAAATTTATTAGACTGAAAACGTTATGACTATATAAACATGTCGCTCAAGAATTCATTTCAACTTTTGGCAGGGTGGCTGGATTGGGGGACATGCAGGCAGCATTGTACATGAATGTCGTGTGTCCTGTGTTTTTGGTGTAAGGTTTTGTGTGTATTGTATAATAAATTTTTCCTAAAAGATAAACAGGCGTATGTAGACAACGAGACTAAACGTTTCGCGTTTTAGCAGCCGAAGGAAGACTTTCGTCTTTAATATTGCCGACATGCCGAATTTATTGCCCCCGCAATAAAACAGAGTGACCAGCGTGTTGACTCGATGCAGTTCATTCATGTTCACTGGCGGCGGTTTTCGTTTGCGGCCGGAGCCGTCAGACGGGCGCCGTGATTAAATTGCTCATGGGTCGTCAATCTTCATTCCGCTTTCGCTGTTTTCCTTGAAGTCTGCATTAAAACCGACACGATTGTTATTCTGACCCCAAAATACCTCGAATGCACCAATCAAAATTTGTCTCCCTGGTACAATTCTAACAGGCGCGCTCTCGGAGTGCTCCAGAAGACGGTGCGTGTGAGGAGAGCGTTCGTTGCTTGGCCTCCCTCCACAGCAAACGGCAAGGAAGCAAACGCTGACCGGTCGCAAAGCCCAAGACGTCGGACTCCTCGGGCTTGCCCTATTCACTTCGCTGGCCTGCTTTCCGCAAGAGGGAAGCGAGGCGCATGCAGCAGTCATACCAGTGAGGCAGCGCGCGTTGTAGCTTCCGCGTATAATAAAACTGGACATGACGTTTGGTTGGCTGCGTCACGCGACAACCTGTGCCTTGTTGCGTGACGAATAGTGTTGTAAAAAGCAAAAAAAAAAGAACTCAGAATACTCTCGTACAAATGAAGAAATAACAATGCATCTGGTTAGCGCGGACACGCTTACACGGCAGTTCTGGGTTGATATATACACGAGAACATTTTAAATCATTCCGGGCTTTGAGATTGCGTACAAAACCTTGATGTTGCGCTAGTTGGGAACATGAATTGGCTACCTGGAAAAAAGCGCAAAGACGAGGACGAAAGAGGTGACGCTCTTGCTCGTCACTTCTTTCGTACTCGTCTCTGCGCTGTTTTTAAAGTAGTGTATTAAGAGATTGACAAAAAAAAAAACAAATAATTTCTGTTACATTGTAAGTTTTAAGTTCTTTCAGCCCTGTTGTTCGTAAACGTAATATGGTCTTTGGAGTGTCGTCTTTCGCCCGATCGCCACACCACTTGCACGCAATTCCCATCGTGCTCTGAGCGCGGAGAGTGGGAAGGACCGGGGAAGTGGTGTTGGGCCACGATTTGGGCGTCGACGCACTTGCCTTTTGCTTAAGACTATGGGTGTGCGAGCAGTCCGAATTCTGAAATAGACAATCCAATATGGCACTGAATTGGTTCAGCGAATGAAACAGTTGGAATGACAAAACAGTTCTGAATTTCGAGTATTATACGAACATTTCGCAAATGGCTCGGTATGACGCGGTGCCATTATCCCACCATAGACAGTGATTCGACACTGCCGTCGAAGCATGCGGGAGGGATAAGGTTTCATTGGTGTGTCCAACGCCCTGCATTCTTCGCATGGCGGAGTCTCCAAGGCACCGCTCCCGCTTTCAGTTTTAATTCTGCATGTTTACGCACCCCATGTATACCTGAGCGATGAGCCGTGCCGTAGCGGAGGGATAGGAATTACTGCCGATCAATTGTGGGTCTTTACCCCTCGAAACATGGGCATTTTCTATTTTTCGTTCCATTAGGAAAGCTGCCTCTGTGGCTGCAATCAAACCGGACTACTCGAACTCTGCAGTAATGCTTGATGCCGGGATAGTTGGTGTAAAATTATTTTTTAAGAGAAGTTGCACTGGTTATATATGCTCACAAGGACGGGTGCCGAAAAAACCCCGTTCTTGTGAGCATATATACCCCGCGAAACTTTTCTTCAAAAGAACGAGCTCTACAGGCACTGAGCCATGCACCGTGGCCGGATCTGCCCCCTGCCGTGAATCAGCGCTATGTATGCACCTCCACTTTCATCCGCTCTATCTATCCACCGTGGAGGCTATTAACCAGCACATTGGAGAAAGTTTATTTTCCTCTGCCAATTACGCAATTTCCTGTGCTGTCTTTACGGAAATGCGAAGTTGATTCTTTTAAACCACAGCAAAATGCGTGCCAAAGTTGTAAGTTAGTGAGTTAGTTAGCAATCTGATACGTATTCGGTCGCGTATTCGTATATCAATTCGCTATTCGTATGTCAATGCCACAATTCGCTTTTTCGCATTCTCTTCCGTTTTGCAACCCCTGTACTTGCCGAAGCGGCTGCTGTGCCGGCGTAGCTGCTGAAGGGGCCAGGGCATGTAGGCGTCACTGCGAAGGAAACGGGAAGACAAGTTCCGGCTGGGAGTGCCGGTGCCACCCGCACGAATTGCGAGCTGCGCACTGCCTGCGCCTGATGGGCACCGTCAGCTGGTAGAACGAAGTCAAACATAGAAAGTTTAAAAAATCCTCTCTCACGGAGCGCCTTTAGTGAAGAAAAAAGGAAGCAAACAGTTTCTTCCGCCTGCTTCAAAGCCGGGCTGTGAGCGCCGGGTACGGCCGTCGTATATGAGCGCCGTGTCCTGTCTACTGTGTGCGGCCGTCGTCCCTACTGCGCTCATTCCAGCCACGATTGAGCAAGTCGCCTAAGAAACCGCGCTTATAAAGTTTATCGGTGCTCCGTGTCCGCCCATTCAGACAGCTGTTGCCGGCAGTGGGCGCTGCACTCGGCGAGCAGCTTCTTCCCTTCGGGAAGCTGGACGAGATCGCGGGATCGCGCAAGCCCAAATTGCGCGATAAATATTCGGGTAGTGTGGACATACTGAGTTACGTTTCCTTGACAGGACTACGCGTATGCTGCGAAGAGGGGGAGGGATCGTGTCCGCCTTAATGTGCCTGAGCGTCGCCGTCTGAGTGCTCTGCGAGGTGTCTGAAAGAGCTGCCCGGGTGGGCGTGCCTCACTGAGTGCATCTGTCGCGTCTGCAGTGGCGGTTGGGAGTGCCTGCATCTTCTGGAACTCGCCTGCGGCGCAAGGATATTTTTCTTGCGCAACCTAGTCCACCTGACGAGTCTTTTTCCTCCACCGGAATGCGAAGATTTTGGTCTGTCTATCTGTCTGCCTGCCGGTCACTCGTAACGATACAGTGCAACAGAAACAAGGACTCAATCTGAGGCACACAGGACGAGCGCTCACTTCCAACTCAACTTTATTGCAGAAGCATGTCATATTTATAAACACCCATACGCGCATTTACGATTAATACGGTCGCCCCGATAAGTGAATGATTATCGGCCTGATAAGTAACCGACCCGATAAGTAAACGACCCGATAAGTAAATGATTTGACGAATTCCAGGTCATTTAGCGTCATTCTGACCAGATGAGAAGGGAAACTGTGCAGGCTGCGGAAATCGCAACGCTAGCCGAAGATTGTGTCAGCCTTCCTTCCATAGCCCTGTCCACGGAGGAACATGATTACCTGCGCTAAACGACGTAACGTAGCTAAGGTAACGTACCTCAAAGGACACAACACGTGCTTAGCATGGGGGTGGGGTGGTGGTAATATTTTTGTGTTTTGTTTTGCATATCATTTACTTATCGGGTAGTCTGTTTTCGTCGTGAATGTGCGTATGCGTGCTTATAAATATGACATGTTTCTGTACTGAAGTTCAGTGGGAAGTCAGCGCGCGTCCTTCTTTAACACAAAGTGTGTACAGGCCAGCCGGTACAACCTACTAAAGCCGGTTAACATCCTTGGGCCCGCAGGAAATATCGGCCATATTTGAGGGAATATAGTACTAGACGTCCGAACGCTCCATCGTTTTGTTAATTATGAATGCGTGCTGAATAGACGCCTGAAATCGCAGCCATAAATATTTTGTGGTTGAACGCGGTTAAATCAAGACTGTAGAGCGAATTCTCAGTTTTCCGGCTAGAGCGCGCAGGGAACGCGCAAGCAATTCCACGTCAAGAGAAAACACAGGCGCTGCTCGGCGCAGTGCCACTACAGGCGCGAACGTGTAGTGAAGTATGATGCAGCCATAGCCTTGTGTTTCATCATCTTCTGATGGCAGGCGTACTTACTTTTCACCCCATATTGAACTGCCCTGAGTGTCATAAACAAATGGCACAAAAAACATTTGGCTCGAATCCACGCTGTGAAGGTGGTTTGGAAGCAAAGCTTTAAACGACGCCCACAACAATTGCCCATGCAACGTCACTTGAATTCACACGCGTGGCTCTACAAAGAGTGAAACCAAAGATTCTGCTAGCTGTTACCTGGAATTCGCGGGGGCAGCGTTCCGAACGCAGCAGCAGCGTCGGCCAAGGCCGGGCTATAGTGGCGGACGCCGCCGTGTAGCCCGGCCGTGAGTCGGGAGAAAGAAAACGGAGAGGAGCGTACCTCGAAGGGTGAGTCAGCGACCCTAGCAATGCTTATTTGCTAGCCTGGGGCTACACCACCGCGCGACACAAACGCATACACCGAAATAATTCGGCAGGTGAGCTTAGTGATTCCAATTTATAGCGATTTAAACTAGTTAGTGTAGTAAGTTTGAAAATTGTGAGAAATCTGAGGGAACTTTTATAATCGCTATTTATGAGACCCGGTTCAGTTGCTACTTTCCCCTTTTAAAACGCAACGGAGTTGGTATTCTCCAATTTAGAAAACGGAGCCCCATTCGTGGCAAGCAGTGCGCAAAAGGTAGCGTTTCTCTAGCGGCCAGATGTCTGTATGCAATTTTGACATCATGTTTTTCCGCCTTGCAAACCAATCCTTAACGTATGTTTGCCGTACGACCACCTAATTCCTTCTGGTATGGGTTACGCAGGAGGTGCTGTCGAGCAAGTTAATCAAGCCACGCGAAGGCAGCGCACAATGAACGCGAAGCTGCGCCAAAACAGGCCCAAAACAACCGTCGCTAAAGCAGACGACAAAGCCGTTCCGCCGACGCCGGTGAGGAGGAACTTCCGCGTGGTGAACGCTAGGTAAATTCGCGGCGCCATCTACAGGGTGCTCCGTGAGTGACCCCCCCCCCCCTCCCCCCCCATTTTCCCCTCCGCCGCTGTCTGCGCCGCGTTGGGAGTTTGTTGTCCCGCACGCCACGAAATAATCGTTGGCTGGTAGAGCTAGAAAGGATTGCTTTAAAAAGGTACTGGGACGAAGCGCAAAGCTGTTCATTCAGAAAGACAACAAAAATAAGAGACACGACAAGGACGTGACTTTGCGCTTGCGCCGACAAAACCGATCAGAACAAGAAAGGAACAGGAAAGAGAAGGTAACAAACCTACTTATACGAATAATACTGGCAGGATGAATGTGGGGATTACTGCATGCAAGATGC
Source organism: Haemaphysalis longicornis (assembly GCF_048455015.1). NCBI lineage: Eukaryota > Metazoa > Arthropoda > Arachnida > Ixodida > Ixodidae > Haemaphysalis > Haemaphysalis longicornis. The sequence continues at coordinate 233,370,253 of NW_027526335.1, forward strand.
TATCTTTCTCATGGTTGCGGGTCTCTTTGAATGAAGTTTCTTTCCTCAATAGACAGCGGGATATACGTGATGTTAACGCACCCTTTCGCTTCTGCGATTATGTGATAGGCATCAATGATCCCGCGTGTGATCTTGTGCCAAGATGTGCGTGTTCTGAAACTGCGGTGTGCACTTGCACGTTTTTCAAGTTTTGCAAGGGAGTGACAAATTGCTCGTCGGCTGTGTTTGATGACTAGCGTATCCGTGTTCCCCGATGCGTTCGTTGACGCACCTTCCCCTGTCAGAAATAAGCTTTCCCACACGCCAGTGCTATTTGTATACCACGCACATCTGACAGTAAACAATTTTTTGCCTGTGTTTCACGTCACGTTCTTAATACTGCCTTCCCGTCCTTCCTGCCTTCAGTTGACGTTCCCGAACATGCGGTTTAGCTTTCACGGTGCAGTGAAAACCACTTAAACATCATTGCCCAGAAGTCCGCATTGACAAGATGGGCCCAAAACAGACTTTTCTGACCATCGGGAGCACAATACCACACGGGCTCACCACCCTCCGGTTTTGTATGTGTGTATGCATAGGGTTCATGCAATAATACCCGCACTTATAAGCATGCATACATGTATGTATGTATGTATGTATGTATGTATGTATGTATGTATGTATGTATGTATGTATGTATGTATGTATGTATGTATGTATGTATGTATGTATGTAGTAGAACTTTGAAGATGGTAGAGAACACAAGAAAGGAAACTTTGAACAAGGTAAAAGCACAATTGTTGCAAACGTTTCAGCAAAGAGACTTGCTTTCGTAAGGGCAATTTCTCGCCTGGCTGGCACGCTTTATATAGGGGTAGGTCCCCAGGTGAGAGGAAAGAAGGAAAGAAGGAAGTGAAATTGAGAAAGAGGATTGGTTTGGGAGTAGTTCGGGGAAGATATTGAGGGGCAAAGAAGGTTGTATAGTTTGAGCCGCGAAGTAAGTCGCAGGGAAGTCAACAGGGGGTCGATCTTCGGTGAATTTTTGGAGAGAAAGGATGAGAGAGTGTTTGTTGACCCGCCGCGGGGCATACCGAGAGGTTCTCAGAACCGCCGGAAGCAGACCAGGCGGTGAGAGTGGGGTCCTTATCAGGAACTATCTGCAAGCCTCAGGTCAAAAGAGAAGGTAGAGAAGGGGGGAAATAACTAGGTCAAGGAAAAAAGGAAAAAAGAAGGAAAAGAAGAAAAAACACAGGGAGAGAAACCACACAAACCCATATACAAAAGAAAAAGCAATAACCCGACAACTGAAATGGCACGTGTGTCCCACGGCAACATTTCTGGAACAGCCCTATCCTGAAACTCAAAAACGTCAAGATAAAGTTAGAGTGACGTACGGGGCAGAAGGCAAAGCGGAGCAAAAAAAGGAGAAATGAAATAAATAAAATGGAATTCCAAAAGCAAAAGTTGGAGGGATGCGGGCGAGGATTAAGCTGGAAGCTAAGGAATGCAAATAAAAGAAATTAGGTGACCAGGTAAAGACCAGAGGGAAGGGTGTTTGGATAAGGTATATGCAAGAGAATGCCTAATTCTGTATTCCCGGTGAATATTGCAAGGATTCTAAGTTGCCCCTAGACGCATTAATTTCAGTAGGTTCCATGGAGTTGAATTTGTGAATTAAATAGGATTGTGAATTAAGTAGGATATACAACTTAAGGTCATCAAATTTTGGCCTGGTTGGTTGAAATTCTGCACTACAGCTATGGAGGATTTGCTAATAGTATCTGCCCGGTGACCATTGAGACGTAGGCTCATAGGTTGACTCGTTTCGCCTATTGAGCATTCCAACATATACAAAATGTTGGATGAAGTGCACGTAAAACTTCAATTAATCTTGTGGACATAATTACCGGCTCTGCTTTTTACCATGCAATCGGTCTCCAGGTGCCTGCAAGTCTTGCATCTGGGACGGGAGCAGCTTGCTATGACTGGTTGCATTGAAGGCCCTGTTTCTCCGGTAGGTAACCCTTGGTGCTTCCAGGAAAGTCTTTCTAAGCCGGTCATTACTGGCTAAAATGGGGTGGTACTTCCGCAGTATACTGTTTACGTTTGGGAGGGCGTTTGAAAATTTAGTTATTAGGGCAGGCGGCCTAGCATTTTCGTTTTGTCGCTGTTTGTTGAGCGGGAACGAGCCCACTCGTGACAAGCCCACTCGTCACCGGAAAACTCGTCGTAGGCCAACTCGTCACACCGGCCTTTTCGTACAGTGCCATCTCGAGATAGGAACTCTCGTGCAAGGTGCCTTCTCGTCACGTGGATTTCATTACACCGCGGCCGTGTGAATAAAAGCCTAGAAGCCCCGACCGGAAATTGGCGTTTAAAACCGGTCTGAGGCTGGTTGCTACAATGGTAAAATCGTTACGGCTGTTTAGGAGGGCGTGCGGAGGTTTGTGTGAGCAGCAGGTGTGCATAAGCATAAAAGCTGTTTTTTTTTTCTTTTGCTGGGGAGGGGGAGAGAGGTAAGCGGCGCGATTTGCACTTCTTCAAGTGCTGATCGTCAGCGGTGTTGAGTTGGTGTACGTCCGTATTTTCGTGCGTATAACCTGCCCTTGCATACAACCCACACCCCCACTTTCAGTCTGCGAATAAAAAAAAATAAAAATTTGCGAAGCTTGCACCAACTCGCGCAAGGCTTGAACCATAGCTAAGCTGGAGGATTTCTTTCCTTGTAAACACTGAAGGACACACCACCAGGCATTGCATTAGGTTTGAAATTGTTTATTTGTTGATTTGATTGATTGTGGGGTTTTAACGCGCCGATGCTGCACAAGTGACGAGGCGCGCCGTAGTGGAAGGCTCCGAAATCATTTTGACCACCTGGGGATGTTTAATATGCGTGCGTTTAAATATCGAACACACGGACGTTTTCGCTTTTCGCCTTCATCAGAAAAGCGTCCTTCCAGGCCGGGAACCGAACGCGCTTCCTTGGGCTCAACAGCACAGCGTCATATCCAGCTGCGCCACCGCGGCGGGCAATTGTTTTTTAAATAATAATAATCTTTATTTCACTGCACTGTATACATATTCTGGCCAGCCCAAGCCAAAAAATCTTGTGGGGCCTTTTATTATTTTTTTTTTTTTATTTATTCCAAATACCTACAGCGCCCGTTGGGCATTTTTGTAGGGGGGTTAATTATTAATCACAAAAACAACAAGTAATCATAGAAATGCAAGCTATATAATGGGAATACAGGTTTGTCTCTAATCAGAACGCAGCAGAACATAGCAACAGAACATAATTCAGAACAAAGCAACAATATACGGTCAAAAGCAGTAAATCAAATGTTAGCATTCAGGAAACACTTTCAAGAGCAGTCAAAACATTTGGTGAGCGCACAATTTCATTCGGGAGCACGTTCCAATCGTTAATTGTATTGGGAAAGAAGGAATACTTAAATACATTGATGCGGCACTGGAACGGTTTAATTTTTTCTAAATTGTCTCTTCGTGCGGACACGTAATTCGGCGTTTTTAGGTAAGTGTTTTTGTTAATTCCAGTTGACCCTATCTTAATGTTATGGAGAAGCTTTAATCTACAAATTTTTCTACGCGAGCATAATGTTTGCCACCCTAAGTTATCTCGGATGACAGAGCTTCTTACATTGAAGTTGAAGTTCCCTGTAACAAATCTGGCTGCACGCTTCTGTACCCTTTCCAGCTGTTCTTTCAACACTTCCGTATATGGGTCCCACACTGCGGACGCGTATTCCAAAATAGGCCTAATGTTGGTGAAATAAAGTGTTTCTTTTAATGATTGAGGGGAATGTTTGAAATTTCTCTGAAAAAAGTACAAGAGCCGAGAAGCTTTTGCAGCTGTTGCATGAATATGGTCTGTCCAATCTAATTTACAGTTCAATGTTACACCTAGATATTTCATTTGTTGTACACTTTGTAATACATTATTGTTTAAAAGATAACTACACTGCAGTGGTTTTTTCTTATTAGTAAATGTTACATGGTAGCATTTAGCTATGTTTAAATTCATCTGCCATTGCGCACACCATTCTGATACTTTCAATAAATCTGATTGTAATACATGTGAATCACTGACACTCTTGACAGGGTAGTACAAGACGCAGTCATCGGCGTACAATCTGATATTTGACCGGATACCATTGGGTAGATCATTCACAAAAACCAAAAACAGCAGCGGGCCAAGAACTGATCCCTGGGGCACGCCAGACAGAACTTCAACTGGTGATGATGAAGTGCCACTTATGACTACCCGTTGTTCCCGTGCAATAAGGTACTGTTTTAACCAACCAAGAAGGCGACTAGGGATTCCTAAAAGTAATAACTTATGCAACAAGAGGTTGTGTGGCACTACGTCAAACGCCTTTTTAAAATCTAAAAATACTGCATCTACTTGCAGGCCCTGGTCGAAAGAGAAGGCAACATCATGAATGAACTCAGTTAATTGTGTGACACACGATAAACCAGAGCGAAAGCCATGCTGAGCTGGCGAAAAGAAATGATTTCCCTCAAGATGTTTTATGATCGACGAGTACAAAATATGCTCAAGTGTCTTACAGCAGACAGACGTTAAAGATACTGGTCTATAATTGCATACTTGATTCCGGTCCCCAGCTTTGTGCATGGGTGTGACATTTGCGCTTTTCCAATCACGAGGTAGCATTTCAGTTTGGAGTGACACATTGAAAATTAAAACTAAGAAAGGAGCTACTGCGGCTGCGCAGCGCTTTAAAATGTGGTTTGAGATACCATCAGGGCCATACGCGGAGTATGGATTAAGATTACGGAGTAATGACGTCACACCCTGCTCAGTAATAGCAATGTCATTCATATCTGGCAATTGTGGAAGCGAATGAGACACAAAAGTGGGATTTTGAGCTGAAAACATTGAATAAAAATATGCGTTAAAGCACTCGGCTTTAGTGAAATTATCTTCTAGTAATTTGCCGTTATCCGTGATAGCAGGAATGCCAACAGGGTCCTTCTTGTTATTTTTGATATAACGCCATACTTCTTTGGGGTTTTTCTTCATTCTATCAGCTAGGGATGATAAATATCGGCGTTTTGAAAGCTTTAGGTCGTTTTTAAGCTGCATACTAAATTCCTTTATTTTGGCGTATAGGCTGGGGCTTTTTGTTCGCTTAAATGTCTTGTACATTCTAGCCTTTCTTTTTATGGACGTACGTAACTCTTTTGTCATCCAAGGTTTGTCGACGCGCTTTTTCTGTCTTTTTGATGGGACAAACTTGTTTGTTAATGAAATTATTTTATCCTTAAATATGGTCCATAAGTTCTCTATGTCCAGGTATTGGCTGTAGTCCACAAAGGACGGCAAGAAAGAACTCAATTCTGCGCTCAAGGAATCGTAATTGCCCTTGTCATATAAATAAATTTTTCGTGGACATGGTCTACTATTTTTGACCCGCTTGCACATTAATGTACCACTTACAACTTCATGATCACTAATTCCTGGTAATGGTATAACCGACTGAACAAAATCATTTTGGTTGCTGAATACCAGATCCAGTACACTACTTCCCGAGGCTGTAATCCTAGTAGGAAAATTTACCGACTGGAAAAGCCCATATGCACGAATAATTTCAAAAAATGCAGCGTGAATTGCGCTTCGACTATTTTCAACTGGAAGTGTATCATTCCAGGTAACGTCAGGCATATTAAAATCACCACCAAGAAGAACAATATCTGACGAAAGGGCAGAAAGAGATCTCGATAAACTAAGAAGGGGGGCTGTGCTGACACAACCAGGGGGTCGATAAAAAGAACCGACGACAATATTCCGTCCGTCCGGAAATATTACTCTACACCACGCAGATTCGGAAGAAGCGTCATCACCACGGACCGGAATACTCTGTACAGTATCGCGTACTAGAATAAACACGCCACCACCTCGCGTATTGCGATCTTTCCGGTAGCTGGTATACCCCGAAGGAAACACTTCATTATTTAAAATTTCACCATCTAGCCAGGATTCTGTTCCAATAATAATATCCGGTTGCGTGATGCTGACCAGGCTTTGAAATTCACTGGTTTTGTTTTTCAAGCTGCGGCAGTTCACAAGAAGAAAAGACAGGTTATCGAAAGAAGCATTATTTCGGTCAGACGTCGTATGTGTTGGCTGCTATTGAGCGCATTCACGAACCGAATCACTGGTGCTATCGTACGAGTAGGTCTTGCCATCCAGCGTGAGCTTATTGTACCTAAGTTTAATTTTGGCACCGCGTTCCCGTGCAAAAGCGATGAGCTTTTCTCTTTCTTGTCGGATGTTTTTAGAATAATCTTCACCTATTGAAATTTTAGTACCTTTTAATTTTGACGCTGCAGAGAGCACTCGTTGCTTGTCCTTAAAAAGAGCGAACTTCACAATTATTGGTCTGGGATTATCATCTTTAGGCTTGCCCATTCTGTGAGCCCTTTCTATTGATGACGGCGTCACTGTAACCTGCAATTTTTCAGCGCAAAGCGAAATAACCTTGGCCTCTGATTCATCCCATGTCTCTTTTTCCTCTCCTTCCACACCAAAAAACAGAAGATTATTCCTGCGGGAGCGATTTTCAATGTCATCCTGTGTTCTGAAAACCTTTCGCATCGCATCTGCAAGTTGGTCACTTTGCGTACGTATTTCTTCACTTTCAACATGTGGCGCTGAAGGTGGTGATCCTACGAGTTTATCAATTTTCGTTTCAAGCTCTGCGATTTTCTTGATTAGCATTTCATTCTGTGTTTTTAGCGCATCGAACTCTTTTGTTAACATGTCTTGACTTTCTAACATCTTCGGCAAGTCGCGAAGCGCTTTCATGAGTTCCTGTTCCAATTCTTTTGACAGCGGGCCGGGGTTTTCCTCAACATCGCCGGCCAGTAATAACCGTGATTTCAATACGCTCAACACACAAGATAACTCCAACCCGCAAAAAGCAAAAAATCTAAGTGGTCCAGTGGGCTCCGGTACCGACTTTGGGATTACTCTAGTTCTTTTGTATCGATAGAAAACACCAACCTGAAGAAATAGGAGCATTAAGCGCCTGGTTCCCATGTCGGCACCGGAACCCAAATGGCCGTCACGCAGCAAGCGCTCAAGTAGCCACTCGTCTGATGATGTCTCCCAATGCCGACAGATGGCGATGACATCAGTCACGCGGTCCATATCTGCTGCATCGCCTTGCGACCACGCACGTGTAGGTTGTTTCGAAGATGCGATACTGACGTCAATACCATCGGGCGAGCATTCCGTGAAGCTGGCCTCGTGTGCCTCCACCGTCGCACGAAATGGCTGTTGTACCACTTGTGAATCCGGGGAAGGCGGCGCAGCTGCGTTGAAGCTGGAGACCAAACCCACGTTGTGTTGCCGGCTTGCTCCAGGTAGCCACTCAAAAAGGCCGGTGCCAGACGCCACTGCATAGGCCTGAAACAACTGAAGAAATAGGAGCATTAAGCGCCTGGTTCCCATGTCGGCACCGGAACCCAAATGGCCGTCACGCAGCAAGCGCTCAAGTAGCCACTCGTCTGATGATGTCTCCCAATGCCGACAGATGGCGATGACATCAGTCACGCGGTCCATATCTGCTGCATCGCCTTGCGACCACGCACGTGTAGGTTGTTTCGAAGATGCGATACTGACGTCAATACCATCGGGCGAGCATTCCGTGAAGCTGGCCTCGTGTGCCTCCACCGTCGCACGAAATGGCTGTTGTACCACTTGTGAATCCGGGGAAGGCGGCGCAGCTGCGTTGAAGCTGGAGACCAAACCCACGTTGTGTTGCCGGCTTGCTCCAGGTAGCCACTCAAAAAGGCCGGTGCCAGACGCCACTGCATAGGCCTGAAACAACTGAAGAAATAGGAGCATTAAGCGCCTGGTTCCCATGTCGGCACCGTTAACCTGTTCCGTTGTCGCTTTTCACGGTGGTGGTAGTAGTCATCGTCGGACGGCACACCCCACGGCTCGCTAGCAAATACCAAGATGTCAACGATCGCATCGCAGGAATCCTGGCTGATCACGACAGAAGAGCCACAGTCAATACGCTTCGGAATATTGCCCACAACATCCCCTTCCGGTGCTGATGAAGTGAACAACGTCGTAACCCAGCGTTGAAGACGCCTACACAACGAGACAACAGTGCAATAGTACAAATAGTACAACGGTACAAAGAAAGTGCAATAAACATTTTTTATTTCATGTACAACCTGTTCACTGCGTCATTTATAACAATTTGTATACTTTTTTTTGCGTTTCATGTAATACAAATTTGCAGGCTATTATCATTTTAATATACCTCGGTATGGCGGCATATTTACCTAACTTCCTGCGTTAAAAACTTTGAAAGAACACTCGCTCGCCTACATCGCTTTAGAAAACAAGTTCGTGATGCGAGTTTTCCGTGTGACGAATATTCCGGTGATACGAGAGTCCCTCGCACGAAATGCCCTGTGACGAGTTGGCATTCCTGACCAGCTTACCTGTGACGAGTTGGCCTATGACGAGTGGACTTGTGACGAGTGGGCCTAGACCCTTGTTGAGCACATCATCCCTTTTGAGATTGGATGCACGTTGGTACGCCTGATCGAGCGAGCTTTCGGGGTGGTTCCTGTTCATAAGGGTGTACTTGAATTCATCTAGTTGTTCTACGTAGTCACTGTCATCACTGCATACTCTGCTAAGCCTGGTGGCTTGTCCTACAAAGATCCCTTTCTTGCAGTGTCTTGGGTGATGGCTTTTATAATCTAGGTACTGCTGCCTGTCTGTTGGTTTTCTAAAAAGCGTGGTTTTAAGTTTACCGTTGTCTAAAATGACGGTAGTATCTAGGAAGTTCACTTCCTTTTCAGAATACTGGCAGGAGAATTTAATAGTCGGATGCGAAGAATTGAGATGAGATATAAACGCTTCTACAGTCGCGTCACCATGTTCCCAAATCATGAAGATGTCGTCTATGTAGCGGAGGTAAACCTGAGGTTTATGCGGAAAAGAGCTTACCAGGGTAGCTTCAAGTTGCCCCATGAAAATGTTGGCATAGGTAGGCGCTAATGGAGTACCCATGCTGGTTTCAAAAACTTGCAAAAAGTAAGAAGAGTCAACTTCAAAGTAATTGAGAGTTAAAACTAGTTTTAACAAAGTTATGTACACTTCTGGCGCATGTTGCTGCTGGTTCTCTGATAGAGCTTTTGAAATACCTTGCCCCCTGGTAGCTAGTTCAGGAGCTCCCTCCTGAACTAGCTGCCAGGTGGCAAGGTATTCTCAATAATGTTTCGCTGTAGCATTTCAACCAACCAGGCCAAAATTTTGATGACCTTAAGTTGTATATACTTCAGTCAAACTTTAAGTCTCCTAGGGACAGGAAATACCGAGAATCCTATATAATTCACAAATTCAACTCCATGGAACCTACTGGAATTAATGCATCTCGGTGCAACTTGGAATCCTTGCGATATTCACCGAAAATACACAATTAGGCATTGTGTTGCATATACCTTATCCAAAGACTATGACACCTCCCTCTGCTCTTTACCTGGCCACCTTATTTCTTTTATTTTTATTCCTTAGCTTCCAGCTTAATACTCGCCCGCATCCCTCCAACCTTGGCTTTTGGAATTCCATTTTATTTATTCTATTTCTCATTTTCTGCTCCGCTTTGTCTTGTGCCTCGTACGTCCGTCTAACTTGATCTTGTCGTTTTTGAGTTTCAGGACAGGCCAGTTCCAGGAATCTTGCCTTGGGCGACACGTGCCATTTCAGTTGTCGGTTATTGCTTTTTCTTTTGTGTGTGGGTTTGTGTGGTTTCCCTCCCTGTTTTTTTTCTTTTTTTTCCCTCTCTTTTTTTTTCCTTGGCCTAGTTATTTTCCCCCTTCTCTACCTATTCTTTTGACCTGAGGCTTGCAGATAGTTTCTGAAAAGGACCCCACTCTCACCGCCTGCTCTGCTACCGGCGGTTCTGAGAACCTTTCGGTATGCCCCGCGGCGGGTCAACAAACACCCTCTCATCCTTTCCCTCCAAAAATTCCCTGAATATCAACCCCCGGCTGACCTACTTCGCGGCTCAAACCATACAACCTTCTTTGCCCTTCAATATCTCACCCGAACTACTCCCAAACCAATCCTCTCTCTCAATTTCACTTCCTTCTTTCCTTCTCTCCTCTCACCTGGGGACCTACCCCTATATAAGGCGTGCCAGCCAGGCGAGAGATTGCCCTGACGAAAGCAAGTGTTTTTGCTGAAACGTTGCCAACAATCGTGCGTTCACCTTGCTCAAATTTTCTTTTCTTGAATGTATGTATGTATGTATGTATGAATGTATGTATGTGTGTATGTATGGATGGATGGATGGCTGGATGGATGGATGTGTGTATGTATGTGTGTATGTATGTATGTATGTATGTACGTGTGTATGTAAGTACGAATGTATGCATGTTGTATGTATGCATGTATGCATGCATGCATGTATGTATGTATGTATGTATGTATGTATGTATGTATGTATGTATGTATGTATGTATGTATGTATGTACGTATGTATGTATGCGTGTATGTATGTATGTATGTATGCGTGTATGTATGTATGTATGTATGTATGTAGAGAGAGAGAGAAATTGCAGGGGACGATCGCAACTCAGCAGAAAATGATCGAACAGCTCGTGCAAGCTGCAAGGACACCGCAGCTGCAGCAGCAGCAACAACCAATCTTCGGTGAGGCGAAATCCGGAGGTTGGCAGCTGGGACAGGTCCCACAACCCCCAACTCTAACCCCTCCCAAGACAACTGCGCCGGTCAATCTCCAACCACTGGCCAAAATGAGGAAACGCGCAGTCACCAGCCAGCAAGGTGACGAAGAAAGCGAAGACACCATGACGTCGGAATGCGGCAACGTCATCGACGAAGGCCGCGAAGATAACAACATTAATTACGGCGCCCGGATACGCAAACAAGGACAGCGTGTCGATAGGCTCGCGGGTCAGGTAGATAGGCTCGCGAGCCAGTTCCGGGCCCTCGATGCAAGAATGACCACCCTCGAAGATAGGGTGAACAAAGGCTTCGCCAGATTGGAACAGCTCATTGTAGAGAGATTAGGCGGCGCAAGCCCCGGGCAACAAGAAGAAACAATGTCTCCTCATAATGGCCCCTACGCATAATCTGGGCTCCATTAAGATATGGCACTGGAATGCAAATGGATACCGTAACAGACGGGCGGCACTGCAATTACTGATACAATCGATGATTTCACCTCCAGATATCATCATGATACAGGAAACACACATGGAGGAATCTCCAAAATTGCTCGGTTATTGCGCTCACGCGGTACCCCCCAGCAAGAGACCGGCCGCCAAGGGCGCCGCGCAAGGCGTGTGCACTTTCATCAAGAAAGGCATCACCTTCGTCGAGGGCGGCGACCTCTTGGCCAAGGAATCAATCCTAGAATCGTGCACCACCGAGACCGTTGTCGGCAAGAAAAGAAAAGGCACCCTCCTCGTGGTAAACGCATACAGCAATCCGCAACACCGCAGCCAAAGATTCCGCACCATCTTCCAGAAAATACTCCAGAAGGCAGCGGGGTCGCCCGCGGTCGTGGCAGGGGACTTCAATGCTCCACATCAGGAGCTGGGGTACCCTCGCACTACGGCCAAGGGCAAATCACTCCTCGAAGAAGCAGAAGCAATGGGTTTCACCTTGCTCTCAAATCCGCAACAACCGTCAAGAATTGGCACATCCACCGCCAGAGATACCACCCCGGACCTGGCCTTTGTCCTCCTCCCGCAAGGCGGCAACGTCACCTGGGAGAACACCGGCACAAATCTCGGCAGTGACCATAACATCATTGAAATTATCGTGCCCCTGGGCATGCCGGTATCGAAGATCCCGCAGCGCAAACAGCGCCTTACTGACTGGAACGCCTTCCGATCGCAAGCGCTGGCGCCGGAAATCGAGACTTTGGACGAATGGACCAGCCAACTGGCGACAGCCGTGGCACGGGCCACGGAAGAGATTGAAGGAGATGAGGACCTCCCCAACATGGACCCCAAATTAGCACACCTCATAGTAGCCCGCCGCTCGCTGCAGCAGAGGTGGAGGAAACAAAGGCAGAACAGAACCCTGCGCAAGCGAGTGGCCCAGCTCGGTCGAGAAATCGATAAGTACAGCCGCCAGCTATGTGCGCAGCAGTGGCGTGCCGTCTGCAATGAGATGGACGGACAGCTTCACGTCAGCCGGACGTGGAAGTTGCTCCGACACCTCAGGGACGAAACGCAAAGCAAATCATACCAACAGCACCGGCTGTCGCAGATTATGCACGCCGCCATCAAAGAACACGGCGAGAGCGAGGTCTGCAGACGCCTCAACGACAACTATCTCCCGGCCACGGCTCAATACTGCCACCCCGAATATCAAGGACCCGACAATCTGGACCTGGACGCTGACATACAGGAGACCTGGACGCTGACATACAGGAGTGGGAAGTGAGGCAAGTGCTTCAGGACCTCAACTGTAAATCGGCAGCCGGACCAGACAAAATCAGTAATAAGGCGCTGCGAAACCTCAACGACACGGGGATCGCAGCGCTGACAAGGTATTACAACCGCTGCTGGAGAGAAGGATTCGTGCCCAAGCAATGGCGCACGGCCCTCACGGTTCTCATCCCCAAGCCGAACAAACCCCCGGGGACCGACAACCTCCGGCCAATCTCCCTCACCTCCTGTATAGGCAAAGTGCTGGAGCACGTACTGAACCGAAGATGGACAGAGTTCATGGAAACAAAGGAGCTATATCCCCCCACGATGCTGGGCTTCAGAGCGAAGCTCAGCACGCAGGACGCGATGCTCATGATCCACAAGGACTTGCTGGAAGCACCCAGCAAGGTGGATAACCGCGCCATCCTCGGATTAGATGTCAAGAGTGCTTTTGACAACGTCCTCCACTCAGCCATCCTCAAGCAAGTCGAAACGCTGGGTCTGGGCAAACGCACGTACGCTTACATAAGGGCCTTCCTAACTGACAGAACCACGCGGCTACAAGTCGGCGAACTGCAGCTGGAAGAACGCAAGCTAGGCAGCATGGGCACACCACAGGGAGCGGTGATCTCGCCCTTCCTGTTCAACCTAGTAATGATTCCGGTGGCCCGCCGCCTCAGTCAACTAGAGCACGTCCGCCACACGATATACGCGGACGATGTGACGATCTGGGTCAAGGGAGGTCCGACCGGCCGCATCGAGGAGTGCCTCCAAACTGCCGTAAGGCAGGTAGAAGAAGGTCTCCGAGGCACCGGCCTCCACTGCTCTCCCCAGAAGTCAGAACTACTGATCCTCCCCCCATCGGGACGCAACCGCAATTCGGCCGAAGCGGAAGCTGCGAAGATCAGCGTCCAAACGAGCGACGGCGCAGACATCCCCCGGGTATCCGAGATCCGGGTCCTAGGTATGCACATCAACACGGGCACGGGTAACCACGCTGCCCTGACCAAGATAACCACGAAGATCGGAATCGCCTCCCGGCTAGTCAAACAAATCACCTCGAGGAGATCCGGGTTGAGGGAAGAGAACCTTCTCCGACTTCTTCAATCCTTCGTGGTCAGCCACGTTGCCTATGTGGGCGCCTTCCACAGATGGCAGCAACACGAAAAAGACAAAATCAACGCGGCCATCAGAAAAGCCTACAAGTCTGCCCTCGGCCTGCTGGGATGCACTAGAAATAGTGCCCTAGCCGGGCTGGGGGTGCACAACACCTTGGACGAGATCAGCGAGGCCCAGCGCATCTCTCAGCTCGTCCGCCTGGGCACTACAACGACGGGCCGGAGCATCCTCCAGGCTGCTGGCATGAACCCGCTAGGAACCGCGGAAGACGCAGACGGCCCCCCTCAAGGGAAGATCGACCGACAGCTCCTTCAGGGACTGGTCGTTCATCCCCTACCGAAGAACATGCACCCCACCCACGACGTGGAACGACGCACAGCCAGGGCCAAGGCGCTGGCACACACCTACGGAGACGACCGCCATGCTTACTTCGTGGACGTCGCTCGAGTTCCTCGCAGACGACAGACGTACGTGACTGCTGTCGTGCGGGCCAGCAGCGGACAGCTGGTTAATGCCTGCAGCGTGGAAGCAGATTCGCCGGAGCAAGCGGAAGAAGTCGCCATTGCTCTGGCCCTCAAGAGCGCAAACGGGATAGGGACGATCCTGAGCGACTCGAAATCGGCAATCAAGAACTACGGAAGAGGGAGAGTGGGCCCGAAGGCGCTCAGACTTCTTCCCAGGGGACTACCAAGCCATGTGTACCTCCGCTGGTTCCCGGCCCATATGGGCCGTCTTCCCGGAGGAGTACCGAACCGGAACGAAGAAGCGGACGTCGCCGCCCGTGAGCTCGCACACCGAGTGGCGACACCCCCCGATCTTCAAGTACGGGACGGGCACCTCTCCCCCAATGACGAGGAAGATGCAGAAGAAGACCAAGACCCTGTGCTCAGCTACGGTGAACTATTGCGGTGGCACCGGGAACAGAGGAGGACCTTCCCCCCTCCGCACCCGAAGCTCACCAAGCAAGAAGAAGTGACGTTACGCCGGCTACAGACGGACTCCGTCGTTACCCCGGCCCTTGCGAGACACGTCGCTCCCGGGCTCTACAAGAGTGATCTGTGCAGTGTATGCAAGACGGTTCCCGCGACTCTCGGACATCTACTGAGTGAGTGTAGTGATAGTGACACTAGCAACAGCAGTGATGGCGTGAGGCCATGTGTGCCGGATGAAATCCCGGTGGACTTCATGGGCTTGCTCCGTTCGGGTAACCACGAACTGCAACGTGCAGCCATCCAGCGGCTCGAGAGGGCCTTGGCTAGGCAAGAGCGAACGGAGGAAACTCCTAGTAGTTCGAGCCCGGCCGGCATCTCCTGAGGTCTAGCAAGACAGGGACCCCCTGCCCTGCGCGGTTTTGGGGTGCTCCCGCACGCAGGAATTATGAATAAAGTCTTTTTGCCGGCATGTTCCCGCCTGCATGCTACTCGGCGGGGATGGGGAGAAGGGAGTAAAGGCCTTAAAAGAAGTAGGGCAGAAGAAAGAGGGGAAAAGAAGATATTAAAAGAAAAAGTGAACACGAAGCTTTATGCATGTATGTATGTATGTATGTATGTATACATGTATGTATGTGTGATTGTATATATGTATGTATGTAAGCGTGCGTGTACGTACGTATGTATGCGTGTACGTATGTATGCATGCATGTTTGTATGTATGCATGCATGTATGTATGTATGTATGTATGCATGTATGTATGTATGTAGGCAGTTGCGAAACTCCAGCAAAAAACGGCCCGCACCTGGACCTTCCTGGTTTGGATCGTGCGTACAGTGGCGCTACCGCGACCACCGCGCGCACTATCCAAAAAAAGGCACTACTTATTGAAACTGACAATTGAACGTTTAGCTTTATTTAAACGTGTATAATTTTTTTATTTTTGTACTTTCGTAAGTTATTCATTGTTTTTTTAAGTGGGGTTTTTTGTTGCGGTAGTATCTGCGTCTACGCAACTGCCTCGAACGTTCGGCGTTTGTGGGGGCACTCCGGCGCAACATAGGTGCGACCTAAAGTACTAAATTTGCAGTTCTCGTTCGGCCAGCATCACACTGCATGCCAAAGCTAATCCAGTAGCTGATCAAGTGGCTCTAAATTATCCTTTCAAGCTTCCGTAAAGCCGTCGGAGCGAATTTTTAGCTCTTTTTCTTTCCGCCGGAAGACAACAGATAACGCGCAGCAGACGGCAACGCGCAGGCAACAAAGCATCTCCTGAGTGGAGAGCGCTAAAACTTTGACGAGTAAAACAAGGACGAGTGAGACTACAAAACAGGGCGAAGTCATTGTATCAGTCACAGAAAGAAGTGTTGAAATGGCGGGGAAGGAGCGGACAACGGAAAAAGAAAAGCAAAGGAAAAGGCCAGTGGTGTTACCATTCATCCATGCTATATCGCATAGACTGAAAAAGGTAGCTGGCGCACACGACGAGTGCGTTGTCGTTTCAGCGCCCAAACAAATTAAGGGGCCTTTGCAAGAAAGTTAACGGGGACGGGCATGACGGCACTGCTGAACCGAGCTGTGGAGTAAAACACGTGCAGAAGTTTGTGAAATGTGAACAAGTTGTTGTTTACAAAATTGGCCTTCCTGGTGGCAAATCACCATAGGTCGGCAAAACAGAAAGAACTCACTCAAACTCAATCACAATTTTTTTCATTCACGCTGTACTCAATCAAACTCAGACTCAAAAAGCTCGTCTGTTCACAAAATCACTCGTACTCACTCAACAAATACTCATTTGTAGTCATACTCACTCGTACTCAAACTCATTTGTCCTCACGAGTATTCTTACTCAATCTGTACTCATGAGTACTCACTCTGCACTCATGAGTACTCAATCTGTACTCATGAGTACTCAATCTTCTGTACTCATGAGTACTACTCATTCTGCAATCCTGAGTACTACTCATTCTGCAATCATGAGTACTACTCAATCTGCACTCATGAGTACTCAATCTGTACTCATGAGTACCCAGTTTGTATTACTCACGAATAACCAACTTATCTGCACTGTTAGCTAGGTCGTATCTCGAATGAAAGACTAAATAGAAAAAAACAAAATGTTTAATTGATTAGAAAAACACAGGATCGGACTCAGGGGAGCTCGGGGCTTGTCGGTGCGGCCGTGGCCATAAACTGCGGTTTTCTGCGTGTGTTCGGGTGGCAGCTTTTGTCGTCCATTTTCGTTTCCGGGCGCGCTGATACTCTCCTAATCGTGCTCCAAATCCGAATTGTGTCTGCCCCCAGGCACAATGAAGCGTTTCCGCAGATTAACGTCCGTTCGTATCCAGATCACTGTCCGCTTATTCACAGATGCTCGATGCTGGCGTTTGTTTTTGTTGTTCCGGATACTAGAAACTTCGTTAAGAGGGTGTTTGTCTTGTTGAGCTTCGGTGAATTTCAAATCTGCTTTCTTTTATTGTGTGTGTGCCGTGGGATTCACTTCGTCAGACCTGAACTTGCCAGTGTTTACGGCGTTGCGTTAGTCGCGCCGCTTCCGTCGGCGATTGTGTTCGTGTAGCTCGTCGCGTGCTTGATGCATGTGGGGGCGCAGACGTCCGGTTTGTCCGGTGGCGAGCTGCGCTGTGTAGGGATGGCATAGTTCGGCGTGTTGAGGACGTTGCTTGAATTGACGTGTGCGTTGCGTATGGTGCGGGAGCCGATTGACTTTTCGTTTAGTATGCGGTAGCGTGGCGTTTTCGTAGGGTGGCATGGCTGATCGGTCAAAGTCTTTTCGGCTCCGTGCTCGCAGTTGCCGTGGTTGTTTCGGAAGTGAAACCGTTGTGGTGGGGAAGCGGGCGTCGTTCGTGCCGTCCGTTCGGTCCCACATTCCTTGGCGTCGCAAGCGTGACTTCATTGTTAGGGCATTCGATGCCTTCGTCTGGATCGGGTTCATTCGTTGTCGTTTTTGCTGTGTCCGTGTCGTCGCTCAAGCCCTCGTCTTTTGCCCGTTGTTTCGAGAATGCTATAGTCGCTATCTCTCCCATACAAGCAGGCTCCGTTCGTCCCGAGTCCGCTTGCTCGCGGTTGCGTCCTCTTGTACGAAATAGTGTTTATCGTGTGAGCCTCGGTCGGAGCGCGGATGCCGGGGATCCTGTTCGTTCTGGCTCGGACATGCCGCATGCGCTGGCCGTGTCGTTGCTCGTTGACGGACCTACCTGCACGAGTGTTATGTCGTTCGTCCGCTGGACTTGGGCTGGAGCAGCGGGTGTCGGAGAGCTCGTACGTTCCGGTAGGGTTGAACCGCGTGCGCTGGGTCTTTTGTTGCTTGTGGCCACGTGATTTCTGAGGTTGTAACATTCGCTGGCCAAGTCCGTATAGCAGCAGCGGGAGCGGAGGATGTCGCGAATAACAGTTTTTTCCGTGTGTGCTGGCTTGGCGGCGTTCCGTGCGCTGTGCATTTCGTTCGCCGTGGTCAGCTCGACTGGTTCAAGTTGGATGTCGTCCGTCACCTCTGGTGCGTTTCGTGCGCTGTGCGTCTCGTTTTATCTAGGAAACTCCCCTATAATTGGTGTGCGGTCGTTCGGCACGTATGGTGCATTTCGGGCGCCGTGCGTCTTGCTCACTTGTCGGGGCCATATCTAAAAATCCGGATGCGATGTCGTTGGTTGCGTGGACCGGCGCCGGGACAGCACGAAAGAGGAACGGGCGAAAGAGGAACGGGCGACACTGCAATACCTCGCGCTACGCAGCGCGAAGTTGCAAGTTTCACGGCGCAACCGCCACCTCCCTCCCTGATGTGTTTACCTCTTGGCTAAGGCTTGCGTGTTCGCCGATCCACACGGCGGACCAAAACGATTATTTGGACCGCGGTCCGCGCATCACGTGATAGGACGTCACTAGTTCGCGCGGACCGCCGTTGGACCGCGGCCTTCGCGGTCCAAATATTCGCCGAGGCTTTTCGGTCCGCAGTCTCGACGGCGGACCGCGACATCAATCAGCGTGGTCTGACAGCGGCCGCGTCGCGTGGGCGGAGCCGCATCCAGTTGCGCCAATAGAGAACAGCGCGGGCAGCGCGGCCGTTTCGAAGCGCTCGAAGGAGCCTGTCAATCACCCGCGGTTGGATAAGCGACGGGCTAGGCTTACAATCGCGACGCATACTTCATTCGTGCTTTTTCTTGCGAGTCCTATGACTCTTACTAGTGCGATGTTAGCTATGATTATCACTTTGTTTCACGCATGTGGACCTCAATTTAGGGAAGAGTTCGGTTCCAGCGAGCGGTGACGAGCCGTATGCAGCCCGGATCGCCCCGCCGTCGCCGCTCGTCGTGTCGCCTTCATGCGAACGACGGCGGTGGCTGCGTGAGCACGCCCGCCCGGCTTGCATGCGGGTAGCCGTTATTGTGGGGATGAAAGGTTTAGTGCAGGCTTGTGCGTTACAACATGTTGTCGCGGCCAAACGGTGCTGTGTTCAACCTTCTGGCTTGTGAGTTCAGACGGTCGGCCATTCGCGGTCCGCTCAGCCGGCCCGCCGTATGGATGCGCTCTGCTTTGGATCGGACCGCGGCGGACCGTGACGTCTCATCACGTGACCGATTGGGCCGCGGACTCGGTCAGTCGTGTGTATCGGGACGCAGGGAAAGGCGTCAGGGTGGCGCGTCGCTTCTTTCTTTCTCTCCAGGGATGCTATCAGGGTGCCAGGAAAGGAGCTGAGGGCAACAGACAATGGGATGCCTCCCACTGGTCGATGGCGTGGGTTAACCGAGGTCAGCAAAACAAACAAACAAAAAAGCGGATTTTTCGCCGCCTTGTGCAGCCGGTTGCACACTCTTTCGTTTTACTTTCACGCTCGTGCTCCCGGTGCCGGCGCGCCAGCGAGGCGGCTCAGTGAAGAGGGGAAAAAAAATCGCCCTTCAGATGCATTTCTGACGCCGTGCTCTGGTGTTTATTTTTTTTTCTTACTTTCATGACGTACAGTTCCCGTAATAGCTCGAAAGCGCGGCAACGTCTTAATCGTTGTGTGCTCCACTGTACATATAAATAATGCACTGTCGACGCCAGTAGCGTCAGAAAGCGCACGGCTGTTAGCCAAGCTTGTATGGCTACGGTTCCGTGTATAATTCATGTCTGTAAATAAAAACTCCCGAGACTCCATGTGTCTTCGAAGCGCGCGGGGTTGTAGCCTGAGACTTTCACTTTCATATCACTTTCGTATTTATGTCTGGGTTCAAATATCCCTAATGTTTTATTTTTGTTGAACAAAGCTGATAAATAGGAAGCATGGTACCAGCTTTAGTAGCGAGGGAATATTTTGCCAATATGAAGCCCTCGATTAAGGATTCTTTTAACTTTTGGCCGAGCGGCTGAATCGCGGGGCAGTTGGCCAGTTGTAGAGAGGGCACATTATGTACATAAAGCTACTTAACGGTGACCCCAGTAGCTCCCATGTATACAGCGGGGCGTGATATTAAGTTGCAATAATAAATTATCTTTATGACAGACACAGACAGACAGACTGACAGGCCAACATTGTCGCGCTCAAGTGGCCAAAGAAAGGCTATCGTCTTTAAAACCAGCTGGAAAGAGACGCTGCCGCCACTGTTCCGCATTCTGCGAACATTGCGCAACCGTACCCTTCGCAAGCGCCGCCAGCCCGCAAAGTAACAGATAAACAGAAAGACGAAAACCGGCTACCGCGCGAAAAGCCAAAGAGGGAGGTCCCGCCGGGAGAAAGGGACAGGACAGGGGCGCTACGCGTCGTTGTGCCTATTTTCGTTAACAGCACGGTCAAAACCCTCACGGGTCTGACCTTAATCACTAATTTTTGTGTGCGTGTGTGTGCGGTTAACCAGAGCGCCCGACACAAATTTGCTGCACCTGGCGACGCGCCGACGGTGGGCCTGATTCGCGCCTAGGTCAAACAGCTCGCGGCAGACGTGCCGCGACTTGGCGGCACACAGCGCCGCCGAGTCTACTCTCCTTTTCCCATCGAGACGGCCGCACCAAATCATGCCTGGGACGACCGGCCCGAAAAAGACATGCAGCGAGTAGACCCTGGAGACGGCCCCGCTGAGTCGCCTTCCCTTTCTTGTCGTGGCTCGGCTGACGCAATCACTTCGCTTTCAAACTGCGGCCAGTGATAGTCCTTATTGGAAAGATTCGAACTGCACGCGGCTGCGGCGGAACCCCGGGGGTATAAAACCAGCCCTGAAGCAGCGGCTGTGCAGCGGCATTTCATTGGAGGCACTGAGTTGAGAAGTGCTATCGCCTTTGTGCGAGCCATGTAACACTCTTGCTACCTTTGTATATAGTGTATATAAATGCAGCTTAAAATCACCGTCGGCTCGACAACTTCATCGCTCTGCTCTGCGCCGCGTCGATGGCGGACTGAGCAGGGCAACGTCGCAACAGTGGTGACTGAGCAGGAATGGCCTAGTCCGAACAGTGTGTGTGTGTGTTTTAGAAGGGGGGAGGGGGGGGGGGGCATGGAGAGGGTATCGCTCGCAGTCGAGGGCCGCAGGGCACCCAGTTGGTGCATGTGCTTGGCAGCCGTTCCAGCAGTGTCGAACTGCGCTGCCGTGCTTCGTGCACTCGAGAACAAAGTTTGCAGACGCGTTTTTCGGAGGCGTGATAGCTTGTACTGACGTCACTGTATTGCCGTGTTGGTTGGTTGGTTGCACCGTGGAAATCTGCAGCTCTTATCTCGAGCAGTGCGGATGAAGCTGACAGCGATCGATCAAAAAAAGCGGTGGCGTCGTTATGTGCAATCCACATGTTTTACGAGATGTTCCAAGACGTGAGCTTAAGCGACAATCCCGGCGTCTGGCGTTGGCGTTCATCACTTCAAAACGATTCCTTCACGAGGCCTCCCACAGTGCGAGCTTAAACTCGACAGTAGCTGCTAGCGGGGGGTGGGCGCCCGCCTGTAAACAGTAGTGAAGGAGGGGAATAACAACCACCGAAATTCACCATCATCGTCAGCGTCGTCATTACACGGTGGCATAAACGAGAAGCGGCGAATGGGGTTGCCACTCGAAAGTAAAGCCATTCGAAAGCAAAACGCTCCTCCAGCGGCAAGATGCCAGAGCTCTTCGACAAAATATGTGAGGCTAAACAAGGCGTCGCACGCGTTCAACTGGATATTATGATGTCCGATTCACAACTCACAAACGTGCTTAGGTGTACTCGGATATTTTATTTGCATTGCTGGGGCAAATTCCACCGCCGCACCTGTACAGTGGGCTATATGCTCACTTGTAAATGGCACTACACGAGACCATATTACTAACGAACCTGAGCAAAACGTTTCAAAACGGGAACCTTATAAAACCATATGGGCGCACGTACATCAGCCAAATTTTCGCTTGAATACTCACAGCGAAATGGTGCGGACAATTTCGGTGAGACAAACGTTACAAACCACGTAGTCGGTTTGACGCGAGTTACGTAAATTAACTGCGACTGTTGAAATGAGCGGTTCGGCTCACAAAACGACTACACAGCGCGACATGCCTCTACGGAGACTTCTGAAAACCGAAAAAGAGGGATTTCAGTACGCCTAGTGCGTGCATTGTTAGCAGCCTCCACCGCCTCTCCCCTAAAACAACTGGAAGGGAGCACGCGCAATGAAGCCGCCACGCGTTCACAGGCCGCGTCAACAAAAATAACTGCTGCAGTCAACAAGTGCCGTAGGAGAAGAGCAACTGCGGCCGCATTTCCCGCCGGGCCCTCACCCCCTCGTTTTTCCCTCTTCACCGTGACCCCTTTGCAAGCGACCGCCGCGAAACGCTTACAGTGCCAAACAGGGACCTGGAAAGGGGGGAGGTGCAGTTTTCGTTTTCTAATTTTGCCATCCTTGACAGTTAAGCTGCACAGCGGCACTGCTAATGTTTGCGACTCGTAAACGCGTGTCCAAACTCGAGCTCGTGATAAAACTTGTTTGCAGTACTGTACTCACGAGTACTGTGTACTCATGAGTACTGTGTACTCATGAGTACTTATACTCATTAGTACTCAAACTCATCAGTACTCATACTCATGAATGCTGTACTCATGAGTACTCATACTCATGAGTAGTGTACTCATGAGTACTGTACTCACGAGTAGTGAACTTACCCCTGTACTCACTCGTCATCATACTCACTTTTTTTTTCTGGGTGTGTACTCACTCATCATCGTTCTCACTCGTGAGTTTGAGTACAAATGAGTACAAATGAGTGTACTCACGAGTGAGTACGCCGACCTATGCAAATCACACATCGGCCAGGCTGGTCGCTGCCTCAATGAACGGCTCCCGGAACACAAGTACACGTGCTCGTTGATAAACGCGCTGAGCAACTTGGCACAGCATTGTACAATGTCTTTATGCACGCCGAAGTACCATAAAATGTCAGTGCGCCTTAGGTCAAGGATCAAGATGCAGCGCGGGATATGGAAAGCCTACTGAATGGTGTCTGGAAAAGAAGGAGAATACGTCAGCGCACCATCGATCACCTTAACAAAAAAAGGAAATAGACCCCTTGTCGCGCTAAGAACTGAGCATGCGCTCCATGTAAAGCGTGTGCAGTTGTACTCACATATGTTCAAACTTTTTTCTAACCTTCATGCAAGCATGTACATATATATATATATATATATATATATATATATATATATATATATATATATATATATAAGGTTAGTAGAGACAGAGACAAACGAGAAAGACTTAGAAAATAAAAATAAGTTTACTGACGTTTCAGGGAGAGGACTCCCTTTCTTCAGAGTACAAAATAAGTTCGTTTCAGAGCTATATATACAGAAAATGTAGCAAGCGCGAGGGCAAGGTAAGAGGAGGGAGAGTTTGTACAAATGGATTCATGGTTGGTGGGTAGCAAAAGAATGAAGGGAGAGCGGGAAAATTAATTACAACAAGGATAATAAGAACACACAGTCACGCGGTACGAACTTGGAAAAAAAGACAGAGAGAAAAACCAAACACAGAGAAAAAAATAATAAATAATTAAAAAATAAAAATAATAATACATAACAAGGTAATTTTCCTCCCCCGTGGCAACGGGGGTGAAAGAGGGGTCAAAACAAGATAGGCCCATGCCCGTGTTTGACATGGGCAAAAAGATTAGTCACGCGGAACGAACACGTTCCAAAGCATATATGCACACAAAGGGCGACATCTGCCCATTCACACCCGTTCTAGGAATCCAAGTAAGGTAATTGAAACAAGAGACACGTGGTTTCTGTTGGTGGGAGGCGGGGGTCGCGCCCAAAAGCAGTAGGACAGGCAGTTTCGACAGGAAAGAGTGTACATTGGTATACAAAGAGCGAAAAAAATAAATAAATAAAAAATAACCAGGTAATTTTCCCCTCCCTCGTGGCAACGGGGGTGAAAGAGGGGTCAAAACAAGATATGCCCATGCACGTGTTTGACATGGGCAAAAAGATTAGTCACGCGGAACAAGGAAACGAAGATATGCAAATGCCCACAAAGGATGAACATCTGCCCATACACACCCGTTCTAAGAATCCTGGTAAGGTCATTGAAACGTGAGACACGTGGCTTCTGTTGGTGGGAGGCGGGGGTCGCGCCCAAAAGCAGTAGGATAGGTAGTTTCGACTCGAAATGAGTGTACATTGATAGGCGAAAAAAGACAAGGTCAAACAAGGCATAAAAAAAAGGTCATTAAAAAAAAAAAGAAAACAGGCAGGTGCACGCGTATGACGCGGCAGCAAGTGGTATTCATCTGCCCGGCGCATGGTGCCAGTTCAGGGAATGCCGAGGCGGTCAGCAACGAATATTAGAAAACAACAATACAAAAAAGAAAGAGGACACGAAAAGAATCACACACGCTCGCGTTCACAAATTAATTGCAAGGTGAGAATATCAAAGCTAAAAATGGTACTGCAGCCTTCTACCCAGAACACAATGTCCAGACTTGTTCATCAAATTTGCTTCAGTGAAGCCATTGTGCTAAAAAACGTCGTGCTAGCACGAAACTATACCCAACTACGAGAGCTCGCCAACTAATGGGAGAATATTATTGAGGGAAAGAAATGAACAGGCATAACACTAGCCTGAGAAATGCAGCCGAAATTTTAATCGGAGGAAAGACAGGGTAATTTCCCATAACTTTCATTTATGCCAAACGACGCTGATTTAAACTTATAGATAAGGTAAGACTCACCAACCTCGCGATCATGATGCCTTTAAAACTAGATTCAAGAATTGTGGCCTTCAGTTGTTCAAAAGAATGACCAGGAGTGTTAACATGCTTTGACAGAGGCAAAGAAGGGCAGGTTTTTGCATGGGAGCGGTGATTGTTAAACCTCAAACGAAAGGGTGTTTCAGTCTGGCCAATGTATTGTTTGCCGCAGAGGGTGCATTCCAGCAGGTATACGACGTTGGCGGAATCACAGTTAAAGTTCCCTTTTACATTAACATAATAGTTTGAAGCTGTGCTGGCGGCGCGCTGTGTGGTGGTCATTTGTGGGCATACCTTACACCGTGGTTTGTTACAGGGCATGCAACCAGTAGTCTGTGGTCGGCTGATGCTGGATTTAGTGAGAACGTCGCCCAAATTTTTGCTGCGTCTATAAACAACACGTGGTGGCTCGGGGAATATTCTCTTTAGGCGTTCACTGTGAGCGAGGATATTGTGATGTTTCCTTAGTATGGAAGCAACTTTCGGAGAAGAGGCTGAATGGGTCAAAACGAGGTTGGTTTGTTGATTGGGTTTTGGAGCTTTTTTTCGGAGAATTTCGGTGCGGTTCAACTGGTTAGCTCGTGTAATCGCGTCATCGATCACCTGCTCTGGGTATTTTTGATTTAAGAGTGCGGTTTTAAGTTCTCTGCAGTTAGAATCGAAATCCGCCTGGCTTGTGCAGATTCGCCTAAAACGGTGAGATTGGCTGTAAGTTATTGCAGTCTTGCAGTGCCTGACATGGCTGCTGTGGAAGTGCAAATACTGGCGCGTGTCCGTAGGTTTCCTGTAGAGATTAGTCTGAAGTCTGCCCTGAGAAACTGTGACAGTAACATCCAGGAAATTTATGCTGTGCGTAGAGTAGGAATGAGAGAGGGAGATGGTAGGATGCGCAAGGTTAAAAGCCTCAATAAACGCAAGAAGTTCCATTTCACCGTGCTGCCAA
Organism: Haemaphysalis longicornis; assembly: GCF_048455015.1. NCBI lineage: Eukaryota > Metazoa > Arthropoda > Arachnida > Ixodida > Ixodidae > Haemaphysalis > Haemaphysalis longicornis. Next base: position 233,395,897 of record NW_027526335.1, read on the forward strand.
ATCATGAATATATCATCTATATACCTTTTGTAGTACAATGGCTTCAAACTTTGGGTTGCGAGGAAGTTTGTCTCTAGACATCCCATAAAGATGTTCGCGTAGTTGGGCCCGATTTTGGTTCCCATTGATGTTCCGCTGACTTGCACGTAATTGACACCATCAAACTCAAAATTGTTAAGTTCAAGGATAAGGTGAAGGAAAGTTTCAAGGGTGAGAGAATCAATAGGTTTGTCACCCGCCGACCCCTCATACGCACATGATACAGCGGTGATCCCATCGGCATGCGGAATGTTAGTGTACAGCGACACGACATTTAGGGTAACAAGTAAACAGTTGTTGGGAATTTCCATCTTCATGATATCTGAGAGAAAATCATTTGTATCCTTAATGAAGGATGGAAAGCTGGGGGGAATGTCGCGAATGAGAGAGTCGACATACCGCGAGAGGTTCTCGGTGAGAGTACCAATGCCAGAGACAATGGGGCGACCTGGGTTGTTATTTTTATGAATCTTAGGAAGAAGGTAGAATCTACCGGCTACTGGGCTTAAGGGGATAAGAGAACGAGCAGTTGTTTCAGTTATTTCCTGATTTTGATAAAGTTCAGTGAGTTTTTCTTTTACAATTAGCTTATAATCATTAGTGGGATCACTAGGGAGTACTTTGTAGAACGCAGATTCTGATAGTTGTCTATGAGCCTCGTTGACATAGTCAGCTTTGTCGAGGATCACGATGGCGCCTCCTTTATCGGCCGGTTTGATTACTATTTCGGGGCAACCTGCGAGTTCCTCCAGGGCTTTCTTTTCCTTGTTGGTGATGTTACAGCGGAAAGGGATTTGCTTTTGGTATGCTGCTCGTACATCGCGATGAACGGCTTTAATATACATGTCGAGGCATGTATGGCGCTGCGTGGGAGGGGTCCAGTGCTTATGGCTAGGTAATGCGGTTCGGGCTTCGTCGGTTGGAGGACGGTCATGGAAGTACTCTCTCAGTCTCATATTTCTTGCGAAGTTGTCTAAGTCCTTAAAAAGTTGAAATTCGTTGAAACCGCCATTTCCCGGCAAAAATTCAGACCTTTTGACAAGGCGCTCATCTGATCTGGTGACAGGGTAATACTAGAGAGGTTCATCACATTTCCGGTGAGATTTTTGTTAGTTTCAGTAGCCTGGGGAGAGGTTACAGAAGGGGAATAAAAATTTGGGTTTGCGTTGGCAGACTCGCTAGTACTGGCACTGATAAGAGCTTGTGAATGGTTAGTATTTGGCGCGTTTAAGGGGCGATTTTCATGTGCATTCCCAGATAATGGACAGCCATTAGTAATGGGGCTAACTTTATTCTTGCGGATGTTGTCATTGCTAGGGATATTATCTCGGGAAAATTTACGGACTTTTGTTTCGGATATAGCTGATGTGATGAACCGGAAATGTGATGAACCTCTCTAGTATTACCCTGTCACCAGATCAGATGAGTGCCTTGTCAAAAGGTCTGAATTTTTTCCCGGCAACTGGCGGTTTCAACGAATTTCAACTTTTTAAGGACTTAGACAACTTCGCCAGAAATATGAGACTGAGAGAGTACTCCCATGACCGTCCTCCAACCGACGAAGCCCGAACCGCATTACCTAGCCATAAGCACTGGACCCGTCCCACGCAGCGCGATACATGCCTCGACATGTATATTAAAGCCGTTCATCGCGATGTACGAGCAGCATACCAAAAGCAAATCCCTTTCCGCTGTAACATCACCAACAAGGAAAAGAAAGCCCTGGAGGAACTCGCAGGTTGCCCCGAAATAGTAATCAAACCGGCCGATAAAGGAGGCGCCATCGTGATCCTCGACAAAGCTGACTTTGTCAACGAGGCTCATAGACAACTTTCAGAATCTGCGTTCTACGAAGTACTCCGTAGCGATCCCACTAATGATTATAAGCTAATTGTAAAAGAAAAACTCACTGAACTTGTTCAAAATCAGGAAATAACTGAAACAACTGCTCGTTCTCTTATCCCCTTAAGCCCAGTAGCCGGTAGATTCTACCTTCTTCCTAAGATTCATAAAAATAACAACCCAGGTCGCCCCATTGTCTCTGGCATTGGTACTGTCACCGAGAACCTCTCGCGGTATGTCGACTCTCTCATTCGCGACATTCCCCCCAGCTTTCCATCCTTCATTAAGGATACAAATGATTTTCTCTCAGATATCATGAAGATGGAAATTCCCAACAACTGTTTACTTGTTACCCTAAATGTCGTGTCGCTGTACACTAACATTCCGCATGCCGATGGGATCACCGCTGTATCATGTGCGTAGGAGGGGTCGGCGGGTGACAAACCTATTGATTCTCTCACCCTTGAAACTTTCCTTCACCTTATCCTTGAACTTAACAATTTTGAGTTTGATGGTGTCAATTACGTGCAAGGCAGCGGAACATCAATGGGAACCAAAATCGGGCCCAACTACCGAACATCTTTATGGGATGTCTAGAGACAAACTTCCTCGCAACCCAAAGTTTGAAGCCATTGTACTACAAAAGGTATATAGATGATATATTCATGATTTGGCAGCACGGTGAAATGGAACTTCTTGTGTTTATTGAGGCTTTTAACCTTGCGCATCCTACCATCTCCCTCTCTCATTCCTACTCTACGCACAGCATAAATTTCCTGGATGTTACTGTCACAGTTTCTCAGGGCAGACTTCAGACTAATCTCTACAGGAAACCTACGGACACGCGCCAGTATTTGCACTTCCACAGCAGCCATGTCAGGCACTGCAAGACTGCAATACCTTACAGCCAATCTCACCGTTTTAGGCGAATCTGCACAAGCCAGGCGGATTTCGATTCTAACTGCAGAGAACTTAAAACCGCACTCTTAAATCAAAAATACCCAGAGCAGGTGATCGATGACGCGATTACACGAGCTAACCAGTTGAACCGCACCGAAATTCTCCGAAAAAAAGCTCCAAAACCCAATCAACAAACCAACCTCGTTTTGACCCATTCAGCCTCTTCTCCGAAAGTTGCTTCCATACTAAGGAAACATCACAATATCCTCGCTCACAGTGAACGCCTAAAGAGAATATTCCCCGAGCCACCACGTGTTGTTTATAGACGCAGCAAAAATTTGGGCGACATTCTCACTAAATCCAGCATCAGCCGACCACAGACTACTGGTTGCATGCCCTGTAACAAACCACGGTGTAAGGTATGCCCACAAATGACCACCACACAGCGCGCCGCCAGCACAGCTTCAAACTATTATGTTAATGTAAAAGGGAACTTTAACTGTGATTCCGCCAACGTCGTATACCTGCTGGAATGCACCCTCTGCGGCAAACAATACATTGGCCAGACTGAAACACCCTTTCGTTTGAGGTTTAACAATCACCGCTCCCATGCAAAAACCTGCTCTTCTTTGCCTCTATCAAAGCATGTAAACACTCCTGGTCATTCTTTTGAACAACTGAAGGCCACAATTCTTGAATCTAGTTTTAAAATGCATCATGATCGCGAGGTTGGTGAGTCTTACCTTATCTATAAGTTTAAATCAGCGTCGTTTGGCATAAATGAAAGTTATGGGAAATTACCCTGTCTTTCCTCCGATTAAAATTTCGGCTGCATTTCTCAGGCTAGTGTTATGCCTGTTCATTTCTTTCCCTCAATAATATTCTCCCATTAGTTGGCGAGCTCTCGTAGTTGGGTATAATTTCGTGCTAGCACGACGTTTTTTAGCACAATGGCTTCACTGAAGCAAATTTGATGAACAAGTCTGGACATTGTGTTCTGGGTAGAAGGCTGCAGTACCATTTTTAGCTTTGATATTCTCACCTTGCAATTAATTTGTGAACGCGAGCGTGTGTGATTGTTTTCGTGTCCTCTTTCTTTTTTGTATTGTTGTTTTCTAATATTCGTTACTGACCGCCTCGGCATTCCCTGAACTGGCACCATGCGCCGGGCAGATGAATACCACTTGCTGCCGGGTCATACGCGTGCACCTGCCTGTTTTCTTTTTTTTTTTAATGACCTTTTTTTTTATGACTTGTTTGACCTTGTCTTTTTTCGCCTATCAATGTACACTCATTTCGAGTCGAAACTATCTATCCTACTGCTTTTGGGCGCGACCCCCGCCTCCCACCAACAGAAGCCACGTGTCTCACGTTTCAATGACCTTACAAGGATTCTTAGAACGGGTGGGTATGGGCAGATGTTCATCCTTTGTGTGCATTTGCATATCTTCGTTTCCTTGTTCCGCGTGACTAATCTTTTTGCCCATGTCAAACACGTGCATGGGCATATCTTGTTTTGACCCCTCTTTCACCCCCGTTGCCGAGAGGGAGGGGAAAATTACCTGGTTATTTTTTATTTATTTATTTTTTTCGCTCTTTGTATACCAATGTACACTCTTTCCTGTCGAAACTGCCTGTCCTACTGCTTTTGGGCGCGACCCCCGCCTCCCACCAACAGAAACCACGTATCTCTTGTTTCAATGACCTTACTTGGATTCCTAGAACGGGTGTGAATGGGCAGATGTTCGCCCTTTGTGTGTCTATATTCTTTGGAACGTCTTCGTTCCGCGTGACTAATCTTTTTGCCCATGTCAAACACGGGCATGGGCCTATCTTGTTTTGACCCCTCTTTCACCCCCGTTGCCACGGGGGAGGAAAATTACCTTGTTATTTATTATTATTTTTATTTTTTAATTATTTATTATTTTTGTCTCTGTGTTTGGTTCTTCTCTCTCTCTTTTTTTCCAAGTGCGTACCGTGTGACTGTGTGTTCTTATTATCCTTGTTGTAATTAATTTTCCCGCTCTCCCTTCATTCTTTTGCTACCCACCAACCATGAATCCATTTGTACAAACTCTCCCTCCTCTTACCTTGCCCTCGCGCTTGCTACATTTTCTGTATATATAGCTCTGAAACGAACTTATTTTGTACTCTGAAGAAAGGGAGTCCTCTCCCTGAAACGTCAGTAAACTTATTTTTATTTTCTAAGTCTTTCTCGTTTGTCTCTGTCTCTACTAACCTTATTTTTTTCGCGCTCTGTGTGAGTTTTTATCTTTTCAGTGTATATATATATATATATATATATATATATATATATATATATATATATATATATATATATATATATATATATATATATATATATATATATATATATATATATATATATATATATATATATATATATATATTTATATATATATATATATATTTATATATATATATATATATATATATATATATATATATATATATATATATATATATATATATATATATATATATATTTATATATATATATGTATATATGGCGAAGAATAAGATCCAATACATGAGAGAGTAGACACACGTATGAAAACGATGATTGAAGTAACGTTTCGACCGGTGTCCGGTCTTCGTCAGAGTTCAATCATCGTTTTCATACGTGTGTCGTCTACTCTCTCGTGTATATATATATATATATATATATATATATATATATGTGTATATATATATATATATATATATATATATATATATATATATATATATATATATATATATATATATATATATATATATATTGTGAGCTGAGTTTGTGTCTTGCTGCCTGCTAGAAGATATTTGTCCCCATCGGTAACAATCATCATCACCAGTAGCTTGCGGCTACCGCATCATGTGCTGTACATACTCATCATCACCGGCACTAGCTCTTCTTCGGCGAATCATCATCAGCAGGGACGCTGAGTCGCCATCTTGGCTCTTCCCCGCCTGACGACGCCTCGGAATAAAGGAGCTGCGAAAGCAACGGTCCGGTCTCCTTGTATCTACGGCCTCACACGTGGTGGAGTTGCAACTCGATCCCGAGCTGTACCGCTCCTTCGACACTCCTGGAGCTCCGTTCCGGTCGCCGCTTGCCCTCAAGGCCAATGTCCATGTCGCAAGACACTCCGAGTGGAGCAGCCTCCGCACCTCTGCAATGCATCGTGACCACTCCTCAGCGCGACCCGCCTAAGTTTGCTGGTCTTCGGGGCGGAGACGTGGAGGAGTGGCTGGACAGCTTCACACGCGTCAGCCAGTTCAATAGGTGGGATGATCGCCTCAAATTGTTCAACGTTGGCTTCTCTCTGAAGCAGATTGCCGAGACGTGGTATTTAAATCACAAACACGAATTTACCGACTGGGCTGGCTTCACCACGGAGTTGCAAAATATTTTTGGCTCCCCTAAAGCGCGGAGTGACAACGCCAGGAGGAAACTGGAGGTCCGCGTGCAGCAAGCTAATGAGACATACACCTCATACATCGAGGATGTTCTAGCGCTGTGTCGCCGCGTCGACAAAGTTATGCCGGTGTCTGACCGTGTTCGTCACATTCTCAAAGGGATCGGCGAGTTCGCTTTCAACGCACTTGTCCTACAGAACCTTTCCACCGTAGCCGACGTAACATCCACCTGTCAGCGTATCGACGGACTTCAATCGATCCGCCTCCCACGGGACACAGCGTCTACCCCTCATCTTAGAAACGAAGACCTTCGTGCTATGATTCGAGCTGTCGTTCGCGAAGAAGTGTACGGGAACAGCTCTCATTTTGCGCACGGTGTTCGCCAAGCCGCTACGGCCCATTGCCTTCGCGAGATGGTTAAAGAGGAGGTTGCGGCTATGCCTGTGCTAGTGCCACCTGTCCATCCAGTTGCCACATCAACACCGTCCTACTCGGATATCGCTGGCCGGACACCTCTGCCGTTGTCCCCGATCATGACTCACCCTTCGTCTGGCTATGTTGCAGCTATGCCTCACGCGCCGAGCTCAAAGCCCTACTTTCCACCAAGTCAGGATGCCTTCGCCAACAGGCCCGTGTGCTACTATTGCGGCATTCGAGGTCACATCTCCCGCTTTTGTCGACGCCGCCAACGGGATGAACGACGTGGCTATGCTGCCTATGAGCGCGAGAACGTACCCCTGAATTCCTACGGCTACCGGCGGCGTGCGTACCCGTCGCCTCCACGCCGCTCCTCGTCTCCGCCTCAGACTGACGAGGTATCTCGCAGCTCCCGTGCGCCACGACCCCGCTCGCCTTCACCAGGTCGCCGTTCAGTTTCCCCTCTTCGTCCTGCGTCTTACATCCCCGACCACCGCCAGGAAAACTAGTTAATGCAGGTTTGGGAGGGAAAACTGCATCTCCTGCGAAGCTTACAAGTCCTCCAGAGCGTCCGTCGAACTTGCTGTCCGTTTTGGTTGAAGGTGTTTGCGTCGATGCCCTTTTTGACACTGGTGCGAGCGTTTCAGTGATAAGTGCGGAATTGTGTGCTCGTCTACGCAAGGTACGAACACCCTACACGGGACCTTTTTTACATGGAGCGAACAGCAGCGTGATTAAGCCATCCGGACAATGCACAGTGCGGGTTGTTGTTGGTTCGCTACGGCATCATGTTCAGTTTGCGGTGTTGTCTCCCTGTGCTCATCATCTTATTCTGGGTTGGGATTTTCTGTCATCCGCATCCGCCGTCATTTCATGTGATCACCTGAAATTCAACTCACGGATACAGAACAGCTCAGCTTCATTTCTCAAGTACCACAGCTACACCTCACAGCGAGTGTAGATTGTGTTTTAAACCCCCGCTGCGAGACGCTGTTTTCTGTATGCTCAAACCAAATCGGTGACGGAGACGTGCTTATAGCTCCCTCTCCACGTTTTCTGCCCAAAGGTGTCGTCATCCCAACATGCCTCGTCCGCTTTGCACATAGATCAGCTAAACTTCTGGCTACAAACACCACTTCATAATCCATACTGCTCCCCGCGGGCGCTACTATCGCTTCTGTTATGCCTGACGATACGCTCTCATTAGTTCCCCTGTGCTCCGTCTCTTCCGTTCCGACGCCTGCAAAATCTGAGCCAAGTATTTCCACACTTAAGGCTACCACCAGCAAAGATCTCTCAGAAAGCGAAACAAACCAGCTACTTCAGCTCCTGGAAAAACACAGGGACACATTTGACTGCCTTTCTAGCAAGCTGGGACAGACGTCTGTGACAGCGCATCGGATCGAGACGGATGGGACCCACATCGTCCGCCGTCGCCCATACCTCGTGACATCGTGCGTACGAAAAGTGATCGAAGAAAATGTGGCGGACATGCTGGAACGAAACATCATTCGGCCATCTTCAAGCCCGTGGTCTTCACCCGTGGTGTTGGTTCGGAAGAAGAATGGTTCCATGCGGTTTTGCGTGGACTATCGAGCTTTGAATAAGATCACCAAGAAGGATGTTTATCCTATGCCGCGTATAGATGACGCGCTCGACTGTCTACAGGGGGCGGAATTTTTCTCCAGCTTAGACCTGCGATCTAGTTATTGGCAGATACCCATGCACGAGCCTGACAAAGAAGAGACAGCGTTTGCTACACCAGACGGCTTATACGAGTTTAACGTAATGCCGTTTGGTTTATGCAACGCCCCAGCCACGTTTGAGCGCATGATAGACAGTTCTTCGTGGCCTTAAATGGAAGACGTGCCTGTGTTACCTGGATGACATTGTTATTTTCTCGTCGAATTTTCCTGAGCATCTCCGGCGCCTCGACGAAGTTCTGACTAATCTTGCCAAAGCCGGCCTGACTCTGAACACCAAGAAGTGCCACTTCGCCCGCAAATCCATCAAAGTTTTCGGTCACATTGTCAGCAAAGATGGTATACGGCCCGACCCCGACACAATTTCCGCTGTGACCAATTTCCCTCGACCTCAAGAGCAAAAATCTTTTCGCAGTTTCATTGGGTTGGCATCATATTTCCGCCGTTTCGTTCAAAATTTCGCCACCCTAGCCTCGCCCCTCAATCAGCTGCTGCATTCCGGTAACCCCTTTGTCTGGAGTGACGACTGCGAGAAGGCTTTTCAAAACCTAAAGAAAGCACTTACTTCCGGGCCTGTACTTTGCCATTTCGATGACACGCAGCCAGTTCTTCATACTGATGCTAGCGGGCATGGAATTGGCGCCGTCTTGCGTAGGCAACCACTCGCGTGAACGAGTGGTTGCCTACGCAAGCCGCTCTCTGACGTCCGCAGGAAGAAATTACCCCATCACAGAGCAAGAATGTCTGGCTGTTGTGTGCTCTGTACAAAAGTTCCGGCCATACCTTTACGGCCGACATTTCACAGTCGTTACAGATCACCATGCTCTGTGTTCGCTGTCATCTTTGAAAAATCTGTCAGGACGACTTGGGCGCTGGATTCTCCGCTTGCAAGAATGTGACTTCACGGTGATCTATAAGTCTGGTCGCAAGCATCTCGACGCGGACGCGCTCTCCCGGTGTCCGCTGGTGAAGTCACCAGATGACGTTGCCCGACATTCCAATGTGCCACCTTTGCCCATTGCACCCATCGATATTCCTATCAATGATACCTCCGACTTGGTTGCCCTTCAACACGCAGACAGTTACTGTCGGACAATAATCGATCGGCTCACAGGCTCCACACGACCACCGAATAGCCGCCTACGTCATCAGCTGCGCCAGTTCCAGCTTCTGGATGGCGCACTGTATCGCATCAACCACCACAGCGATGGAGCTAGATGGGTTCCGGTTGTGCCCCGTTCCCTCCATCCACGCATTTTGGAAGCGTTGCACGATGACCCGACTGCAGGCCACCTCGGATTCCAGAAAACCTACGACCATGTCCGAGGGCGCTTCTTTTGGCCAGGGATTTCTACGAGTGTCGCCAAATACGTCGCCTCTTGTGGGCCTTGTCAGCACCGGAAACGCTCCACGTCACCCCCTGCCGGTCTACTCCAGCCCCTCCCGTGTCCAGCAAGCCCGTTTGAAGTGGTCGCTATTGACCTTTAGGGTCCCTTGCCTCCGACAGCGGCCGGTCATCGCTGGACAGTTACTGTCGTGGATCACCTGACTAGCTACGCCGAAACCGCTCCACTTCCTTCAGCTAGCGCCACCGAGATCGCTCACTTCTTCTTAAACAACATTTTGCTACGCCATGGAGCGCCCCGCATTTTGCTAAGCGATCGAGGCAAGACATTTCTGTCTCAAATTCTCGCCGACTTGCTTCGAGCTTCCAACACCTGTCACAAGATGACGTCCAGCTATCATCCCCAAACAAACGGCCTCACAGAACGCTTCCATCGAACTCTTTCTGATATGATCTCTATGTATATTCAACCTGATCATCGCAACTGGGACGCCATCTTACCTCCTGTTACGTATGCTTACAATACCGCAATTCAGACCACAACCGGATACTCCCCGTATTACCTTGTATACGACCGCCACCCTTCGCACACTCTGGATACCTGCTTCTTCGCCGCTCACGTGTCACCTTATGCGACGTCTCCCGAACAATTTGTTGCTCGCGTTGAACACTGCCGCCAACTTGCCCGCATGCGCACTGAAGCGAGCCAACAGGATCGAAAGCAACGCTACGACGCTGTGCATTGCTCTCCTCAATTCCGACCCGGTGACGAAGTGTTGGTGTGCACGCCTATTCGTGTTCCAGGCCTCTGCGAGAAGTTCTTGCACCGTTCCCTTGGTCCGTACAAGGTTCTCGAGGCGACCTCTCCTGTAAACATTCGCGTCACACCGGTTTGCCCAAGTTCCGACCGCCGCCATCGTGGCACCGAGATAGTTCACGTTTCCCGGCTCAAGGCCTTTAAAAGCCGCGACGAACTCTGAAACGCGGCCAGGCGGCCGCTTCTTTCAACGAGGGGGACAATAGTGTGAGCTGAGTTTGTGTCTTGCTGCCTGCTAGAAGATATTTGTCCCCATCGGTAACAATCATCATCACCAGTAGCTTGCGGCTACCGCATCATGTGCTGTACATACTCATCATTACCGGCACTACCTCTTCTTCGGCGAATCATCATCAGCAGGGACGCTGAGTCGCCTTCTTGGCTCTTCCCGCCTGACGCCTCGTAATAAAGGAGCTGCGAAAGCAACGGTCCGGTCTCCTTCTATCTACGGCCTCACAATACACACATATATATATATATATATATATATATATATATATATATATATATATATATATATATATATATATATATATATATATATATATATATATATATATATATATATAGGGTTTAGAAATGAGGGGCTCGTTAGAAAATACAGAAAGAAACGCCGGCAGTCTACAACACCAAAGAGGGCATAGGGGAAAGGTTAGAACCTTTCCCCTATGCCCTCTTTGGTGTTGTAGACTGCCGGCGTTTCTTTCTATATATATATATATATATATATACAGAAACATAGGTCGGCAGTCTACAACGCCAAAGGAGGCATAGGGGTGTGGTTAGGCTCTAATTTTACTATGGTTAATGAAGTTAAGATTTTTTTTAATATAAGGAAGAAAGAAAGAAAGAAAACCACGCGCCCAGAGTGGGGACCGAACCCACGCCTTTCGATTAGATCTCGAATGCCTTACCAATTCGGCTATCTGGGCGACTGTGTTCTCCTTCACTTTCTGGGCTATTTATATTTACTAGAAGTGTATCTGACGCTTGAGGGTGGTAGCCAGCGCCACTCTGACTACACGGGGAGAAGGGGACCTTCTTTTTAATTCCCGGGGCGTGACTCAAACGTCTACAACCTGTCATGAGCGGGTAACTGGCGGGAAGCCCTCTTATGCTACCTAGGCATCAAGGCTGCCAGAACCGAGACCCTCGCTAGGCTTTCGCAGATTAATATAGTAAGTAAATGAGGGGCTCGTTGAGGAAATACAGAAACATAGGTCGGCAGTCTACAACGCCAAAGGAGGCATAGGGGTGTGGTTAGGCTCTATTTTTATTATGGTTAATGAAGTTAAGATTTTTTTTAATATAAGGAAGAAAGAAAGAAAGAAAAACACGCGCCCAGAGTGGGGACCGAACCCACGCCTTTCGATTAGATCTCGAATGCCTTACCAATTCGGCTATCTGGGCGACTGTGTTCTCCTTCACTTTCTGGGCTATTTATATTTACTACAAGTGTATCTGACGCTTGAGGGTGGTAGCCAGCGCCACTCTGACTACACGGGGAGAAGGGGACCTTCTTTTTAATCCCCGGGGCGTGACTCAAACGTCTACAACCTGTCATGAGCGGGTAACTGGCGGGAAGCCCTCTTATGCTACCTAGGCATCAAGGCTGCCAGAACCGAGACCCTCGCTAGGCTTTCGCAGATTAATATAGTAAGTAAATGAGGGGCTCGTTGAGGAAATACAGAAACATAGGTCGGCAGTCTACAACGCCAAAGGAGGCATAGGGGTGTGGTTAGGCTCTATTTTTATTATGGTTAATGAAGTTAAGATTTTTTTAATATAAGGAAGAAAGAAAGAAAGAAAAACACGCGCCCAGAGTGGGGACCGCACCCACGCCTTTCGATTAGATCTCGAATGCCTTACCAATTCGGCTATCTGGGCGACTGTGTTCTCCTTCACTTTCTGGGCTATTTATATTTACTAGAAGTGTATCTGACGCTGGAGGGTGGTAGCCAGCGCCACTCTGACTATACGGGGAGAAGGGGACCTTCTTTTTAATCCCCGGGGCGTGACTCAAACGTCTACAACCTGTCATGAGCGGGTAACTGGCGGGAAGCCCTCTTATGCTACCTAGGCATCAAGGCTGCCAGAACCGAGACCCTCGCTAGGCTTTCGCAGATTAATATAGTAAGTAAATGAGGGGCTCGTTGAGGAAATACAGAAACATAGGTCGGCAGTCTACAACGCCAAAGGAGGCATAGGGGTGTGGTTAGGCTCTATTTTTATTATGGTTAATGAAGTTAAGATTTTTTTTAATATAAGGAAGAAAGAAAGAAAGAGAAACACGCGCCCAGAGTGGGGACCGAACCCACGCCTTTCGATTAGATCTCGAATGCCTTACCAATTCGGCTATCTGGGCGACTGTGTTCTCCTTCACTTTCTGGGCTCCTTCATGTTCGGTCCCCACTCTGGGCGCGTGTTTTTCTTTCTTTCTTTCTTCCTTATATTAAAAAAATCTTAACTTCATTAACCATAGTAAAAATAGAGCCTAACCACACCCCTATGCCTCCTTTGGCGTTGTAGACTGCCGACCTATGTTTCTGTATTTCCTCAACGAGCCCCTCATTTACTTACTATATTAATCTGCGAAAGCCTAGCGAGGGTCTCGGTTCTGGCAGCCTTGATGCCTAGGTAGCATAAGAGGGCTTCCCGCCAGTTACCCGCTCATGATAGGTTGTAGACGTTTGAGTCACGCCCCGGGGATTAAAAAGAAGGTCCCCTTCTCCCCGTGTAGTCAGAGTGGCGCTGGCTACCACCCTCAAGCGTCAGATACACTTCTAGTAAATATAAATAGCCCAGAAAGTGAAGGAGAACACAGTCGCCCAGATAGCCGAATTGGTAAGGCATTCGAGATCTAATCGAAAGGCGTGTGTTCGGTCCCCACTCTGGGCGCGTGTTTTTCTTTCTTTCTTTCTTCCTTATATTAAAAAAAATCTTAACTTCATTAACCATAGTAAAAATAGAGCCTAACCACACCCCTATGCCTCCTTTGGCGTTGTAGACTGCCGACCTATGTTTCTGTATTTCCTCAACGAGCCCCTCATTTTCTTAGTATATTAATCTGCGAAAGCCTAGCGAGGGTCTCGGTTCTGGCAGCCTTGATGCCTAGGTAGCATAAGAGGGCTTCCCGCCAGTTACCCGCTCATGACAGGTTGTAGACGTTTGAGTCACGCCCCGGGGATTAAAAAGAAGGTGCACTTCTCCCCGTGTAGTCAGAGTGGCGCTGGCTACCACCCTCAAGCGTCAGATACACTTCTAGTAAATATAAATAGCCCAGAAAGTGAAGGAGAACACAGTCGCCCAGATAGCCGAATTGGTAAGGCATTCGAGATCTAATCGAAAGGCGTGTGTTCGGTCCCCACTCTGGGCGCGTGTTTTTCTTTCTTTCTTTCTTCCTTATATTAAAAAAAATCTTAACTTCATTAACCATAGTAAAAATAGAGCCTAACCACACCCCTATGCCTCCTTTGGCGTTGTAGACTGCCGACCTATGTTTCTGTATTTCCTCAACGAGCCCCTCATTTTCTTAGTATATTAATCTGCGAAAGCCTAGCGAGGGTCTCGGTTCTGGCAGCCTTGATGCCTAGGTAGCATAAGAAGGCTTCCCGCCAGTTACCCGCTCATGACAGGTTGTAGACGTTTGAGTCACGCCCCGGGGATTAAAAAGAAGGTGCACTTCTCCCCGTGTAGTCAGAGTGGCGCTGGCTACCACCCTCAAGCGTCAGATACACTTCTAGTAAATATAAATAGCCCAGAAAGTGAAGGAGAACACAGTCGCCCAGATAGCCGAATTGGTAAGGCATTCGAGATCTAATCGAAAGGCGTGTGTTCGGTCCCCACTCTGGGCGCGTGTTTTTCTTTCTTTCTTTCTTCCTTATATTAAAAAAAATCTTAACTTCATTAACCATAGTAAAAATAGAGCCTAACCACACCCCTATGCCTCCTTTGGCGTTGTAGACTGCCGACCTATGTTTCTGTATTTCCTCAACGAGCCCCTCATTTACTTACTATATATATATATATGTGTGTGTGTGTGTGTGTGTATATATATATAGTCTGAAAAGATAAAAACTCACACAGAGCGCGAAAAAAATAAGGCTAGTAGAGACAGAGACCAGCGAGAAAGGCGTAGAAAATAGAAATAAGTTTACTGACGTTTCAGGGAGAGGGATATATATATATATATATATAGTTAAGAGAAAAGGTTCCTGGCTATAAGGTTAACTGTACGATAGACAAGTCAAATTGAAAACATAACAATATTTATTCTAACGTTTCGACCGGGGGCCGGTCTTTTTCAAGGATACAAATAGTGCAGATCAGTTGGGTTTTAATACATTTCAGTTGTGGGCTGGGCAAGAAGATGTATCAAGCGAAAACGTAGGCCCTACGTGACACAAAAGCATACGAAGCCGCAGAACGCAAAGGGTGTTGGAGTGAAGTGGTGCCGGGGAACAGAGGGGAAAGGGGGCCTAATCAAGGCAGGCGAGGCTATAGGATAAGAGGAAAGCATTGCAAGGTACTGAAGTATATATATATATATATATATATATATATATATATATATATATATATATATATATATATATATATATATATATATATATATAAGCGCAAAGAACCTAACTAAACAAGCGCAAGAACCTAACTCCGTCGGAAGAAGTTACCCTGAATTGCCTATCAGCCAGAACCGACATAGTCATAAAGCCAGCCGACAAAGGTGGGAGTGTAGTTGTTTTGCCTATGGGAAAATACAAAGATGAAGCTTATAGGCAGCTCAATAACCCTTGCCACTACAAGCCCTTAGATAACGATCCGAGCCAGGAATACAGCCTAAAAATCCTTCAGACCCTCACAGATCTACGATCTAGAGAATTAATAACGACTACTGACTTAAATTTCATGAAACCGAATAATAAGCATGCAGGACGTTTTTACCTCCTCCCAAAAGTCCATAAAGTCCCCGTAGACTTATTGTTCACTGCCGACATTCCTGGCAGACCCATAGTTCCGAATAACAATACCCCAACCGAAGCACTATCTCTGTTTCTGAATCATCACCTATCTGACATTCCGGCTCTTCTTCCTTCATTCGTTCAGGACACCCCCCACTTCCTCCGCATAATAGAAGAGATAAATATGGGCGGGCACCTACCCAGTGGAACCCTCCTTGTTACTCTTGACGTTGCTGCATTGTATACAAACATTCCGTTCGCCGAAGGAATTGAAGCGATTTCAAAATCTCTATCAGTTAACCCGCACCAACATGCACCAGAAGTGTACATAACTTTGTTAAAACTAGTTCTAACTCTCAATTATTTTGAATTTGACTCTTCTTACTTTTTGCAAGTTTTTGGAACTAGCATGGGTACTCCATTCGCACCGACCTATGCCATCATTTTCATGGGGCAACTTGAAGCTACCCTATTAAGCTCTTTTGCGCATAAACCTCAGGTTTACCTCCGCTACATAGACGACATCTTTATGATTTGGGAACACGGTCGCGCGACTCTAGAAACGTTTATATCCCATCTCAATTCTTCGCATCCGACTATTAAATTCTCCTGCCAGTATTCTGAAAAAGAAGTGAACTTCCTAGATACTACCGTCATTCTAGACAACGGTAAACTTAAAACCACGCTTTTTAGAAAGCCAACAGACAGGCAGCAGTACCTAGATTATAAAAGCCATCACCCCAGACACTGCAAACAAGGGATCTTTGTAGGACAAGCCACCAGGCTTAGAAGAGTATGCAGTGATGACAGTGACTACGTAGAGCACCTAGACGAACTAAAGGCCACCCTTATGAACAGGAACCACCCCGAAAGCTCGCTCGATCAGGCGTACCAACGTGTGTCTAATCTTAAAAGGGATGACGTTCTCAAGAAACAGCGGCAAAACGAAAGCGCCAGGCCACCTGCCCTAATAACTAAATTTTCAAACGCCCTCCCAAACGTAAACAATATACTGCGGAAGTACTACCCCAGTTTAGCCAGTAACGACCGACTTAAAAAGACTTTCCCGGAAGCACCAAGGGTTACCTACCGGAGAAACAGGAATCTAAAAGATATTTTAGTGCATGCTAAAACAGGGCCTTCAAAGCAACCAGTCATAGCCAGCTGCTCCCCCCCCAGATGCAAGACTTGTCGGCACCTGCAAACAGACTGCATTGTAAAAAGCACAGCCAGTAATTATGTCCACAAGATTAATTCAAGTTTTACGTGCACTTCATCCAACATTGTGTATATGTTGGAATGCTCAATGTGCCACAAACAGTATATAGGCGAAACGAGCCAACCTATGAGCCTACGACTTAATGGTCACCGGGCAGATACTCTTAGCAAATCCTCCATAGCTGTAGCGCAGCATTTCAACCAACCAGGCCACAATTTTGATGACCTTAAGTTATATATACTTCAGTCAAATTTTAAGTCCCCTAGGGACAGGAAATACCGAGAATCCTACTTAATTCACAAATTCAACTCCATGGAACCTGCTGGAATTAATGCGTCTAAGGGCAACTTGGAATCCTTGCGATATTCACCGGGAATACAGCATTAGGCATTTTCGTGCATATAGCTCATCCAAAGACTATGACCGTTCACTCTGCTCTGTACCTGGTCACCTAATTTTTTTTTTTTTTTCATTCTTTGGTGTCTAGCTTAATACTCGCCCTCATGCCTCCAACCTTTGCTTTTGGAATTCAATTTTATTTATTTAATTTCTCTTTTTTTCTTACTCCGCGTGGTCTCGTGCCCCGTATGTCACTCTAACTTTATCTTTTCGTTTTTGAGTTTCAGGACAGGCCTGTACCAGGAATGTTGCCGTGGGTGACACGTGCCATTTCAGTTGCCGGGCCATTGCTTTTTCTTTTGTGTGTGGGTTTATGTGGTTTCCCTCCCTGTTTTTTTTCTCCTTTTTTATTTTTTTCTTGACCTAGTTAGTTTTCCCCCGTCTCTATCTTTTCTTTTGACCTGAGGCTTGCAGATAGTTTCTGATAAGGACCCCACCCTCACCGCCTGGTCTGCTTCCGGCGGTTCTGAGATCCTTTTCCTATACCCCGCGGCGGGTCAATAAGCACCCTCTCATCCTTTCTGTCCAAAAATTCCACGAATATCAACCACCAGCTGACTTCCGTGTGACCTACTTCGCGGCTTAAACTAGACAACCTTCTTGGCCCCTCAATCTCTCCCCCGACACACTCCGAAACCAATCAGCTTGCTCAAATTCCCTTCCATCTTTCCCTCTCCTTTCACCTGGGGTCCTACCCCTATATAAACCCTGCCTGCCAGGCGAGAGATTGCCCTGAGGAAAGCAAGTTCTCTTTGCTGAAACGTAGGCCACAATCGTGCTTTTACCTTGTTCGAAGTTTTTCTTCTCTTGTATATATATATATATATATATATATATATATATATATATATATATATATATATATATATATATATATATATATATATATATATATATATATATATATATATATTGTAAAGGAGATAGTCGTCGTTCCGGTAGAAGGCTGGGCTCGTTTATTCACGAACGAGGCGTCGACGCAGACGGGATGAGCCGAAACGACCAGCTTTTCGCGAGACTGACGGTGAACGAGCGCGTCCTCTTCCTCGAGCGGCATCCGGCGCAGCATATCCACGTAGCGGGATTTGCCCGTTGTGGCTGATGCTCATCACAGTTCTCATGAGCCAACATGCTTACTACAATACCCCCGGCGGAAAGAGGAGCCATCCTGGCCACCTACGGGGAACACAATACGAGCGGGTCATAGTATGGCTTCAGCCTCTGGACGTGAACCGTCTCGCGACCACGACGTCGGCGGTCCGAGGTGGACGTTACGGGTTCAACAACTTAGTTCACTGGTGACGTTTGTTCCAGTACTCGGTAAGGCCCTTGGTATTGAGAAACAAATTTTGACGAAAGACCGGGAGCCGGGGACGGTACTGAAAGCATGACCAGTGATCCTTTCGTAAATGTTGGAGCTGTTATGGAGTCATCGTGACGCGCCTTTTGGCGTTGCTGCTCTTCCGATGTAAATCGTCGGGCTAGCTGGCGACATTCCTCGGCGTGTCGAGCGATGTCAGACAGTGGTCAGACATCGAGGCACAGACATGTCAGACATCGAGGCACAGGAGCTGCCCGTGAGCGCGACAAATATTCGAGGATCGAAGAAACCCAAGGGTCTTTGCGCTGCTCAGCAACCATGTCCGTCATGGCCAGAGAGGTCAGGCTGTGGTCTGCTGCGAACAAGCTATCAATATCCGACGCAAGCGGGGATCGAGAAAGAGCGTCGGCGTCGGTATGCTTCCGTCCAGATCGGTATCGTATCGTACTGATATCGTACTCTTGAAGGCGGAGTGCCCAGCGGCCAAGATGGCCGGCGGGATCCTTCAGCGACGATAACCAGCACAGAGCATGGTGGTCCGTTACGACGTCGAAAGGGCGACCGTACAGGTAAGGACGAAGTTTGCTAATTGCCCATACAATAGCCAAACATTCTTTCTCTGTTACGGAGTAGTTGACTTCGGCCTTCGTGAGTGTACGGCTCGCGTAACTCACCACGTATTCGTCAAATCCGCCCTTTCGTTGAGCGAGCACAGCACCTAAGCCAACACCACTGGCATCAGTGTGGATCTCAGTGGACGCAGTCGGGTCAAAGTGCCGCACTATCGGTGGTGACGTAAGGACCCGACGTAACGTTAAGAAAGCGCTCTCACACTCGGGGGACCATTCGGAAATGTCTCTACTTCCGCCGAGAAGCTGTGTGAGAGGCGCAGTGATGGAGGCAAAGTTTCGTACAAAGCGGCGGAAGTACTAACAGAGGCCGATGAAGCTTCGCAGGCCATTGCCAACCCATGCTTTCTTAATGCCCTTCGTAAGTCCTGTCCGCACTTGATGTCGGATAGTCTTCTTCAACAGTGCAACAGGCTTTCGCTCGCAGGATATCCCGGCCATCTTCAAGTTTCTGTTGCTGAAGCCTTGTTAAGGAACCTAAAATCTGTAGACCATCCCTGTGTCGCTGATCCTGGTCAAAATAAGAAAAAAATGGTAGTTTTGCCGTACCTACATACTGTATCCCACAATTTCAAACGGATTGCGAAACGTTTTGAAACGCCAGTTGTATTTTCAGCCCCCGAGAAGTTGAATAGGCTTTGTAAGATAAATAAGGGTGATAGGCAGATTTCTAATAATTGTAAAAAGAAACACCAAACTTCGTTCGTTAAATGTATAGGTAGTGTTGTCTACCAGATTCCCCTCTTTTGTGGTAAACAGTATGTTGGTCAAACCGGTCGTTGTCTAAATGATCGCCTTCGTGAGGACAATCGCAATGTAAAAAAGAAAAATGAACAAGATGGACTACTAGTTATGCACTGTAACGCATGTACAGATTGCAAACCATTCCTTGATAAATGTGTTATTATTGGTAAGAGTAAGGACAAGTGTACACGTGAAATTATTGAGGCGGAAAAGATAACCAGGTTAGAAAGCTCTTGTGTAAGTTCGACTTCTATCAAATTATCAGAAAAAGAGATTGCCTACTTGCGTTCGCGCTAATGTACGCATGTGTGTGACGTCACGGGATTCTTGCCTATATATGTGTGTTATCGTTTTCAATAAAGGTGTTGGAAGTTAGCGCCGTGTGTGTCTACTTGTCTGTGTCTCTCGTCTTCTACGCTATATATATGAACCAACAAGCCCAAATTTCCACGCTACTGATCGTACACGTTGGGCTTCTTCGGCACAAGAAATTTACGTAAGCACCCAAATACCATTTTTCGCCCAGGTCGTCGAGCGGCGAACCAGGTTGTATAGTTTTTTTGTCTCACAATAGATGCCGCCATTGTACGGAAAATCGAAAACAGTGGAACAATCGTAGGGCCATTTTTTTTGATGCGTGGGGCCTATAGGGAGTTTGGCAACTCTTATATCAAGTAACTCTTTGTATGTATGTTTGTATTATGTATGTATGCATGCATGTCTGTATGTATGTATATATGTATGTATGTATGTATGTCTGTACGTATGTACGTATATATGTATGTATGTGTGCGTGTCAGAAAAAGATTCTGCAGGTATTTAGAGAATTATCTACTAATGCTTAGCATTCTTATGCTGCCTGTCTTGAGAGAGGGAGAGACAGAAATAACTTTATTGTGAGAGGCTGGTGATCCTAGGCGTCGGCCAAGAGCCTTTTGGCTCTAGCAGCGTCTTCGGCCAGCTGGACGGCCAAGATTTGATCCGCTGGGTCGTGGCTGAGCAACGCGGTCTCCCATTGCTCCGCCCGAGTGATTCTGCGTGCGGGAATAGCCGCCTGCGGGCAGGCCCATAGCATATGTGCTAGATCTGCCCTTTCGTTACATTTATGGCATTTGTCCGAATGTTGCCCTGGATAGCAGTAGCTATACGTAACCGGGTTTGGATATGAGTTTGTTTGAAGTAACCGCCATACGACGGATTGCCTCTTGTTGAGTGACGGGTGAGCGGGGGGGAAACGGGCCCGTTCCAGACGATAGTGATTTTTTATGTCCGTGTAGGGCACGAGCCGATTCCTACCCGACCATCGGACCGAATGGGGAATGGGGTGTTAGGGTCGATGTCAGCTCGGTCACTGAATCCTCGAGCAGCATCATGTGCGCACTCGTTCCCGGCCAGGCCGGAGTGGGCAGGTCCCCATATCAGGTAGATTTTGCCGGTCCGCGCATCGCGACGGAAGCCAGATGTAAGAATTGCAGACGCTTCTGGGATGCGTTGGTTTCCACCACCAGCGAAGATATGGACTTCCGGAGGGGTGTTATCTGTGCGCCGCTCTCGACTGGTTGGTCGATATACTAAAAGCTCCGATTTTTGCGGAGAGCAGTTGAGACCGCGAGGACCGACGTAATCGTCGATTGATTCGATTGCCTGTTGTAGCGTGTCCTGAATGTGGCCGTCGCTGCTTCCGGAGACCCAGAGCGTAACATCGTCTGCGTAAAGGCTATGTTCGGGAAGACCAATCATGGCGACGTTGAAGAGAAAAGGGGACAGGACAGCCTTGGGGCGTCCCCCTGTTTGCTAGCTTTATCGCATCGGATTCCGTTCCCCCTACAGCGAGGGTAGCTGTGCGGTCTGAAAGGAAGTTGCTGACGTACTCGTAGACTCTTGTCCCGACACCGAGTTCGCTCAGGTTCGTGAGGATAGCCGAGTGCTTGACGTTATCAAAGGCCTTTGTGAGGTCAAGACCCAAAATTGCTCTAGTGTCAAGTGGTGAGCAGCGCGCCCCGTCTATGGCGTCGTATTTGAGGCGAAGCATCACGTCTTGCGCAGAGAGTTTTGGTCGAAAGCCGATCATCGTGTGCGGAAAAAGACCGTTGTCCTCCATGTAGCTGTTGAGCCTGTTGAGTATGACGTGCTCCATTAATTTCCCTACACAAGATGTGAGCGAAATCGGTCTGAGGTGTTCGAGCTGCAGTTTCTTGCCTGGTTTGGGAATCATAATCACCTTTGCCGTTTTCCACATGTCGGGTATTTGGCCTCGCTCCCAGCACACATTCATATAGCGGGTGAGGGCTTCAATTGATTCATCGTCCAGATTTCTGAGCATTTTATTTGTGATGCCACCTGGACCTGGCGACGAGCGGGTTCGTAGGGTTACGATGGCCCCTCGTACTTCGCTGACCGTGATGGGTCGATCAATTAGGTCATTTTCCTGTCCCGTGTAGCGAGGGAGGACCTCACGTGCGGAGTCTCGGAAGTATCTATCCTTAATTGTCTTGATTAGCTCGGTGTCGGGACCCTTAAAGATGTGTAGAAGTAAGTTGAGGTTGTTTCTGTGTGTGGTTTTACTATTTTCGGGGTCGATGAGACAGGTCTTTGACAGTCCAATTTCATATTCCATTCGATCACACGTGTTGTGCCAATTTTGACGTGTTGACTTGTGTAATCTTCAATGTCGCGACTGAGAGTAGCGAGGCGCCGCCTCAGGTTGCGATTTAGCTTTTCTTTCCGAAGTCTCTGGTGCAAACCGCGCTGGACCTCCCATATGTGAAGGAGCTTTGCATCGGCTTGATAAAGGCCTGCATCTGCCGGTATTTCTTTAGTAGCCTGCTTAGCATCCCTGCAGAGTTGTTCTGTCCATTCCCGAATGTCAGATATCTCTTCGATGGCAGGGCTGCCCGCAACTTCAGATGAGGTACGTTCGGCGGCCCGTATTTTACGGAACGCGTCCCAATCGATAAGGTGGAGTTTTTTACCGTACGGGTATTTAGTGACCCTGGATTCGACCCGAATCACGACGATGTAGTGGTCACTGCCGAGGTTTTCTTGACTGTTGAACCAAGTGGCATCTTTGCGCGTATTTTTCGTGAAGGCGAGGTCGGGAGTAATATCGCCACTCACGCTGATTCCTATGCGGGTGGGCCGTGTGGGGTCAGTGATCAAGATGAGACCCTCTCTATGCGCATCGAGCCAGAGGTTTCGCCCCTCAATCGTGTCCCGTTTATATCTCCACTCGGTGTGCTGAGCGTTGAAATCTCCGACAACTATTAGGGTGTTTCCCCTGGCCAGTTCGAGGGTGTTACGAAAAAGTTGACCGAATTTGTGGGCGTTTCGAGGACAGCTGTATATGTTAAGTATAAATATGCTCTGTGTTCTGTGTTTGCTGTCTGGAAATAATTCAACAAGAATGTGAGCCGCAGACGACGCACCCACGCCGGCATCGTGACGAATCGCCGGAATGTTTCGCCTCACGAGAGTGGCTACCGTGGGTTTTTGCTTTGAGTTAACACCAGCGGCGTCTTCTTCTACGTCTGCGAAAGATTTGTAATTACTGAGCTTTGGAAAAACACCGGTCTCTTGAAGACAAACGACGTCAGGCATTTCGCTTGAATCCTTGGTCCTAATAAATTGCTCCAGGTGAGCGCGTTTCCTCCTAAATCCTCGACAGTTCCATTGCCATACGACAAGCGTACTTGGCTTTCGGGATTTCTTCTGTGAGCAATTAGACATGGTCGTGAGGATTTTTGGAGCTTTCCGCTGAGGGTGGACGGGAGTAGGGTTTTGTTGATTTCATGGGGCCCGTTCCTCCATCCCGGCCCATCCACGTGGTGGTGCTTTCTAAGGCTGTAACCCTAGCTCTAAGTGGAGAAATTTGGGAGAGCTGATATTTTCGGCCAATTCCGCCAGCATGCCCTTGAATTTTGTGCTGAGCGTCTCGGTTATGGCCTTACTGGGGTCTTCTCCAAATTGGTCAAGCATGTCCTCATCGACGTATGTTTTAGGGCCCGAATGTGCGGGCTGGCTAGAACTAGTGGGGGTCGATTCTTTGGCCTTGCGTTTCGGCGGTGGAGAGCCCGTTGGTGAGTCGTCCATCGCGACTGCAGAGCTGTGTTCTGAAATAATTTCAGGCGACTGCTTAGCTTAGCTGGCGTAATGACCTGGTTGGGTTGTCCTGAATTATTATCCGCCTGGCATAGGTTGCGTGGGGAATAGGATGTAGTTGAGTCCGCACTGGTTCCCTTGAGTAGAGCTATTTCCGCTTTGAGGGCTGTATTTTCCGAGAGGACGAGCTCTAACATCTGCTTTATTTTTATAATCTCGGACTGTTGATCTGAATGTTCAGAACCAGGAACGCCTGTGGTAGGGGCGCTGCGCTTTTGGGAGGCTTTTCCATGAGAGACCGTGTTTGCCCAGCTCACATTGTTTGTTTGGCTGCCTCCGCTCGGCTGTCTTCCGTTTCGAGACAGGGATCTCGACTTGCGTCTGTGATTCTGGCGGCCGCCGATACTGGGGCTCCGGTGCCGCAGGTGTTCACTGCTTGCTGAGTTGTCCCTGGTGCCTGGCCCCCGACTCACGTCCCGTCTGCTAGGTCGTTCATGCTACGGAAGCCGTGGGAAGGACCCCGATCTACCACGCTGGCCGGTTGTCTCTTCGCTCGGCCCGTCCTTATGGAGTATGGACTACGTCGAAGTTCCGTTGCGCCCGCCGTTTTGTGGTCGTCGATGGTTGTTAGTTTGTTGCTGTTGCTTTTCCCACTTGCGCTTCTTGAGCACGTAGGGAGTCTGGAATCGTAGTCGGCACTTCTTGTCTTAGGTTGGATGATACCGTCCGCAGAGAGTACACTTGGGTTCGCATTGATGTTTCTCGAGCGATGAGTTGGTGCCGCAGATCTTGCAGATCTTTTTGTCGGGTGCTGGGCAGACGTGCACGCGATGACCGAGCCTGCCGCACCCGTCACACAGTTCGTGTCGCTTCTTGTGGATGAAGCAGCGATATTCGGCGCCGTGCTAGTATATATAATGCGGCACCATTGTGCTTACAAAGATGATAATGGCAGAATTAGTACGGCCCACTCTCCGGGCCTGCAGAATCGTTGGATTCTTTTTGTAGACAAGACTTCTTGTGATGTCAGCACTGTCGTACTCTGGAATATTGTGTATGATCCCCTTGACGGTGTCTTTGGGAGGCGCCGCGTAAGCGGTGACCTTGTAGGAATTTTCTCCGAAATGGAGCTCCTTGACAGCGGTGTATTTACTTGCACGCTCCATGCTGGGGGTGCTGGCCACGATGATGTTTTTTGTGGGGTTGATCCTGAGGAGATCTTCCGCCGCCTCGTTCCAGCTGAGGCCGGTCGCACGGAGCACGCCATCGCGCAAACAGGCCTGGCTAACTTTCGTGATGTCGAGCCCCTGACGCGGGCGCAGCACGACTTGATATCTTCTTTCGGCAAGGGCGGCTGACGCGGAAGGCGCGGTTGCCGGCTGCTGCTTTCTCGGCACGTGATGTCGGCTGGTTGGCGTGCAGCCGGCGCCTTTTAGGGGCGAAGCTCCTTAGGGCGTGGGTCTGTCCATCCTCGACGTATGTATGTAGCCACCTTTAGTTTAGTTCTTGGATTGTTTACTAGATGGCGTGGCTACCTCTAGTTTAGTTCTTGGATTGTTTACTAGAAGGCGGTACTTGTATATGATGAAAAGATGCGCTTGGATTGTTTACTAGATGGCGTGGCTACCTCTAGTTTAGTTCTTGGATTGTTTACTAGATGGCGGGGAGCGTTGTAATAAAATCCGTTCGCTGTTGGCGCGCGCTCGGAGTCGCCCGATGGATAAGGCTGCAGATGTGCGAGCCCGCGAGGCAGAAGCGCTCCGTGAAGCTGCGCGACGCCGCCGCCAAGATCCTGCCGTACGAGAGCGGGAGGCCGAAGCGTGTCGTCTGGCTGCGCGACGACGCCGCCAAGATCCCAGCGTTCGAGAACGAGAGGCCCAAGCGTCACGGCAACGGCGCGAGGACCCTAGCTGCCGTACGCGAAGCGGCACGGCTGCGGCGCGAAGAGGATCTCCAAAACGTCAGAGAACGGGAAGCGGCGAGAAAGCGCGCGTATCGGCAGGCAGACCCCGATGCAGTGAGAGCTCGTGAGGCGTCTGCAAAACGCATCAGGCGAGCTCAGCCCCAAGGTGCCGACGCGCGGTTTAAGCGAGACTTTCTAGACGTTACGTTCGGACACAGATGTAGTGGGCGAACTTTCACTGAAGAGTCACGGTTTTACCGATGATTTCCCCTCAGGAGCTTCGCCCACTCATCATCATTCACCCCGTGGATATGCTGTGAATTTTTTTGCCCGGGGGAGTGTGCCGGGGTTATGCCGAGCTGCGCGAGAGCACGAGCTCCACGTCGGCGATGGCTCGTGAGCCACCCGGCTTCCTCGGTGATTTCATCAGGCGAGATGGACTCACCGTCCTCTTCGATGATCTCCATTGCGCTTCTCCGGCTCTCGGGGGTTGAGGTAGACCGGGTGGGTGCCGAGCGGGGGCGAGGCGGCTGGGCTCACGCCGCCGTCACCGCTCTTCCTCGGTGTACCGTGGTTCCAAAGTAGGGCTACCAGGGTGGCCCCGCTTCGCTGAACAAACCGGCTGGTATGAGCTAGGCGGTGGTCCAGTAATCCAAGAAAACGATGTCCGTCGGCAGCTAGGGCCTTTGGACGCCCGATACGGTGGTTATTTGCAGGCGCCTGTCTTGAGTATGGGTTTTTTCCAATCAAATTTTTTGTTTTTTCTAAAGCCTGTCCGACCAATTATCTACAATTACGCTATTATAACAATTACAGGCAAAATATTCGTGAAATCTTCAATGTTGTAAAAATGCAATGCTTTATGCGTTTTGCCATTTTCCGTAATTTTTAAATGTTTTTGTTATTTTTTAGGTTTTTCAAGTTTCCTTCCACCATTTACGTTATTGTAAGATTACATTTGGAACTTTGACGAAATCTGTATTATTTGGGGAAATGCAGGTCGTTACACTGTTCGCCATTTTCCGTAATTATTGTAATTTTTCTTATTTTCTGAGTTTTTCAAAATTTCGTTAGACCAATTATCTGCATTTACGCAATTATAACGATTCGAGGTGGAATTTACGATAAATCTGCATTATTGTGGAAATGCCACGCGGTATACGTTTTGGCATTTTCCGTAATGTTTAAATATTTTTATTTTTTAGTTCTTCAGAATTTAATCCTACCAATTACTCCCTTTTACGTACTACAGCGATTGCGTTTGGAACGTTCGCGAAATTTCCTTTATTGTGGAAATGCAGGGCGTTGCACCGTTCGCCATTTTCCATAATTTATTTTATATTTTTCTTATTTTTTTAGTTTTTCAAAATTTCAATTGACCAATAATGTCCATTTACGCTGTATAACGATTACAGGTGGAACTTTCGCGAAATCTGCATTATTGTGGAAATGGCAAATACGTTGTAACATTTTCCGCATTTTTAAAATATTTTTCTTATTTTTTAGTTTTCCAAAATTTCGTCCGACCCATTATCTCCATTTACGTTATTCGAACACTTGGAACTTTTGCGAAATCTGCATTTTTGTGGGAATGCAGAGCGTTACACGCTCCTGGCTGTGGAGGTACTCGGCAAAGAATGCTACGCGTTAATAATGCGCTCATCCTTGTCTGAGCAAACTAGCAGGACAGAGACAGAAAAATATCGAATATCGCGGCAACATTGGGAAAGCCACGAGAGCCGAGAAGTGAGAGCGTGATACAGATTACACAGCGAAGGCGGGCTCTTTTTTTTTGCGCCCCGGCAAAGGCTTGGTCTCTGCCAGTTCATTCTCTTTTCGCAGCCCAGCCCGGATTTTGCCGCTTACACGGGATTTCCATTCAACCGGCGCTTATGTCGCAAGCGAAAAAGTTTTGACGGCATTCTTATTTCACTGCAAGGTGACCGGACGCAGTGAAAAACAGCGACAAGGAGACCCCGAATCGCTCTTAAGACGCAAAGAGGATTTCTTTAAAGTGGGGCGCACACCCTCTTGTCTGAGATGCGATTCTAAAAGCCAGCTCGATGGCGCCTATAGCAGCGGCACTCAACATCGCCCCCTCTGGATCCATCCACGGCTATTTTATACTTGCGGTGCCTCCACTTCTTTCTCACTCACAAAACGCGCCCTGTCAAAATGCGCGGTAAGTGTTTTGTGTAGGGGTCCTGTGTGAGGAAAAAAAAAGAGCCCTAAAGGGAACGGGTTTCCATTTAACGCAATGTACAGGATTTGTCACCGACTTCGGAAGGCTGGCTTGCCGTAAAATGTGACGCAAGCCGGCGCTCACAGTAACATTGTGGAGAGGCGTGCCGCTCTTAATACAATTTGAAGGCGTTACACGCTATAAGCAAGAGCACAGGGAACTTATGAAACACACAATGCACCCCTCCGGGTTAATGGAAAACAGGCTGACTCACAGGTCGGCATCTACATCACCGCTCCGTCTCAACGGCGTGGTGCAACATCAATAAAATGGTTGTTCAGTTGATAAAAGAATACTTAAGTTGTACGAGCAACGTGTAGTCGTTGGCGGTGAACGGTCGCATGGTGTTGATGTGTCATCGAGGGTGCCTCAAGGTTCAGTTTTGGGTCCGCTCTTGTTTTTGTTATACATGAATGATATTTCCATTGGCATATCATCTTGTATCAGATTCTTTGCAGATGACTGCGTTTTGTATCGTGTTATAAAAGGTCCCGATGATTGCAATGAACTACAGAAAGATTTAGACAAGCTTGCAGAGTGGTGTGATGAATGGGGCATGGGTATAAATCTTGACAAAACGGTGCAGATGTGCTTTACTAGACAAAGGTCGCCACATGTATATACGTACAGCATTAACGGGACAAATCTTGCATCAGTGTGCGAATATAAATACCTTGCTGTTTACTTGATCCAACGACTATGCTGGCACCTTCATGTTGACTATTTAATTGCTAATGCGGGTAGAGTTCTTGGTATGTTGCGTAGAAATGCGAAGTGCTTTCCTCTAGAAATAAGAAATTTACTTTACGAGACTAACATAAGGCCAATACTGGAATATGCTTGTACCATCTGGGACCCCTGGTCTGTGACCGACATAATGAAACTAGAAAGGGTACAAAGCTTAGCAGCACGTTTTGTTGTTCAAAATTATACTCGGCATTTTAGCCCATCCCAAACAAAAGAAAACTCAGGCTGGAATACCCTTCAAAATCGTAGAAAGACATTCATATTAAAATTTTTGCACAGTATATATCATAATAGAAGCGGCCTCAATGGTGATAGCTATATAAAGGCACCAGAGTACACTTCTGCAAGGCGCGATCACCCACTTAAGATTAACGAATATAGATGTAGAACAGAACTTTTTAAGATGTCTTTTTTCCCTAAGACGGTCAGTGAATGGAACAGGTTGCCTAGTGATGTCTTCAAGTGACGCATTTGCTTCAGCCGTGTGATTTGCATTTTCGCATTTGGGTTTTCATTTCCTTTCAGTGCGTTCCTCCTTGCGCCACCAGAACCATGTTTTGCTTCGCACATGTACGATTATGTCTTGCTTATCTTCTTTGTTGTCGTTGTTGTTGCGCATACAATAACGGTTCTTGCTCTTGGTTTGTGTCAGCGATTTGTTCTGAACTGTAATTGTTATTCTCATGTGTTCAGCATGAACTGCTTTCTTTCTCTATGATATATATGTACTTCTTCCCCCCACTGTAATGCCAAACTGGCGCTGTGGGTACCATGATAAATAAATATTTATTTATTTATTAACGGCATTTATTTATTAACGGCATTAACGGTATTTGTGTTGCCCTTCGAAGAGGAAGCTCACGCGCTCCGAACGTAACCGACTTTACATGTGATTTTTCTTCTTTGTTTTTCGTCTTTGGCGCTTTTTCTCCTGCTGTCTACTTCTGTTAACTTGATACCATCCCCCCAGAAATCATTGAATAAAAAAACAACACTGCGTTAAAACAAATTAGTGAACCATCATGCGGTCAAATAGCCGTCGACGCTTATTTAGTACAACGCCCCTGAAAGCGACGCCACGTTTGCATGTTTTTGAAGGAGTTGTTTTGTACATTGAAACGAACCACGCCAAATACAAAGGCTGATAAGGCAGGAAGTACGACATAGAGTAAAGAAGGTAAACGAATCCGGCATAAATTCCCCGGTTACACAAATACGCAGGATCACTTTCAACTAGCGGTACGTGCGACACAGATAATCATGAGGAATCGGACCGCGCAGGGTATCAGTGGTTAGAGGTCAATTGGAGCGGCCTTCGTCCAGCAGTGGACATAAGTAGGCCGATGACGACGATGGCGATGATTATAAAATGAACCTTGCTCAGGAACCTTGAATTTAGAGTTGCCCGATACAGAATAGAGAGAATGGGAAGCGTGCTGCGCCGAGTTTAAGTTTAGTTTTACAACATTTCACTCCAGGTCCTTGTGTTTTCCCCAAGATAATCTATGCCCACAAAAACTCTGGTACACCGAATATTTTGGGGGCTCGGAAACCTTGTGCTTAGAGATGCTCGACCCGGTTCACAAGCTAAAGAGTCATTATTTCATTTTAGCAAATATGGTAATTATTCGAAATAGTGAAAGAATAAAATTGGCTGATGACTGCGATACACGCTAACGTGAAATTTGTGCGCAACGCGAACTTAATTCTTCTGGGTGACGGCACACACCTGCTGCGTCTAGCGAACTCATTGCCGCATCAGCGAACGCACGAAGGCGCAACATATACTCTGGCGTTGCCTCGTAGACCGCCGCCGCGGCCCGCGGAAGACCATGTCTCGCACCTTTCGCCATACCGTAGTCTTTCAATACATTTCTGGTCATGAAACTCCTCCGTAACGCTATGGGAGAGCTTCGTGCGCTGCTCAAGGAGGCGCCACCGCGGCGTTGGCGTGGATCGAACGGCAGCCGGGGATGTGGCCGCTGGGCGTTCGGCAGGGACCGGACACTCGCCGGAGTATAACAGCAGCGTTCGCCTTACTTGTGCGCCGCTAAAATAAACCTGGCATCTCGTGAGTGTAGAACAATTTTGTGTGGAAGGTCATGCTGTCACTGCGTTGCTGCCCGCCGATCTGGCTACAGAGGAAACGGCGCCAAAGCGTCGCTCTCCTTCTGATGCGGAGCTGCGCGCGGTATAGAAGCGTACCATTTCCCGAAAAAGGATTGGGCTTTTATTTACTGAACGTCTACGTATGAAATAAAAAAAAAACATTTTAACACCAGCTTGGCGAATGCGTCGTGAAGGGAATTAATGGATTATACAGTTTTAGTTTTACGTGCGCACAGGGTTCACGCACGCAAACGGGAAAAGGACGGAGCCGACGCGCATGTAGTTTGAAACCTCTGTAGTGACACGTACGCGACGCACTCCGCGCGTAGGGTACGGTGGCTAGAACGTAGGGCATTTGGATGCACGCGCCATCCCGCGCGTTATTCCTAGCGCCGTCTACTAACAGGCACATACTGCTGTAACCACTCGTGATCTCGCGAGCCCGTTCCTACGACAACGACAAACGCTACTTCGTAAGGCTCAGCAGCTTAAAACAAAATTATGCCATCTTCCCGTAGGGGAACCCTAGTAGTATGCGAAGCAGCCATGGGGTCGATTCAAGTGCCCATTAGTTTTCAGTTCGTCGTTTACGTTAGGTTGAGGTATGTAGCTACCGTTATATTTAGCGTTTGGTTTCCATGGTAACTACCAAACTTTTCACTTACCAGAACTACGAAATGGGAAATTGCGTTGACCCCATGGCTGCTTCGAATACTACTCAGGGTTCCGCTACGGGAAAATGGTGTAATTTTATTGGAGGGGGGGGGGGGGGTGTTATAGTGGAGAGGCATTAGAGAGAGAGAGAGAGAGAGAGAGAGAGAGAGAGAGAGACGTTGTACGTGGTATGAGTTTGTCTTTATTTAGGCATTATCATCATCATGTTGAACGTAGGTGACGTAGAGCTGAGGTTGGCGTTCAGCTTTGATTATGGCCGCCTTATGGTCTGTGCTGTGAAATGTAAAGTCAAGGGCTGTTGTAGTGGATGAACCCTAAAGTTGCTGAAAATGAGGTCGAGAAGGAGGAGGACGAAAAAACTTTATTTGAACGCAACATTAAGCGTCGAGAATGTCCCGGGCCAGGTTCACCAACGCCAACTGGTCCGTGATCTGGCCAGAGGCTAGCCAAGACCGCCACGTTGAAGGAGGAGGGTGGGGAAAATGTGGAGATTGAATTGCAATGGGGCTGGAGAAAATGTAGTGTTTTAAATTAGCTTATGGTTCGGGACAATTGGACATGCTGGTGAGTGTCGGATACGGTAGAGGAAAGAACGAGCAGGTGGATGAGGTCGATGCACGTTCCCCGGATGGTTGTGGGCTGCTTGTAATTAGGGCCCGCCGAGACTCGCTCATGCACGCCGCCGCCGACGACGACGATGAAACGTCGAAGGCGCGTGAAGCGTGCATGTCTCGTGCCGGCCCAGGAAGACACCGGCAACACTGTCGCTCCAGGAGCCATTAAAGGGTAAGACAACACCGGGCGTTCAGCAAGCCGAGCATGCGAAGTGGGGTGTGGACGCCGCACGGCGAAAAAAAGAAAATAGCCCCGACCATGCATCTCATGGTCGGGGCTTTTCTATTGGAAAAACAAAAGCTGGTTTTTGATTGAAATTTTAGGTGAGGGTCAAAATGGGCAACTTGAAGGCGAAATGAGCAGCTTAGAACGCCATGTCATACCGAGGGATTAGCGACAGAGCTGTTTTCGTTGCGAAGCGGCAGGGCTGTGCACCGCCATGTTGGTAAACTCTACGTACAGAAGCAACGTGAACACCGCCATGTAAAAATCCGAATCTCACGCACGTCCGTGAGACTCATGTAGGCCCCTTCCGTTCTGAGCATGCGCACTGATCACCCGTGAAAGTTCTACGTACGTGGAACTGAAACTTTCTATTATTAGGTTTAACACAGGAGATGTTACACAGGATATGAGGCTACGAAGGAGATCAGGGGCGCCGTAGTGGGGGGCTCCGGACTACTTTGATCACCTTGGAATCAGATAGCGCGTCAATGTGTGCGAAAACATTGTAGAGAGCTATTGTAAGATGCACGTTGCATTTTGTGGGCAAAACAGCAGAAAAGATCCCCTTTTTGAAGCGTCTCCTGCATTTTGTGCTCGAAAAAAGAATAAGGCTTCGAGGACAGCGAGTGAAGGTAATTAGATTGGAGAAACTTTATTTAAGCCTGCCGAACGACGTGTGTACGCGCCGCGACACGGGCCTCGGCGTCGTCCAGGTGGTTGAGCCGAAACAGTGAGAGCTGGTGTGGAGTTTTTTTTAATTATTTTTGGCATAGCCTTTTCTTTCTGTTTTCTTTTCCCTGGGGTGGCGGGGGCTGTTTTTTTTTTAATATTTTTAGCATCGCCTTTTCATTCTGTTTTCTTTTCCCTAGGACGGCGGGGGCGGGGGGACGTGTTGGTTGCTTCGTTATTAGGCACGATGCCGGAATGTAAAAGAAGCTCTTAAAAGCACCGCGTTTTTGCTTTACGGGCATTACTTTTCTCTTTTATCACCGGGACGACCTTGTTAACAGGCCAGAAATCACCTCGCTATATAAAAGGCCTCGTCCCCATATTCCTGTCATTATGTCAAGTATGTTAATATCATAGGTAAAATAAATATGTAGAAATTAATGTATAAATGAAGGAGCTGTCCGCTTCTCTCTGGTTTTGTGGTGCTGTTGGGATGGCTAAGAAACAACGGCTTCATTGCAATATTGAGCGAGCAAAACATGGTGCTCGTCGGCAACAGTTTTCTCCGTAGATCTCCGGACAGAGGGCGACAAAAGAATAGATAATGACAGAGCGTGAGCAGTGAGGGGAGACTTCAGCCTAAGTGGCGGCAGCTTTGGACAGGGTGGCGCTGCATTCGCACCGCTACCGACCTACTTCCTAGTGGACGTCAAGTCGAAGTGATGCGCGCTGCCCGAAGTGACCTCCACATGGCGCCTCCGCGCGTCCCGTTCCCGCTTGTACGCGTTGTAACATGGAGAGCGCAGCGAAAGCAGGAGAGCTTATGTGACAGAAGAGGATGTAATGGGAACGACGACGACGAAATGCCGATAGTGGGGTAAGACAAAGGGAGGAAAGGTAAAACGAAGACACCTAACCACGCACGTAAGGAGACACTCACAAAGGCATAAAAATGAATGACAGATCTTATAGAAACGTCACACCTAACGCGGCTAGATTTATAACGCCCGGTTTTGCGGAAGCCAGCCTCCGCGCAGACCGCCCGGTGTGGCTTCGTAAATCTGAGAGCGCGTTCCTCCCGTCAAGGACAGGCTCAGTACGGCAAGATTCTAAAAATTTTCGCGAATGAGTATAGAAAATTGCTGTAAAAATGCCCCAGAAGCTAACCCTGAATTTTCGTGCAGACGTCACCAATGTGGCATGAACGGGATTCGCGCAGGACTCCTCCTCATGTGACCGCATCTACTTTATGGCTTCCGAGCGAGCCGTCCTCCTCCTCCCCAGTACGGCTTCCCCCGGAGGCGGCCCGGCTCAAGAGGCGAGACAGCGACGCATTGCGAAGCGGGTGAAGCGGGCCGAGAAGCCCAATAGCGCTCAATGTCAGCGCTTTTGCAGGACGCCGTCCATGCGTCGAGGATATCACCGAGTGTACCCGGCTCTGCCAAGTTCTAACATTGTCATCTTCTACCACGCTCTTGACATTTCAGGCTCAGCAAGAAAAATTCGCGCTCAGCCAAGTTGATCTTTGACGTGCGCCGAAATCTCGTACACACGGGCGTTTTTGCTTTTCGCCTCCATCAGAAAAGCGGCCGCTTCGGCCGGGAACGCCTCAGCCACTGAGCCACCGCGGCGGGTGCGCTCAGCCAAGTGCCACTAGCACTGTCTGGGGCTTCCCTGTTACACCAGACACGAACTACATCACAGCTATTTCCGTACTGCTGTCTTTCTCGCCATGGCATTAAAAAATGCATTGCGGGAGTAGCGTATGCGCGAGAAATGTACAATAATCGCGGTAAAGCCCTGTGTCGCCCGAGTGCGGAAATATAACGGGTATAATAGGCATTGAGTAATCCGTAGGAACATAGGCAAAAATCTACATTCACCCGGCCCTTCCGTATAGCGTAGGACAGACCCTGCAAATTCTTTGTAGAGATTGGTAAGCGCTACATACATTAGCAAATTCCAGTTTTTTTGTGAACGGGCGTGCGAGATAATAAAGCAGTTCAGTTGGGGCCGGTTAAGGTGAAACCGTTAACCTACATTTTAGGGACTTTAACGGGTCACTTATCCCAGTATAAACCAGTTATGTACCTCAGCGGTGAAGCGAGATAACTAGTAATCGCTGAAAACATAATTTTCCACGTTTCTCTTTATTAGGGGTGTAATTTTAGAAGATCCAGCCGTAATGATCCCTTACGCCATGAAAGAACTGTAGTATGCTGTTGGGTATGGTGTTGGGCTTGAGCCACGGCTGGGCAATGGGCTGCTTTTCGTGCAGTGCGGTGACTGGGGGCTACGGCGCACTGGTACTCGTGGTAACCACTTTTTACTTCATCCCGAGGGTTAAAAAAATTAAAACCAGGGCAACGGACGAGGACAGACGGAACGAGCGCTCGTACCGTCCACTGTGTTTCTCTGTCCTCGTCCTTCGCGCTCGTTTTAATTTTTTTGAAGCCATGAACCAACACGCCCAACAAAGCATTCTATTAAGTTATCCTGAGGGTGCACTGATGATGAGTTCAATAAAGGGGTAATCGTAATAAGCGTAGTGATGGAGCGTTACACATTTTGTTTGAAGCAAAGCGGATGTTCGAACGCGCCCGTTTCTTCGCGGCGCAGGCAGACGCTCAGGATGGACGAAAACATTGCAGTGGCCTTGTTTACGTGAAGACGGAGTCCGAGATTTTTGTTAGCAATTTCCCCTGCCTTTTCTTAGAATCAGCTGTCTCTCGGTGCATAGCTGTCTTACAGCAAATCGTGCTTTGCAGGAGATCACCAATCCAGGAGCGAGGGAGTAGGTTAGAATCTACCAACGTGGTTGCAGTTGGATGCAGTCAACCAACTGCACTCACCCAACCCAACCAGTCAACTGCACTCAACCAGCTACACGTGGTTGAGTGCAATTCAAGCTAACTGCCCTCAAAAGTTTTACCTCTTGGAAACGTTATTTGTGTATAGCGTGCCTAAATAAACGACAAGAAGGAAAATATTGCAGCTGAAATACGCGGGTCAATGGCACAGACGAAAATCAAGAATCGCCGATTTTTAAACCGGAAAGGAGAAGACCAAGGCCATTACAGCCAGGCTGAATGGACGTTCCGGCCGACAGGCAGGAGCAAACCTAAGCACAACACTTCGCCTTCCCAGCTGCCCAGAGGAGCTTGATCGGTTCTCCTGGCTGGCGATCTCACTTCCGCTTCATGGCTTTTAGCGCTACCCATCGGTAGGTGCAACGCCGCCTGCGACGGAGCTATTTTAAACGATCATAAATGAATAACAACGCCTGTCAACGGGGAAACCTGTCATGTTCCAGTTAGTTTGGTCGTACGTACTGTACGTTCAAATTAAATTTGGCCTAGGGGAAAGTTGAGTGCAGTTGGCCTTTAAGCGGTGGATTAGAACCGGAAAGGGCATACCGTTCACTAGCGCTTAAAAGAACTTCAAATTTTGGTTATCGGGAGTGACGACCTGCCGAGAGTTGTTCAGTCACTACGGCTAACCGAAACCAAGACAATAGTGCCGCGAACCATGTATAAGTTCATTGTTTGTTTTTGCTGCCCTGCCATGCCCGGCTGTGTTATCTGCGTCCCAAGCGAAGCGAGTCTTCCGTTCTTTATTTTTATGCTGCGCGGGCTATCACATTCAGATAAGCAGACTGTCTCGCCCTAACGTCACTAGCCCAGAATGATCTTCTTTGATCTACAATGTTCTGGATGTAAATCGACGTTTCCAGAAACACTCGCGCCAAGAGATAAAAGCCTGCAGAGCAAACGCCATGGCATTCAAATCGCCGACACCAGTTTACGCACGTCACTTTGTTGATTGCTGTATCGCCGCCTTGTATTCTTTGAGTTGTTAGGGGAGCACAAGTTCGCTCCAATAAACTTGTTTTTCTTGAAGACAACTGCGTCGTCTTTCGCAACGTGACATATGGTAGGTGCGGAATACATGCACCCTCAACCTTCTTCAAGTCGTCAAGCAAGCCTAACTTCGTGCCAGCCGCCGGCAGCAAAGCCTAGAGCCGGAGTGTGGACTACTGCCAGATAAAGTGAAGGCGGAAGAGGTCACGGTCGTTGCCATGAACAACGCATCGCGATGACCACGAGCCATCCTGTAGTTCTGCAGCCTCCCCGGGAGCCGTCATCATTTCATGGATGACCCACGGAAGATCCTGAGGACTGTTTGGAGAAATTGGAGCGTGTTCGGATCTTAACAGGTGGAATGACGAAGAAACGTTTCCGCATCTCTTCTTCTATTTGGTGGATGCAGCTCGAACTTGGTTAGAGAACCATGAACGCTCTTTGACTGACTGGACTCTGTTCAAGAGTGGGTTCCTTAAAACGTTCGCCACCGTCGTGCGAAAGGAGCCGCAGTTTTGCTAGAAATGCGCAAGCAACACCCCAACGAAAGGGTAGAGATCTTTGTTGAGGAGATGAAGAGGTTTTTTCGACGTGCGGATCCGGAGATGCGAGGGGTGAAGCAGGAGCGTTTTGCTTGCCTTGTCTGCAACCCTCCTAAGACGGTGACCGAATTCGCGTCTGAAGCGGCCGCGATGGAGAAGACGCTGGAAGTTCGAACGAGGCAGTACGATCGCCAGGTCAACGCGCTGGTTTCCGAGACGATCGGTGCCGGGGCTACAAGCTCCGACACACTGCGCGACACCATCCGAGCAGTGGTCAGGAAGGAGCTTCGGAAGCTTTTTCCGACGACGCCGCAAACTGAAGTGGCTTCCCTGACTGACGTCATCCGCGAAGAGGTTCAACACGTTTTGGGCACTTCTATGCCATCCGAGGCACCCCGCGAGCCACAGGCGATGACCTACTCCACGGCTGTTCGTCGAACCCGCCCTGCTCCAGCCCGTTTACAAGAAGCTCCGCCGTACCGCCGTCCACTCTCGCCGCCGTCCCCACTGTCGCCGCCATCCACCGTACCGCCGTCCACAACCCAAAACCAGACGCCGAGAAAGATCGACGTTTGGCGAACCGCCGACAATCGTCCGCTGTGCTAGCACTGCGGAGAGGCCGATCACATCTACCGTCGTTGCCCATACAAGACACTCAGACTGCGTGGTTTCTCTGTAGACGCACCTCGCCCTCTCCCTGGGCAACGACCACGTGAGATCGATGACTACCTTTCTCAAACCAGCCGTAGCACAGCCTGTTTCAACCGTTCGCCGTCGCCCTACCCATACCAATTGCCGAGCCGCCTTAGCAATGCTGACTCTTCACGTGAAGGTCCACCAGCCCACGCAGGGGAAACTAAAAGCAGCAACTTCGGGCGGTAAAGTTGCACAACGGCGGAAAAATCAAAACCCTCGAATAACGCAGCGACTCGCTGAACACAGTGATTCACGACATGCCCTCATCCCGACGACCCGACCTAACCCTGACGAGACTCCCGAACACGACGACAGCCACACGGCGCGACACGTACCCAACATTACCGAATCTGCCGCTGAGAAAACGATGGCAACGACGACGCACAGTGTGCGACCGTCAACACGCAAAGCCGAGATGCGACGCCCCGACGCACCCGGAACTCGAGGAAGGCGGCATCTGACGTCAAGGTGTCCATCCACGGCTTTGATGTAGTCGCCCTCATAGACACGGGAGCCGACTACTCAGTAATGAGCGGACCGTTTGCGTCTAAGCTGAGGAAAGTTGTGACCAGATGGGACGGTTCGCACATTCGCACAGCAGACGGCCACCTCGTGACGCCAAGTGGAACGTGCACATCGCGCGTCACCATAGACGGCACAACGTGACCTGCGGCGTTCGTCATTTTGCCTAACTGCTCCCGCGACGCCATCCTTGGAATAGACTTTTTGACAGACAACGCTGCAATAATTGACCTACAGGCGAAGACCATAACTCTTTCTTCCGATCACTCCATGAAGCCGAAACCGAACCCAGAACACCGTGCTGCTGTAAGGATTGCCGATGTACATGTCACCCTGCCACCCCACGCAAGCTTGATGATGACGGTTTACTGTGAAGATGCTGTTCTTGATGACGACGCTATCGTTGAGAGTGATCAAAGGTTGCTCCTCGACCGCGGTGTCTCCGTCGCAGGAGGCATTGCGCGTTTAAGCAACGCCAATCCCAAGTTTTGCTCACTAATTTCAGCGAGGAATACCAGCATTTAAACAGGGGCGCTGCAATTGCGTTCTTCGAAGAAATGCAAGAAACAAGTGACGTGATCGCGGTCGCCGACTTTGAACGCTCACCCCAAGATACCTTCAAGCTTCCGAATCCATTCGACGCGAATCCGGCGTTACCGCAAGAAGAACGGAAGAAATTATTGGATTTGCTGCGTCGCTACAGCGAGTATTTTGCGTCGACCTCAAAATTACGGCAGACACTTCTGGTGAAGCACCGGATAATAACCGAAGATGGAGCCCGACCTACCCGACAGCCACCGTACCGCGTCTCTTCACACGATCGCGAAGCCATCCGGACTCAAGTCGACGACATGCTCAGCGACGACATTATACAACCATCGAAAAGTCCGTGGGATGCGCCGGTCCTACCCGTGAAGAAAAAAGACGGCACTTGAAGGTTCTGCATTGACTACCGGCGAATGAACAAAATCACGAAAATGACGTGTACCGCCTGCCACGAATCGGCGACGCCCTCGACCACCTCTCCCATGCGAACTACTTCTCATCGATGGATCTGAAGACCGGCTACTGGCAAATTGAAGTGGACGAGAGAGACCGAGAGAAGACTGCAGTTATAACACCGGATGGTCTATACGAGTTCAAGGTGATGCCGGTTGGGCTGTGCACGGCGCCAGCAACGTTTCAAAGAGTCATGGACACTGTGTTAGCTGGCCTGAAGTGGCACACCTGTCTCGGATACCTCGAAGACGTTGTGGTATTCGCCTGAAATTTCGACGAACACCTCGTAAAATTGGAGTCTGTACTCGAGGCTATTCGCATGTCAAGGTTAACGCTGAAGCATGAAAAGTGCCGCTTCGCTTACGAGGAACTCAAGGTTTTGGGACACGTCGTCAACGCCGCAGGAGTCCTGCCTGACCCGGCGAAAACATCAGCCATAGCGAACTTCCCCAGATCGAAAGACAAAAAGGCCGTGCGAAGATTTCTCGGACTGTGCGCATACTACGGGCGCTTCGTCGCAAACTTCGCATGCATTGCAGAGCCACTCACGCGCCTGACAAAAGATAGCACCCCTTTCGCCTGGGAAAACGCCCAAGAAAAAGCATTCTGCGAGCTGCAACAACGCCTGCAAAACCCTCCCGTGCTCGATCATTTCGACGAAAACGCCGAAACGGAAATGCACACCGACGCCGGTGATATAGGCTTGGGAGCCGTTCTCGTCCAAAAGCAAAGCGGTTGCGAAAAAGTAATCGCCTTTTCCAGCCGTGGTCTGTCGAAGAAGGAGAAAAATTACCCAGCCCCTGAAAAAGAGTGCCTCGCAAATATATGGGCCATTTCGCAATTTCACCCATACGTGCGTGGCAGACCATTAAAGGTTGTGACAGACCACCATGCGCTGTGTTGGCTCGCCCATTTGAAGGACCCCTCTGGCCGTCTTGGGCGGTGGAGCTTGCGCCTGCAAGAGTTCGAAGTTGCAATCTCCTACAAATCCGGCAGGAAACACTCCGACGCCGACTGCCTGTCCCGCGCTCCCGTCGACCCACCACCACAAGACTCTGATGAAGACAGCGCGTTCTTCCGAGTCGTGACTGAGAGCGATCTAGCCGCCCAGCAGCGTGCCGACCCCGAGTTATGCGTCATGATAGACTACATCGAAGGACGTAATATCGCCGTGCCTAGGACGTTCAAGCGGAACTTACCAGCATTCAGCCTCAAAAACGCCGTCCTCGTGAAGAATTTGAACCCCGGAACGAGAACGAATTATCTACTTGTCGTCCCCGCAGACCTTCGTGACGAAATTTTGGAAGCGTGCCACGATGACCCGTCGTCCGGACATCTCGGCACAGCTCGCACTATAGCAAAAATCAAGGCGAAGTACTTCTGGCCATCCCTTTACATCGACGTCACCCACTACGTTCAGAGTTGCCGTGACTGCCAGCGACGAAAAACGCCGCCGACAAGACCCGCCGGACTTCTGCAACTGATCGCCGTACCGTCGAGGCCCTTTCAACAGATTGGAATGGACCTTCTAGGCCCGTTCCCTACGTCACGATCACAGAACAAGTGGATTGTTGTAGCGACAGAATACATGACACGCTACGCAGAGACCGCCGCTCTTCCGAGGGGGACTGAACAAGAAGTCGCAAAGTTCTTCATAAATCAAGTTGTGCTGCGACATGGAGCCCTGAACTCCTTATCACAGACCGCGGAATGGCCTTTACTGCGGAGCTTATGCAAGAAATCTTACGCTACGGAAACACGGATCACCGAAGAACGACGACTAACCACCCCCAAACGAACGGACTAACAGAACGTCTGAACAAGACGATCGCGGACATGATGTCAATGTACGCCGACGTTGAACATAAGACTTGGGACAAAGTGCTCCCGTATGTCACGTTTGCGTACAACACGGCTATCCAGGAAACTACGCAGATGACCCTCTACGGAAGGCGGCCGACTACGATGCTTGACGCCATGCTTCCTCATGTAGAAGACGACGACCTCAACCCCGACGTCCAAGGATACCCTCAGCGTGCGGAGGAGTTCCGCCAGCTCGCTCGAGTTCGCACAACGGACCAGCAGCTGCTGGATGAAGGGCACTACAACCTCCGACGCCGAGACGTCGATTACCACCCGGGGGATCGTGTTTTGCTTTGGACTCCCATCCGACGACACGGACTAAGTGAGAAGCTTCTGCGATGGTATTTTGGACCCTAACAGATTATACGACGTGTCGGCGAACTTACCTACGAGGTGATCCCCGATGGTGATTCCCGAACATCACGACGACGCACGTGGCCCCAAGTCGTCCACGTGGTTCGATTGAAACCTTACTATGCAAGATGGACTTTTTTGTTGTTGTTGTTTGGACTGTCTTTTACTTTAGCATCGGGTCGATGCACTCTTAGAGGGGAGGGGGGGTAATGCTGCGAACCATGTATAAGTTCATTGTTTGTTTTTGCTGCCCTGCCATGCCCGGCTGTGTTATCTGCGTCCCAAGCGAAGCGAGTCTTCCGTTCTTTATTTTTATGCTGCGCGGGCTATCACATTCAGATAAGCAGACTGTCTCGCCCTAACGTCACTAGCCCAGAATGATCTTCTTTGATCTACAACGTTCTAGATGTAAATCGACGGTTCCAGAAACACTCGCGACAAGGGATAAAAGCCTGCAGAGCAGACGCCAAGGCATTCGAATCACCGACACCAGTTTACGCACGTCACTTTGTTGATTGCTGTATCGCCGCCTTGTATTCTTTGAGTTGTTAGGGGAGCACAAGTTCGCTCCAATAAGCTTGGTTTTCTTGAAGACAACTGCGTCGTCTTTGGCAACGTGACAACAGGAAAGCGTTCTATTGATTGATTGATTGTAGGGATTAACACGCCGATGCAATGCAGGCGATGAGGCGCGCCGTAGTGGGGGCTCCGGATTAATTTTGACCACGTGGGGATCTTTATCGTGCGCCGAAATCTCATCCGAAAACACACGGGCGTTTTTGCTTTTCGCCTCTATCAGAAAAGCGTCGGCCGCGGCCGGGAATTGAACCCGCGACCTCGTGCTCAGCAGCACAACGCCTTCTACACTGAGCCAGCGCGGCGGGTAGGAAAGCCTCGCGCCTCGACGCCCTCGAAAGCCTTGCCTCGGATGCCTCGAAAGCCTCGACGCCCACCCGTCAAGCCACGGCCAGGGCGTTGCTTGAAATCTCCACTTCACTTCACGTCCGTTTATTAGATGCAGAGCATCTGATTCACTCGCCTTGTCCCTCCGGCGTCGTCTTCATTGTCGTCGTCGGCGGCGGCGGCGTTGTCCACCCCTCCCCCATTCTCCTCGCCGCGCCAGCTGCGCTCTCTGTCGCTCACCCCCTCTTCTCTCCGATAGCGAACACTCTCTCGCGAGGGGCATTGGATTGGATTCGATTGGATTGGATTGGATTGGCTTGTCTTGGCTTAGATTGGATTGGATTGGATTAAAGTGGATTGTGTTGGATTGTGTTGCGTCATAGCCGCGGCACGTTGCGTCATAGCCGCGGCAGACGCGCTGGGGCCGGCGCATGTGCAGTACTCTCTCTTCCGCGGTTTCCTCTCCTTCGGGCGCGCTGCGCATATAAACGGTGTGCCGTTCTCTGGCAAAGCAACATCCACGCTTGGCTCAAACACCTAGAGTCCACGCCGCTTTACAAGTACGCCAACGTCGTCATCGACTGTGACCGGCTTACGCAGTCCCCATACCACAAACTGGTGAAATGCTTTCATTTCGTCTTGAGCGACAAACATCTTCGACAGCGGCTGAGCTCTACGCTCTGAAGGAGGCAATCGTTTTCATCCTGCGCCATGAGCCGCGCCAATGGAGTATCTTCACGGACTCCAAGGCAGCTCTGCAAATTTTATGTAGGAGAAGTAGATTTTCCCCCCACCAAATCGCAGCCTGTGATATATCCTACCTTCACCATCTTGCCTGCTCTGCTGGACACAACATTAAAATGCAGTGGATACCTGGACACAGCGGCATCAAAGGTAACCAAAAAGCCGACGAAGCGGCCCGTAAGGGCCTTCTTTACCGAAAATACCGCAAGGTGTATTTCACGAAAACAGAAGCTTCCGCCATGGCTCACCGCTT
The DNA here is from genome assembly GCF_048455015.1 of Haemaphysalis longicornis. Taxonomy (NCBI): domain Eukaryota; kingdom Metazoa; phylum Arthropoda; class Arachnida; order Ixodida; family Ixodidae; genus Haemaphysalis; species Haemaphysalis longicornis. Next base: position 233,439,672 of record NW_027526335.1, read on the forward strand.
TGCGGTGACTGAAAGAAGCCGTCTATGGAGCAAATTACAAAATACTCGATGCTTTTTCAACACTATTGACCCAGAATTAAAGTCAAGACTCCCGACACAGCTTCCTCGTAACCTGGAAACGTTGTACCATCGTCTACGCCTGAACTGTGCCTACACAAATAGCTACCTATTTCGCCTTGGAGGGACGCCAAATCCGCACTGCGACAATTGTGGTTGCGTCGAAACAGTTGAACACGTTTTATTAGAATGTGCGGCCTACATGGAACCGAGATCCCACTTCCTCGAAAGCATGGAACGTCTAGAACAGGGACCAATTACTCTCAGAAATATTTTAGGACCATGGATTCATCCGTCAAAGCAGCGCCAAGCTCTACGAAGTTTATTCTCTTATTTGGATGAAATTGGCCTAATTTCAAAATTGTAAATTATGTGGCCCAAGCTCAGAACAAAAGTCCCCTACCGCGCCAAGTACACGAGTTTTTTTTTTTCCTTTTCTTTCCTGCCCAGCTCTTCCTTGGGCCTTTTCTTCCCCCATCCTTAACCCACAGCAGAGAAGCATGTAGGCGTCTGTAAATGCCGGCAAACCTCTCTGCTTTTCCAATAAAGAGCCTTCTCTCTCTCTTTCTCTCAACGTTATGCGCGCTATAAAACGCGGTCCCTTCGCCGCTCCGCCTATGCGTCGCATCTACACATGGGTTCCCGTGAGGGAAGGTGGGAGTTTTTTTTTTAAAAGAGCCCCATCAGGCTCTGGAACCTAATGCAACAAATTCAATGCATATGCAGGATTGGTATTAGTAAAAAAAGCGACTTCATTACTAACTGTAAAAAAGCGGAAAAACACGATGCCGCGTACCTGCTTGTAGGCACATCATGGGCCAAGCTCGAATATTACAAATAGAATACGTATGCACAAGGGCTACAAAATGCACGTTGAAGTATTCAACGCGAAATGTAATGGGCAACATTTTGGGTAAATGTTGTTGGGCACATGATGTTGGCAAGCTCAGCGGAAAGGCCATCTCAGTCAGATGCCGCGCGGAAAAAGAATGAGGCAGCAAATGCCTTGGTGCGGGCATGTGGCCGCGCGACTAGAAAATGATGAACGCTGCGGCGAGATATGCGGGCGAGAGGTCGGGTATGGGCCCGTACTGGGAGAGAATTTGTGGAATAAACTGACGCTGGCGATTTGGCGACGTATACTAACATTTCAAGGTCCCAGATTCCTGCTTAAGGGACGACACGCTTAGGTTGCGCGCGTATAAAGTATGAATAAATCTAGCTTGTTCGAATCTCAGTGGATTTAATTGCCAAATGCACTCAAATGTTTCTTGGACCTAATTTGATCCGAATAACTTGTTTATGCGGTACCAATCACCGTGGCGGAGTTCTAAACCAGATACTCACTTAACACAATAACTGCAAGCGTTCAACGTAGCTCCTAGGAGACGACGATTGCACCTGGATGGGAGTCACCGAAACAAGACCTGAATGCCCTGTGATGAAGAGGAGGAACTTGTCCCGTGGAGCTCGCGCTTTTCGACGACTGGCATGGCATGCTGCCATGCGCAGGGATGCGTTCGATGGGGATTCCTCTGCTACACCGCCGCACTGTCCCGCCGTCGGCACTACATGCTTTAAAACTAATCGCGTAGGTAGCAATACCCGCAATTTTTCAGAAGCCAAAAACTGGCGCTAGCTTGCGATGTTTATAAAGTTAGCAAAACGCTTTACTTGAAAATAATATTTTTACTCATAAAAATAGCGCGAAAGGCGCAGTTGCCTGTCAGTTTGTCATTCCTATTGCATCTGCCACAAAAAATCTTTTATAAACCCTTGACCACTTGCACTCCCTCGGGAAATGTTTGTTGTATCTGGGCTGGCCCCACTGTGCCTCCAACCCTTGCACCTCCAAAAGTAGGACGACCTAACTTGAATTGTTCAACGCGCTGGTAGAAGCATTTAGTGCTACCTTCTCTTCCTTCACTAAGTGAACTAAAACCAGCCTTGCTCATGTTAACAAATATATCCGCACAAAGATCGGCTGTCGTCTTCGCGAAGTGCGAAAGATAACAAAACTGCTCCTCTTCTAGATGATAAATTGCAGTATTTTCATTAGAGAAATAAAGTAGTTATTTTTTAGAGTGTTAAATTTATTTTATCTAGAGTTGAAATGTTATCAACTGCACATGTCCCTGGTGAAAGTATTAAACGGCAGTACATATGTAACTTTTTCATGCTTCAGCGCCTCATCTAGCTTTGGAAGCTACCGTACGCTTCCTAACGTATTTTACAGTTCCATCTTCGATGTGCAGCGAGGTGAAAGTTGCTGAATAAATATTTACAAAGCTTTCTGCACGTAAATACACAGCACGAACAGTTTATCATTGATTGCCCTCCGCGCGCGCTTTGTTCCCATCAAAAAAAAAAGAACGGGCTGATAGCCATGGCAACGGCCAACCAAGGCTGACTTTCGATATTATACAAGAAAACAACCTGCTTTTTTACTCGCAACGCAAGGACTGCTACTCCAGCAGGTCCAAGGCAGAAATAATTGCCGACAGTCTATTTTATCTCGGTTCATTGCACCGCAAAGCCTCTGAAAAAATGTTAGTCGAAGTTCTTCTGTGGAAATAAGAGTGCGAAACGCGACGCAACCACGCGAATTCGCAGTCTGCTGCGAGCAGCCAGCAACACGGCCACACCTGCTTCCGTTCCATCACTGACGTCACGTCCTGCCACCGGTAATGGCCGCCTTTTGTTTCAGTTTCGGTTCCGGAAACGCCAACCTTGACGAGCCGTTTGAGTCGCCCGCGTTCGTGTTTGAAACGTAGTGCTTCGCAGTTAGCACCCTTTTGCGTGTACCATTAGATGATATAATTTTTACGTTGGCGAAAATTTGAGCGGATCTGCTGTTTCCCTTCCTGTTGAACACATAAACCCCTCTTCCCGACGGCGGCTACTACGAGCGGCATTTCGAGCTGTTCTCACCTCTTTCGCTGTGGCGATCTTCCTCGGTCTTCTCCGCTCGCGATTAGGACTTGGTGCGCCGTCACCAATTGCGGTGTGGAGCAAAACTCGGAGCCCACGCAGTCCCGTACACAATACGACGCCAGACAGTTCTACAAGCGCCGCCGCTGATATTTCCCTTCTCCTCCAAAGCGTGACTGCCCTTTGCCCCATCTCGCCAACTGCGCTCCAGTGCCCTTTCTCAGAACCATCCTACCACGCCGCTGTTTTCCTTTGCGGGTGCACACACGGATTTTCTGTACCTCACAACGCGGCCTTGAAACACATATTTATGGCTTTCGTCTTGAAATTGGTACGCAGCCAGAAAACCTGCGTTAGCGTGCAGGGTTGGCGGTCAGTGCACCCCAGTGTATTGAGTGTTCACTGTAATGCATAGTACTTTCAGGGTTTTGTACATTCAGCAGAACGATCATCTAGACAACGCTCAAATTTGTTGGCAAATTAGACGATGACGATGGTAGAACGCGAAGCTCTCTCGTAAGGGATTCCTTGTTTCTCGTCAGGGTTTGGACTTAGACTCGCAGATGGTTTGGAATTTGTCTTGCTAAGTTTTGACTGACTCGCACGCAGTTTTGTCTTTTGATCGCTGTAACTTTGACTTTGACCCTTCGTCATTTGATTTCGCATGAAGAAAGCTTCGCGTTCAACCATCATCGCCGTTAGACGGTGAGGCGCATGATTTTATCTAATTTTGCACGTCCGTGCACCCCTCTGTAAATCCAAACTGCTTCGGGTATGTCAGAATGGCGCAATTTGATAGACGTCAGCTTTGTAACGCGAGATGCTCAGGTTCAAATGCGACGACGCGAGGCGTTTTTTTCTTTTACTTGACCCGAGATGATCATCATCTTCAGAAAAAGTTGGGTTGTCAGCCGTGCGTTTTCGACGCGTCCTACACGATCAGTCAGACATAGAAAGCTTTGCTTTAAAATGACAGTTCTTGGGGCATTTCGCTGTCAGAAACGCATAAGATCGAACGTTTCCACAAATTTAGGAAACGACATAAATCAACTAGAGATACATCAACGACAGAAATACCAGAGACCATCGGCGTGTCTCTGCTCAGCTGTAAAATGTACTGGAGACAGAGCTGACGTATCTGCGGAGTTAACAATCTGCCAACCACGCCACCTTTGCAATTCGCCCATTTTGATATTCTGTATCTCCCCAAGGTGATATTGACAGCTTTCTTCTTACCGCTGCAAATTTTCTGTCTCAGAAAAGAAGGATTGTTGCTTGCTATGCTTGCTAGCACCGCGTCCTGTTGTGCTTTTGTCGCACTTTAAGCCCCGCTCTTTTATTTCCCTGCACACAATTGAAGCCATGACAAAGGAGGATACACGGTAAGTATACAACGACCAGCAAACTTTTAGGTGGCGCGTTGTCGCCAGAACAACTTTGCTACGTGGGCGGGGTAACAACAACAATAACAAAACACACACACACACACGCACATACACACACACACACCGGAAACAGGTTCCTTCTCTGCATAGCCTTTGGCGTGTAATATAGCGGGTTTTGGCGAAGAAAAGACGGCTTGAAACTTTGCCTGTCACCGTGCGCGTTCTGTTTACTCGCCTTTATTCTGCTGGAAAATTCAGGCTTGAAGTAACTCCTGAACTTTGAGCCACGCAGCCTGCGCAAGGCCCACGTTTAAATTTCAGACTGAGGGTGCATGAATGTGCCTTTCATATAAGCATCACGCTTTGTTGCTGGCAGCCGTTGCAAAAAGAAAATGAAAGACTGTCGCTCGTCCAATAAAAGCCATGGCAAGGGCAGTATTACACCGCGCTTGCTGTATGAACACAGTCAAACCTGGATGTAACGAACCTCCATGTAAAGAATTCCTGCTTTTAACGAAGTTTTTCAATTCCCGATTTTCATGCCGCATTGAAACCGATGTGTTTCCGACCTCTATGTAACGAAGGCATGGCTACGGATAACCTTGATGTAAAGAATTTGCTACGCTGATGAGCCATTGTTTTTCGCACTTTTTTCCGAAAAATCGGCTAGAGCAATGCACTAATTTGGCGGACTTTGCCTGCACGACGTGCAAACCACCGTGCGTATCCGGTGTGAGTGGGATGTCCATTTGGTGCTAGGCCCGCCTGTCGGTGTGTAGTAGCGCGTCTCCGCTGCTTTGTGAGGTATTAGTTCGTCAGTGCTTATAGTTCTGCTGTAAGAAAACAAAAACTTTTATCTTTTCAAGACACGCTCGCAATTTCAGGTGCCGTCTTAGCGGCCAAGAAAGATCGGCGTGGTCGTCCGGTACAGCATCCCAGCTAGCATCCTTTCGAAAACGTTTGGGTGCGGCAAAGAGCATTAAGTTCGCGAAAAGCGCCCTTCCAGCATACGTTTGGCCCTTGAAACTAGTTAAGGCCCCGAAGAGTGCCAAAGCGCAAAATTGATACTTAAGTTACGCTTAAGATACAGGGGTAAGTGACCTTGATTCTTTGGAGTGTCGTGGGAAGGCAGAAGGCGCAAAGCAGGCATTTTTTCACTGCGAAATAAATTGTTAAAGGGGGGAGAGTTCCCTATTCATGATGCCTAGCCTTTTGATTTAGCTTCTGCTTCTTTTACGGCAGCCTTAACGCGAAACCTGCATGTAACGAAAACCTTTGTGCAACGAAAAATTGCGAATTTTTATCAACTTCGTCACATCCAGGTTCAACTGTAAAGTTCTTTCGGAGCATCAATGTGGTTTCAAGCCCAAGAATCACACTTCCTGCAGATATAGACATATAGAATTGCTTGCGTGCGAACCACACATAAGCAGTATACAGGATTCTAATTATTGTTAGACAGAGAGAGAGAGAGAGAGAGAGAGAGAGAGAGAGAGAGAGAGAGAGAGAGAGTAATTTTTTTTATTGAATGAAAGGAAAACGGAGAGGTTGGCCTGATCGTACAGCCTCTGTCCTGCTACTACGCGTGAGGTAGGAGGGGGACGGGAAAAAAGAGCGCAGACAGAGGGTGACAGTTTGAAGTAGCGAATAAACCAGCACTTTGCCAAGCCTCTCTTGCTTATTGAGAAAACAAAAGAAACTTGCGTAATTACCAAGTTCCTCTTGCAGGCATTCCATACGTAAATTACTCCTGGCCTTACGAATACAGCACTGCAGTAGCACTTGTAATACGGAACAGGAGGATCCGTGGCCCAAGTAGGGAGAGTGTGTTGAAGGGGTTGCGATTATTACAGACGTAAGCTCCTACCGTGACATATAGCACAGTAAATCGGTCTCTGTTCACTGCTGGTTGGGTGGTTAGGACGTAGCGATCAAACGAGACAGACCTAGCATTCACAGTACCCGTAATAGGCCGCTTTTAAGAGAATAAATGGCAATTTATTAAGTGTGTCCGGATCCGGTTGGTGGGCGTCTGTGTGGTCGTGGTCTGTGGTCGTTATGGTCGATAGAGGCTGCTGCAAAATTTCTAATAGAGGCGAAAGTAGAACAAGTCCTGGTGAGATGCTGGAGTCTTACAGGTGTTCAGGTGACCAAAGAGTGGAGAAAACAGATCTAAAATTTGCATTTGCAATCTGTTTTTGTACAATCCGACTTTCCAAAAAATGCGGATTGTACAAGGACCAAAAAACGGATTGAACAGGGCAGTAAAGCGGGTCGTGGATGGTATAGTTTGGGTTTCTAAAAAAGTATACCACTATTCAGTATAAAATATTCTGGATGGGAATGTTAGAACCTTTGTTCTAACATTCTAATAGAAGCAACATTTGTACGACCGTAGCCCGAACGAAAGTATGGAGTGCCAGACTTTAAACTGTTCCCTAAAAAATGTGTAGGGCAATGTGTTACCATCGTACTTACACATATCCTATGAGTTTCAAACCGGCCATCGGCACCTCTTCTGAATACATAACAACCGCAGCGTGTGCTGATGCAGTCGTTAGTACACAGCATGCGCATACACTCGACATGGGAAACACGCAAATTTCAACGAACCAGCGATCCCTTCATGCGTGTTCCTCGCGTGATCGGCTCCACTGCTCGAAGAAATCCGCCAGTAAGCCGAGCTCGGACTAGAGCGCTTCTATTCGCGCCTTGCCCGGGGTTTCGCTCCACCATCATGGCGCGAGCCGCCTAGATTGTTCAAGAAGGCCTGTGTCCACAGAAACTCGGAAAAGAGGGAAGGACGATGATTGGGTTTCTCCGTCGCCCTCCGGAGAAGGGGCAAGAAAGCGCAGCTGGGCGGCCGTCACTCATCGACCTCTCACCCTGCGGGAACGCATGACCAGCCTCTGAACTGACTCGAGGCGGCAATAGCAGGCGCCGGCTCTGCTCTAGTGCGCAGGAAAGGGAGGCCGAAGGACGGGTGAGAAAGGGCGCGCTATTTAAGCCAACCAAATAAGTCGGTGAATAATGAACGCCCCGACGGCGCCCGAGGCCTCGTTACAGTCCGTTGGAGCGCGAAAAAGGCCCCGGGAAAACTTAACGAGCCCAAGGGAGAACGGAGGAGAGAGGAAATACCTCCCCCTGCGCCTCTTCGTTGCATGCATCCCGGTATTGATGAGGCTAATTGCAACTCCATTTTGGGCGGATAGCACGGCGCTGCGGCTCTCTCACGCCATTTTCACACATTCCCAGCATGTTAACCGGGTGCAACGTAACTGCTTTTTTGTTTGAAAAAAAGTGTCGTTGCAGCGATACTTCTGATCGCGCGCAAAGTCAGGACAACGCAGTCGCACCTGCACTGCCGTGGCCGCGGTCAGCACCACGAGAAGTGAAAAGCCCTCTTTTTGTGCTTTGCTGTATACATCGAAACAGCGCGTCGGCATCTCCGTGCTTCGACCCCCGTCATGATGCCTACAAGCTCCGTCATCTAATAACCACAAAAAATCTTCAAAACTGATTTTTTTTTATTTACTATGAAGTCGTCGGTAATCGTCGGCGAGGATTTTTTTTTGTTTTTAAAGCTTTCATCGACTAAGTATTGTGGTCTCTCTACATCACGATATGCATAACCCTAGCATTGCACAAGGCATGCACTCATGCACACTGTGAGGAACCACCGTGGGTTCGAGCTAACTGAGCACGCTCACGATACTGAGACGCCGTCGCAACACCTCAGCCCCGCCTCTATTGGGCAGGTGAAGTAGTGGCGACAAAGGAATATGCCCAGGGTACGGAGGGCAGACGTTTATTTTACACCAACGTCCCAATTACATATATTTAGTAGCGGTACGTACCACGCGCAAGTGTGCGCGCGTCGTCGGCGCAGAGCCAGTGGGCTCTTCGTTCCCGGGAAAATCCGGGGCACGGAGCAACCGTTCTGCGCGCGCATCGCCGTGCTGGCCAGATCGGCTCGCAGCAGCGAGGAAGACGCGGCCCATTCGCTCACAGGCGCGTACCCCACGGCGTGTTCGTTGAGTGGTAGGTACGGCCTCTCTATATGCAAGCGTAGGAACAACAGGAACAGCCTATGGCACGGGCTCGCAGCCGGGAGGGCTGGTGGGCTTTCGCCGGCGCAACAGAGTTGCAGCCGGCTGGTAAAGAAAGCGTCACATACCTTCGGCCAACGTGTGTTTCCGTCTCCAAAACGCTGTACCGCAAAAACTTCCGGTGACGTCACACAAAAATAAAAAACAAAAAACAAATACGCAGAAGCCGCCTATGCATGAGATATTAATAAGGATAATCATAAAAAATAAAAATATTGCTGCGGGTGTAAGCATTTGCATCGAAACGTTTCACGCATTAACGAAAGCGGGGCGGATGCGCCACGAGCGCCTACTAGTGGTAGAAAGCACCATTAAAAAAAAAGAAACAATAGCGTCTTCTGATGTGTGCGATTTGTCCACGAAGTTTGTGTAGGAACTGTTACGAATGTAGTGCATCATAAGGCTCTAAAGTCGTCTGCGCCGTGTGTGTCTTGCCAAGTCGTCATTTGTACGTGAGGAAGTCATGGCGGGCTGTTTTTACTCGTAGCGTCGTCACCTATCTCCTGCCGAGAACGTCCTGGCTTTATTTGTTGCTGGTGTGTTGTGTGTCTGTAAAATCTCCCCGATGGAATTTGAGTGGCTTTGTTGTACGACAGCAGTGGTGACAAGCTACAAGGGTTCTTTTTCTGGCTGTGAACATGGGCTCACCCGACGTTAAACGTGAGGCCTACGTAGCTGGTGTTACAACTCACATTCTAGTTTACTCTACTGCCAAGGCAAGGTATCCTTTACGGAGTGGTTTCGCAGGTTGCTCTGGGCGGTATTATCGGAGCAACGATGCGTTTCTATCCTGTACACAATCGTCTGAGACTGCGTATCTTACAAAGAAAGCAGTATGAATGAGCGCGAATATTGTTCAGGTAATAAAATGCGCTGGCGTTATATAGAGTGTTTCATTACTGGTATGGACTATGGTTGTTCGTAAGCATAAGTAGTTATATCGGCTGTACTGCACATCGTGTGTGTGTGTGTGTGTGTGTGTGTGTGTGTGTGTGTGGTGTGTGTGTGTGTGTGTGTGTGTGTGTGTGTGTGTGTGTGTGTGTGTGTGTGTGTGTGTGTGTGTGTGTGTGTGTGTGTGTGTGTGTGTGTGTGTGTGTGTGTGTGTGTGTGTGTGTGTGCGCGCGCGCGCGTACGCATATTACAGAGGTGGTGCCACATGTTGGCATCTACGGATACTATCTATGGCGGCACCTGGTGCTTCTGCGGGCCACTACACCTTGCCCTCCCGGGGAACAAACAATCATTAGACTAGACAGTCCTGTCTGCACAAATCACCAATACGGTCACCGTTTGTGTGCAGAAATCACCAATAAAGTCACTGTCTGTATGAGCCCTGACAGCTGTCGAATCACTGCACGTAATCTTGGAAGTGCACTGGAGGTCTGCGATTTCTCCTGGGCCGGTCAGGTGGTGGCCCTGGTATTGAGTCCGTTTCCCTCTACCGGTACACTGCACTCCTCAGTGCCAGAGCCTGGAGCCAGACTTTGTGGCTGTGGTGGGCTCAGTGGCACATGTGGTGGTACAACGCGTGAAGACTCAAGTTGATCTGCGGATGAACTCGCAGATTGTGTTTGTGGCGGACCCCCAGGTGCAGTGATCCAAGTCTTCGATGGTGCAGCTCTACTTTTGTAGTCCGTCAACGGGGGCATGTTGTACGTGCAAGAGTTGTCCTTAGTTTCTTGCCCTGGTGACGCCTCTTTTGGTACCGCTGATAGCTGTGAAGCGTTCCAAGTTCAACCGTCTTCCAGATAGAAGGACCAGCGGCCAATTTTTTGAGGATTTTTAATAGTGGTCCATAACTTGGAGCCAGGAACTGGTCCAGGAACTGGTTTCTTCACACGTATGTAGGTGCCAACTTGGAACTTGGGGACTCTTGCAGCTCGCTGTTGTTCAGCGTATGCCTTACTTTTTCGTTCACACTCTGCGACTTTTTCCGAGCGGACTCATCTCCCGTGAAGGATTTGTCCTGAATTCAGCTGTCAGCTGACCAATGACGTCCAAAGAAGTTCTTATGTGTCGGCCATGTAGAAGAACGGCCGGGGAAAGACCGGTGGTGCTGCGAGGGGTGGCTCTGTATACTCCCAAGTACTCAGTCACAGTTTCCTTCACTGGACGCTGCTCCAGCAGAGCCAGTTGAATGTATGACTTCAGTACACGATCAAATCTCAACGAGACCACTTGCCTGTGGGTTGTACATGGCAGAAAAGATGTGGTTGATTCCACGGTCTTCAAGGAAGGATTCAAATTCCTATGATGTGAAGTCGACCGTGAACAGACACTATTTCAGTAGGTAACCCTCACGTACGAAGAGTGCTAGAAGCAACTTCGTCACCGTGTGAGTGGTAAGGTCAGTGCAAAAAGTCACTTCTGGCCATTTTGAAAAATAATCAACTACTGAAATGGCAATCGGTAGTTTCCAGGTGCACGCTGAAAAGGAGCAACAACGTCAATAGCTATCTTGTCCCAAGCTTTGTCAGGAAGAGGAATTGGCTGAGTGGTGTGGGTGATATTTTGGCACTTTTTTCCGCGTGATGACAAATGGAACTGCGGATAGCTGTTTCATCATGTTTGCCTAACCCTGGCCATCATACCTCTCTCGTAGGCATTGTTTGGTTTTCACGATACGATTGTGGGATTTGTGAGCCAGCTGGACAAAAGTCGCTGTGAGCTTGACAGGAACTACGATGTGCTTAGTACGGAAGAGCATGCCATCAACTGATGTCAACTCCTTTCGGTCTTCATAGTATGGAGTCAGCTTAGGTGCCCGATTCTTGCGGGGCGGCCACGATGTCTGCACGTAACGGGAAACTTCTCGGAGAGTGTTATCCGCCACTGTCGCTTGTCTCAGTTGATCTTGATGTACAGACGTCACTAGAGACACTATTTCTTCAGACTCGCGTGGTTTCGTGGTGGGCGGTGACAACTTGTTTGAGTGCTGTGGATGCATTTTGGGGCCTTGTGTCAACGTTTTACTTGGTTTGTATCAATGTTTGGCCATAGTAAAGCAGTGTAATTCTGTGCCCACAATCTGGAGACCAAGAGCTTGTACGGCATCAATACCCAGAAGTGATGTTCCACTTTGGGTAATGTGGAAGATCACTACAGCTGTTTCCGATTCTCGCAAAGTGAGGGCAGGGAACTGTCCACGCACAGGAATTTTACGACGCGAATAATCCAGTAATGTTGATTGCGATTTCTTCAGCTCAACTTGGTCTCTGAATAGGTTTTGAAAGCTTTGTTCTCCCATTATCGATACAGCTGAGCCAGTGTCCATTAAAAATTTTATGATGCACCGGGGTGATGCCAGAGAAACAGGACATCAAAGTAGACACCCGTGCGCTTAATTATCAGTATGAACAGTAAGAATGTTCATGACACTCTCAGCGTCTTCCTCTGGAACAATTCGGCGGCCGGCCTCTTTCATGCCCGTGACGCAAACTTCGACAGTACTGTTGAAAGGATCTCGAGGTGGCCACACGTGAAGCAGGTTCAACCGCGGGCTACGGAGGTAGACAGTTCTCAGTTTTGTGCGCCGCAATTTCCACCCGTGGCTGTGTTTCCGGAGTACGGGATGACAGCCACTACATAGGACACTACAGTAGTATTATTTACAAGTTATGAAAAAGGAACCAAAGACATTGCTGGATTTGGACCCCGTCATTGCAGAAATCTGAAAGTATGTGGCCCCGCGGCATTACTTCACGTGTTCCTGATAAATTGATTTTAAAAATCCACATACACGCAGTGTTTTATTATGCCTGCTACGCTGCTGGTTCGTTGTTCCCGTTGCTAATGAAGGTGGCATCAAAAGTGGCCGATTACGGGTGTACTGATCTCAAATTGCCGTTATTTTGTTGGCAGCGTTGGATTCTGTCTGAAGTGTCATCAGCTATTACAGTTATTTTGGAATTGTGCAGTGCATTTCTGAGGAATGCACCCAGCAATTTATCTTTCCTTTATTTTTCTGTAGAATTTGTAGAATGGCCTTCGTGAGCAATAAAAATGTGCTTTTGAAATTGCGCTTCATAGTGATGGCTGGAGTTTCATGATTACATTTTGGTGCTTGTGCAGTTTAACAGTAGAGTATAAATTTTTCCAAAGGAGTTTGCAAAGTGTATTGGCAAACAGTCAGGTGTCCAGCGTCCCCTTACAACGATAGAGCCATTATTCTACCAAGTGGGAAAATTTTTTCAGAGACTTCCCATAAATCTTTAGTTTGTCTAGATTCAACACCTCTTCCATACACTTGGAAGTTATTATTGTTCTAGCAACTATGACGAGTTGGAGGGACTTCAGAGTGCTGTGTCACTGATTTTCAAGCATGCACAGTTGCAACTGATTATGCAGCTGCGGTAAGAATAGAAAATGATGCGGCATATCAGAATAGTTCAGGACCTTAGCGCTTCATGTTGCTGCATTTCAAGAATATTCTGGCTGTACAGCTGCAGTAAGATAAGAACCAGTTGCCCAGCAGGTTGCAATGGTTTGATGTCAGTCCTTCGAGGCGGTCCTTCATGAACACAACAGTGCTTCATGAACACAACAGTGGTAATTTTTGTATAGGACCCACACCTCCGCCATCACCTTTGCCAGCCCTCCCAGTATAGGCGTTTTCAATGTGCGTGCACAGCCTGGACAGCTTTCATGGTGCGGAAAACACTACTCGAACACTGCGCCATGAAATAATTTTCTTTAGTTTTCTTTATGAAGATATGGCACCAATTTCACCTTGTTTTCATCGGGCCTCTGCACTTTCGTTTTGCCTTTTAAACTTGATACGGAGGCAGTCTGCAACCGCCTTAAGCACTGGTGTCAGAAAACCCTCTGCAGAAAACCCTATGAGTCTGGCGGTCAATGTGTTCCTGGATTACGTGGACACAACTTTTCTGCAGTGAACTGCAGAAACGTAATGTGGCTATGCCTCATCAGCGATGGTTCAGAGGTACTGCACTCGCCTCATATGGGGGAAGTACTGGGTTCGAATCTGCGCACCGCCGGGCACCCACTGGTTTCTTTAATGGGTACAGGTGTCCCTCGTCGAGTGCGGACCGTTGAAAAGATAACTCACGCCTGGAAAGCTGCCTTTACTCTTGCGAGGGGCTTCCGACCTTTGTCAATCTGGTGGGGCCCCGGCCTTTTACAACACCGCATTGCCGAAGGGAGGAAGAGTCTGGCGGCATGTCCTACCACAGGCGGTTACTGAGTAGAGTGTGCAGCGTAGCTGTGGAATTCACCATGTGCATTCGTGTGCCTTGGTGGTGCCGGGCACCTATTGAGAAAATAGGTACAAGCCTGGTGCTCGGCCCCTGTTACCACTAGAAGATGCTCGTGGCGTGTGACTACACTTGAAATGTTGACCCAGCTTGTACAGTAAATCACCTTTATGCAACGAGGTGGCTGGAAAGTGCAATTTGTTTTTTTTTTTGGTTTGTGTCCCCATTCGATTGATCAAATCAATATAAGAAAAAGAGACTTCTAGCACACATCTTAACCTCAAAAATTGCAATTAATGGGACAAAAAGTCTACGCAAATTGTAGCGAAAACTGGAAAGCGGCAATAAAGCACATAAGTAGTATACTGAAACACTGGCACTGTCGCCAGTTACTGAAATTTTAGAAATTGGAGCTGAGCTGGTGGTAGATAGTGGCATTGGAGTTGTAGAGAATAAGTGAAAAAAGTTTTGTCAATGGCGCCTGCATGATTTCGATGACACAGGTTTTGGGAATTACATTCTCAGATGTAGGCTGTAATTTATATTTTAAGCACCTGCAATGCAGCCTACTCGGGAATGGTGCTATGAGATGCCCCGTACCCTACACTGTACCAACAAAGTGACGTGACTCTGGTCTCTGAACCACTGTTAGATGGTACGGACAATAAACAAAACCGTTCGCAAATGACAGTCAACAGGCGCAGTTTAATTTTAACGCTCTCTTTATCTACTTTTGCTGCTAACCTTCCAATTTTGGCACATACGCGTTCTGGGGAAATAGAAATTTCGAGAAATGTGAGCATGGCCCCTGCAAAAATGGTCCCAACTCAGATGCTCCAGTATTATTCCTGCAATTATATCATCGTTTTTTAGCTGGCTGAGAAAGAAATCGTGCAATGTACTTTCTGCCCTTGCATTTCAGAAATACAATATCCAGAACTACAACTTTTTCGGAGGCTGTGTTTTTTTTCGTGAACATGACTAAAACTAGTTACTACAGGTGCAGGATGCGCTCTTTATCAAGCGTAGATAAGGTGACGGGGATTTCGAGAAAGCCCTTGCTTATATCGTTCCGTCCAGGCGGAACGCCAAACAGCGTTCCCGGCTCACAACTCGCAGTGAAGGCAGTCTGCGTGCATTTTTACCATACCGCTACCGTTCACTGTTAATTAGTAAATACCCTTAATAATTACATCGATAATTACAGCTTCGGCGACGGGCCTCGGGGCAAGCAACCGCACTGAAATGGTCCATGTGAAAAGCTTGGCATACTGCTGAAAAAAAATGCGATCGAAACCATCATAACCATTGTCACTCGAGAATGTAAACACAAGCAGCGCGCCATCGCCTCCTGTACTATGATCGCGCTGCGCAGACGACTTTACTTTAGAGCCTTATGACGCACTACATTCGTAACAGTTCCCACACAAACTTCGTGGACAAATCGCATAGAGTTTCTTACAGTATACAACTCTATGACAAATCGGACACATCAGAAGACGCCATTGTTTCTTTTTTTTTAATGGTGCTTTCTACCACTAGTAGGCGCTCGTGGCGCATCCGCCTCACTTTAGTTAATGCGTGAAACGTTTCCATGCAAATGCTTACAACCGCAGCAATATTTTTACTTTTTATGATTAGCCTTATTACTACTTAATGCATAGGCGACTTCTGCGTATTTGTTTTTTGTTTTTTATTTTTGTGTGACGTCACCGGAAGTTTTTGCGGTACAGCGTTTTGGAGACGGAAACACGCTCGGACAACGCCTTCGGCGTCCTGGACGCGTCTCCCCGAACGGACCCCCGCGCAGGGCGCGCGTTCGCGTCCCGGCGAGAGGGGGGTTGGGGAATCGTTCAAACGGACCAATGAGGTGAGGTTAGCTCCACTACCAGGGCGGAGCGCCCGCTGCGTGACAGTGTTTTATCGCCTCAACGGTCGCTGCAGCCTTCACCTCAGGCAGGGGTTTTGAGGGGGATGTTCCCATTTGAACCCATTCCCATTTCAACCTTCCCGTTTGTTCCTTTCCATTTCAACCCGGGCAAAAGAACCTTCCCGTTTCGTATTTTCCTATTTAGCCCGTTTCCGGAATAACGCACCCAGTTTATGAAACGTTATAAAAAAGATTTTCATATTGTTTTTCATTTATTTCCGTTTGTTCACAGCCGCTGCGATACCATGCTCACTACATCCAGAGTCCTTGACTGCTTTTCAAACCTGGGCTTTACTTTTTGAACCTAGAGACGACGACATTTGGTTAGAATTCGTCATACCAATTAACAAAGCTTTTAAATTAACAAAGCCTAACAAACAAATTAACAATTTAATAAAAAAATCTTTTAAATTAACAAACAAATCTTTTAAGTTAACAACCCAAAAAATTATAAAATCATAAAGCCCACAAAAGCGCCGCGGAAGCACAAATAAAAAATCGCAAAACACCCTCACTTTGAAAGAAATCGTATTTGGTGGACTAACACATTGAATCGTTATAATAGCGCAAGTGTACATCAATGTCGAAAAGAAAAGAAGAAAACAATAAAAGATAAAAAGATGTATAAAAATAAAGCAACCCAATGTATCTGGATACATATGCCAATGTGGCTTAGCTTTGTTATAAACTTTATAACTTTTGTTATAAACTTTATATAAATTATAAACAGCTTTGCGTCCTATTGATTATGTTTATTCCCGTCACTGTAGCGTACTCAGTTTGCATAATAGGGCAAACCTTCAGAAACTTAAGCAGGGCAGGGTCGTCTCTAGCATGAATTTTCTTTACTACAGAAACTTAAAATTTTCGCGGGAATACTTCCTCCAAGGGCCTTTCAGACGTTCAGAGAGAAGTCATCATAGTAAGACTATTAAGTCGCCAATCAGCTGAATTACTATTCGAAAGTTCTCTTTGTTTCCTCGTGCAATTTCTTACTCAATAAGTTAACTGAACGAACAGTGAACTCGGTGTCGTTAGAAGAATTTTCCCCACGTATTGTAAATATGTGTTCTGGTTGAATCGTCGTATTTTAAAATTGGAATACATTACGAATGCATATTCGGACCCCTTTGCGTGTATTACATATTTATGTCTTTTACTTATTTGTGTGGGGCGTTTTTAAACTGCGCCAACCAATACTGATGTATTTTTATGTTCACTCCTGCATGAGCCCGACCAGGCCGTAAAGTTTCGGTAAATAAATAAAAATATCTGCCCATTACTCACGTGGGAAAGGCATTAGTAGCCAATTCTCAGATTTCTGCACATGTTTTTGCCTTTTTTAAAGTCTCTCCTACGGACACCTTTGATCTATAGATCTCTCGATCCCGAAGACAAAGCTACGCTCCGAGCAATGAGCATAAGAACGGCTGATAAAAACATTTCAGCCGCACGTACGAACACCAACTGCAGAAAAATCCAATGCGTGCATTACTCAAGATATTGGGTATCGTTATAGTACACTTTCGCCGCTACAAATTTTGTGTCAAGAGGGCAGTATCGGCCTAAGGCATTCGGAAACATTTATGGGCCGGAAATATCGGTCTATTCCGGAAAATGTGGTGCATACAAGTTATTAGTGCATGACCCGTTGCTTATAGGCACATTTTGGGGAACAGTTTCAAAGACGGTAACGCATATTTTCAGAAATTCAAATGGGTTGCAACGATGCCGGTTCATATGAGAAGGGTGCTTTGGGAGTGGATTGTAACGGGAAGGGCGTTTGGTGAACGGGCTAAAACAGGAAGCGCCCAAACGGGAAGGTCGTTCCGGGAACAGGAGCACACGGGACGGGTCAAGCGGGAAGGGCGTTTCGGGAATGGGTTCAAACGGTACGGGGTCAAACGGGAATGGGTTCATTCGGGCTACACCCGTTTGAGAAGACGGCTTGGCTCTACACAGTGGCGCCGAGACGAGCCGGCATTGCGGAACGAGAGGGGAAAAGCGCCGCGCAACGGCACAAACCTGGTGACCACGCAATGGCTCGGGCGCCAGGATCCCCACAGTATTCAATTAAGTCCAGGCAGTCAACAATTTTAGAGTGAGTGAGTGAGTGAGTGAGTGAGTGAGTGAGTGAGTGAGTGAGTGAGTGAGTGAGTGAGAGAGAGAGAGAGAGAGATAGAGAGAGAGAGAGAGAGAGAGAGAGAGAGAGAGAGAGAGAGAGAGATTGAGTGAGCGAGAGAGTGAGAGAGAGTGAGTGATTGGATGAGCGAGCGAGTCAGTGAGTGAGTGAGTCAGCGAGCAAGTGAGTGAGCGAGCGAGTGATTGAGTGAGTGAGCGAGTGAGTGAGTGAGCGACTAATTGAGTGAGCGAGCGTAGCCTTGCAACGTGAACGGGCAGAACGTTTCTAAAATCATTCGTAAGGTTTGGGTCTTTCAAAAACTGCAGATCTAGGCGCCAGATTTCTCCCCTAGAAATACAGCCTCCGCTTGGGAATAAGAGGTCCTCATTAAAGGCATGCAGGCAGACTCTCCATCAGTATTTCTATACAAAGCTCACCGCTCTATCTCATATTCTGGTCAGCCCATGGAGGAAGGACTGGTACAATATACGTTACACAGGGTCGAGGAGGGTTAATTCGGCCTATACAGCCACGATGGCGTTTGTATTGAATTCGTCCGACGGTAAACAGCAATGACTCATCCGCCCTTTTAATTCCTTTGGTAACGGAAGGTTGGAATCGTGGACGCGAAAGTAAACTAAAATGTTCCCTAATAACGGGCTTCAATATGCGCCGTTCATGCCGTGCCACTTCAGACAAGCAAGTATGGGAAATCGATTCTCGGGCCAGCTTTTCTTCGCGCTCCTACGTGTGGAAGGAGCCACTGGAAGCAAACACATTAGGGATCCTTCAAAGGGCTGCTGGACAAAAGTTAAGGGGCGCTGTTGTGTTTCACCAGCTACTACCGCCCTATCCTCGGCTACAGGGGGTATCTCACGGAAAGAGGGCCAGGGATGGCTGGCGCGTGCTCCAAACTCTCGAAAGGTGTACGAGGTCCCGAGTGCTGCCGTTTCTTCGGGCATTAGGGGTACATAGTGCTGCGGATGTCGAGTGCCACGTGTATCTGCAAGCCCACCCTTAAGCGTAGACGTCGAAGCAACGATATCGAGACGACTCTTGTAGACGGACGTCTTGGCAGAGCAGTCTATGTGAGGCCACAAGTGGAGGAGTGAAAACTGTGACTCTCTAAATACTTTAACATTTTACACCGCTTGGGGAACTTCGAGGTATATCATAAGACCCTTTCTCTGAAGTGCTTTTCAACGATCATACTGGGACTTTCAGACAGAAAGTAAGGGTAGCTGGGAAAATACACCATTCAGGATGAGCGCCGATTCGCGCGTAAGCGGGCGGTTCAACGGGTGGCTCATAACTGAGCCCAGTCCTTCAAAGCACGTAAAATCTGGGAACCAAGCACGTGATTAGTGCTTCCACGGCCTGCTGAAAGAATAGCCTATAGTCGATGGTGACGTCAAGAAACTTGAAAAGATGAGTCTGCGCAATCGGCGTGGCCCCTAAGGTTAACTTGAGGGAAGTCATTCTTTGGTTCCTGCCCGGGAACGAATCGAAACAGGATTCTTTTGCGCGAAAAGCCTTAGCCCACTGGTGAAAGGTTAGTTTCTACGCAGGGAATAGCTCTGTGAGTTGTCACTGCCAGCCGCTTGTGTTGATACCCGGTAAACGTCATGCGTGCAGTGTCTGTTCATACCAATAGATGTACTTAGTTGCTCGCAGGTTTTCCTTACCGCTGGAGGGAGGCCAGCAGTAGGCACATAAAGAGTATGGGAAACCAAATACTCCCCCGAAGCACACCAGGCGAGATGTTTCTTGCGCTCTTATAACCTAATCGCACACGCACAGACTAGGCCGAAATAAAAGCGTGCCTGAAAGAAATTACGTAAAACATTGTCGTACGCCTTGAAGACGTCGACAGAGCCAGTGTTAGTAGCCTATACGTTCCCTCTTTGAGGAGTAGTTTTGATAACATGATGAAGAGCCTCACGACTGCACCTCATCACGTTATCGGAGATACTCCTCCAAGCCCTGCGCTACTGCCCCCTGCACCATCTGAGACAAAAATTCCGTCAGGCCATCAGAAACGGCCATGACATGATACTCCAGTGGCTTCTAGAACACTGCGGTATCATCGGCAACGTTTTGGCGGATGAAGCTGCTAGTACAAGCCACCAGAGCGGACGCAGCATTCTACTTCCGCTTTCAAGGACCGATGCCGCGAGGACGCTTCGCTCCTTTGCACGTAGGATTACCATGAACCAATGGAACACACGGGACTTTTCGAATCCCCGTCTGTATATTCAAGATTCCCTTCCCCAGCGCAGTCTTCCGTATGGGGGGGGGGGGGGGCGCTCGATTCCAGTAGACCTTTATTTTGTCGACTGTGGTTGGGAGTGGCCTTCACGAAAGCATACTCTTTCCTCATCGGGATGGCCAGCAGCGCCCAATGCGACGCCTGTGGGGTGGAAGAAACGACAGGGCACGTGTTGCGTCTCTGCCCCGGACACTCGTCGGAGAGGGGCGTGCTTGCCACCGCGCGCAGCCGATTGGACAATCGATCATTTGCAGTAGAGACTATCAGAAGTCATCGGTCTCTACGACCGACTTCCCAGAGAGCGACGAAAGCCCTTTTACGTTTCTTTGGGGAAACGAATTTGCATGAACGACTGTAGTGCCCGAAACGGTATTAGAAGGTGCACCTTCCCGCTCCTCTCTCTCCATCTTCTCCCGCCCCGCATCCCCTTCTATCCCCTCAACACCACTCCCCCAGTGCAGGGTAGCAAACCGGGCTCTACACATGGTAAACGTTCCGGCCTTTCCGTCCTTTCTTTCTCCTCTCTCTCTCTCTCTACGTTCCCTCGTGTTCAGTTTGTATAGCGATATCCAGGACACCGTCTTGCGCGCACAAAAATTGCCGCAAACCAGTAATTCACCACGGCAGCGTTTGGAGCGGAGTAAGCCCAAGCATTTTAAAGACGATAGTCTTTCTTGGGATACTTCTACCCAGAACATTTGGTCTGTCTGTCTGTCTGCCTGTCTGTCTGTCCGTCTGTCTGTCTCTAACTCGATTCAGCCACCCGGCCAAAGTAAAATGCTTACTGCCGAATAGTTTTATATACTCACAGCCAAATGTAAACGTCTAAGCCTGGTTAATATGTTCATACTTGTCAACTTTGTTGAACAAAGAACAAGACATTACGCAAATACAAGAAAGGAAATTAGTACACAAGAAATATTTACAGTGTTCCTTTATTAAGAAATTCCGGGATGCTTGGTTTTTCGATTGAAAATGATATTCTACATCTACTGCAGAACAACGCGTACCGCCTGCTGTTGCTCGCGCCACCTCCGAGGGCCATATGAGAAACCACGTGGCAACAGAAAAGAAAGGTTCCACTAGTTAGGTTTGACGTTCTGCTTGGAACGCACGTGGAGCACGGCAACGCGGTTCTATAAACCTTGAAGTCGGCCGCCTCGATTCACACGCGTCTCCGCCGTACTGCAGCACTGGCATGGAGGAACCCCGCCTGTAGCAGTGGAACGAGGTAAATTCCAATCGCCTTGAGCAAACCTTTAGTGTGTTTACCTTGGGATGGGCGCGACGGAACAGGAACAGCATGAGAGGTGAGCGGGAAAGCGAAGGGGGGGGGCATTTCC
The DNA here is from genome assembly GCF_048455015.1 of Haemaphysalis longicornis. Lineage (NCBI taxonomy): Eukaryota > Metazoa > Arthropoda > Arachnida > Ixodida > Ixodidae > Haemaphysalis > Haemaphysalis longicornis. The sequence continues at coordinate 233,461,031 of NW_027526335.1, forward strand.
TTGGCAAATTTCTACAAAGACTATCGTCTTTAGATGACATTTGCAACGAAAGGAGCAGATACGCGGCCATTTCCCCCCCCGCAATTTCCGAATACACATTTACAGCGCTTACAAAAATACCAAATAAAGCAGTTAGCGAGGAACGTTCCCTACTATGCAGATCTTTTTTCTTTGTTTTGTCTGAATCGCCAGCCTAGCACATCGTTCAGACGTGAGAGCGCTTCTCACGGTGTATGCAACCATGGCGCGCAAGGAGCCAAGCGAGCGCGAGACAGGCAAGAAAACGCTGCGGTTGAAATCGTTGCACAATCAACAGAGTGCTCCTGTACAATGTTAAATAACCCTTATTGCAGCCGTGTTACAGCCGTATTACAAAACTGCATGTTACCCTCAATTCTCCGATCCTATTTGGACTGAAAACACATACATACGCACACACACAGCCACAGCAGTTTTGGGCATTGATCGAGACGTGGTGCCTTAAAGAAACTGCGCTGTCTTCATCCTTGAAATGTGACTTGTTAAATCTGATAGTATAATTTATTGAAAAATAGAAGTGTGGTTCGAACCAGGAAATGGGGATAAGCAAAAATTGCTGCTACAAAATTAAAGCCTAAAAATGGCAAAGCTCTATTGTTCTTTGGTTGTGCGCATTGTGCAGGCTGCGGCTGACTGGTTTTGTCGACCGACTCCAAAAGATATGTCCTCGTTCTTGTTGCGACCTGGCTGTTTTAAATGGAGAGCACTTTAGGGGCTCGCCTTGTCGTCGTAGCTCACTCGCTGGACCCATGTAGAGCCACACGGTGTTCCGTCGTCGCGGCATAACACAGAGGCTTCCAAAGCCACACGGTTTATATATAAGCGTTCGAAACTCCTGAACCGCTGGGGCCTGTCATACACCTCACCGTTGTTTACCACAAAAAAAATGCCGGTACATTTGAAAGAACTAACCCAAACAATCGTTGGGTTAGTTTTTGTGATAGTAAGCGAAAAAACGTGGCCGTGCAACGCCGGCACGTGCGGGAGGAAAAGCAAGCACAACAAAAAGAACAGAAGTCCCGCTGGCGCAGTTCCAGGCAGGGGGTGCACGAGCACTGCGAAGGCGGGAAATTTGAAAGGCAAATGTGGTAGCAGTGAGCGAAAAACGGTGCTACAGCCCATTATGGCGAATCACTGCTCTGCACTTCTGACAGCTTTCCCATTGAGTGGAACGCCTTTAATTTTTTTCTGTGGTATTTTCCTTCGTGTCATTTTTTTTCAATAGCTCGTGCTGTTTTTGTTTCGTGAATGAGCTCTTATATGCCGAAATATAACTAACTAGCAGGTGAAGCGTGCCCTCAAAATATGGCAACCAAGCAACATATAACGCAGCGAAAGGAACCCAAGTGGGCAGACAGCCTTCATTACGGCTCCATCGACCGGTTAGATTTTGTAAGGGGAAGTTGGGCTGGAAGAAGTGAACGAACTCCAATGAAAGCAACAAGTATCTAGGATGTGCGACAGGGTAAAAACCATTTGAAGCGGCAGGCCATAAAATGGTTTTTTTAAGATAAAGTTTATTACAAAAAAGGAATACAAACATATTAGTATGCAGGCGAGGGTCCCAGAGTCAATTGACTGAAAGGGGACCCTCGATTATAAATACATCAAATGAATTGCGGAGAAGCAGCAAATGGGCGCAAGAACCCAACAAAGGAATATGCAGTATAAAACACACAAGAAATTAGCATTTTGTGTACGTACACTCAGAAAGTTAGCTCTAATTGTAGATATCTAATATAAAAAGTTTATCTAATTTAACAAGGTTAATCTCATCACGCCCAATTGTTGCGGTTCTCTCGCGTAACAATCATATTTTGTAGAAGTATGACTTAAATTCGACGTTTATTGTAAATAAAATGCTACAATTAAATCGCCATCAGTAGGCCAAAATCAACCAGAAGATAAACAGCATCCGAATCGCCTAAGAAACTGTGACATATTATGAAAAACGACAGAGGTTGCTTTTCGTGTGGTGGCGGCCATGTTGGAGGCCAAAGTTGGCGGCGCAATTTCGAGATTCTTCTGAGCTTGGCAGACAGAGGTCCTGTTTCATATGTAGCTCAATTTACTCTACTGACACTCAAAGTTCGGTGTTACATTTTCTCTACACCTACCGTTGGAGCAGCAATATATATATATTTTTACGTGGCGGCAGGACACAGGAAATGAACAATGGAAGATGCGAGTGATGTATTCACAGTATTTACACGATGTCGGCCATGAGGGAGCCCGCCCAGCTGGGTCTTCTTCTTCTCCGGAGGTTGGGCCGATAGCTTTCGTCATCTTCTTCCCGTGACACATCCCCCTCGTCGAAAGCGACCGTCCCGGTCGAGGCCTTAGTAAATGTACAGATCCGGTGACGATGCGCAATGAGAAGAAAGAGGGAGTCCTCACCGCCACGGATGGGGATGATTCGTCGTGGTGAGCACTGGCCCCAAAAGAGCAATGTGCGCCGACGCAGTGAAGCAACGTCCAAAGGCCTCGGAGGCGCGCCGGAGTTCAGGGCAGGGGAACGGTGTCGTCTTCTGTTCAGATCGCGGCTGGTCACGTCCTTTGGTCTCGGCAAGTCACAGGCTGGGGACACGGGGCTGGGGAATGGTGCGTCCATGGCTCACCGGGGCTGGGGCGGCCCGACGCGATCCAAGTGCCTTTGTGCGATGTTCAGCAGCCGAGACGAAAAGAGGAACTGGGGCCAGGATGGGGTGACCTCCGCAACCTCCACCAAAACATGTTACGTGGCGGCAGGACACAGGAAAGGAACAATGGAAGATGCGAGTGATGTATTCACACTATTTACACGATGTCGGCCATGAGGGAGCCCGCCCAGCTGGGTCTTCTTCTTCTCCGGAGGTTGGGCCGATAGCTTTCGTCATCTTCTTCCCGTGACAATATATATATATATATATATATATATATATATATATATATATATATATATATATATATATATATATATATATATATATATATATATATATATATATATATATATATATATATATATATATATATATATATATATATATATATATATATATATATATATATATATATATATATATATATATATATATTGGAAATGAGGGGCTCGTTAGGAAATTCAGAAAGAAATGCCGGCAGTCTACAACGCCAACGAACGCATAGGGGAATGGTTAGACTATTGTTTACCGTTAGTGACGTTAAATTATTTTTTTATTAATTACATGAGAAAGAAAGAAAAACACGCACCCAGAGTGGGGACCGAACCCACGCCTTTCGATTAAATCTCGAATGCCTTAGCAATTCGGCTATCTGGGCGACTGTGTTCTCCTTCACTTTCTGGGTTATTTATATTTACTACAACTGTATCTGACGCTTGAGGGTGGTAGCCAGCGCCACTCAGACTACAAGGGGAGAAGGGGACCTTCTTTTCAACCCCCGGGGCGTGACGCAAACGTCTACAGCCTGTCATAAGCGGGTAACTGGCGGAAAACCCTCTTATGCTACCTTGACATCAAGGCTGCGAGAATCGAGGCCCTCATTAAGCTTTCGCACAATAATAGGGTTTGGACATGAGGGGCTCGTTAGGAAATACAGAAAGAAATGCCGGCAGTCTACAATGCCAAAGAAGGCATAGAGGAAAGGTTAGACTGTTTTGTACCGTTAGTGACGTTACATTATTTTTTATTAATTACGTGAGAAAGAAAAAAAAAGACGCTGCCAGAGTGGGGACCGAACCCACGCATTTCGATTAGATCTCGAATGCCTTACCAATTCGACTGTGTTCTCTTTTTTCTTTACTGCATGGAAAACTACCCTTAATACAGCCTACAAAAGTTATGAGTCATCCAAGAAGATGTACATCACTGCAGCTAAAATAAGCCGTCCGTTAAAACTCTGGCAAGCAGACGCACGCGTCCAACAGATGCAGCCGTTCTGGTCGGTCACTTTGCGCCGCATAAATGCTCCGCACCAACGCAGTTTGCTCCCGAAAAATGGACTTCGTTGGGCGAGGGAGTTCCGCGTGCCTGTCCGTCATGCGGCACTTCCACAAGCTATACAATCTGATCACAACAAATATATCATAGGGCACTCCAGTAACATCTCTAAAAGGCAAGAACCGAATTGTATAAGGGGTAATGTCCTTGCCCTTTTTAAGAGTTCGTTGCAACACATCCCAGAAAAACACCGCATCCCGGCACAAAACAAAACAATGATCAATGGTTTCAGGTTGATTGCATAAACGGCAATTGTCAGGCCAAGGAATAGACATTCCTTTCTCGCGCAACCATGTTTTCACTGGGAGTGCTGATGTATGCAGCTTAAAGAAAAACGTTTTTGCATTTGGAGGAAGACACATACGTGTGACCCGCTTCAAAACACTGTCCTTATGGTGGCCAATGTAAGGCTGGCGATAAACCGGCACTGGGAACAGATTCTCTAATAAAGTGTTCGTCAAAGCCTTCCTGGAAAGGGTAAACATATATTGCAGGGAAAACCTCGCAGTAAGAAAATTGAAGGTGTCGACCACCTCCTTTAAAAACCCCCATGGCGGCTTCGTACTGACTTCACCAGTAGAGACAAGCAAAAACGGTAAATGAAAACTTATGCGCTGTTGAATAACGTTGAGCAGAAGTGGATGATGCGTTACCTTATAGAAGAAAAACCGAGATACAAGCTGGTGTACAAACAAATGTATCAGCCCAGCACCCCCAGACACTAATGGAAGAAACAAATTGTCCCTACGCATTGGTTCCCATTGGCACCTCCACACAAATGTTGCAAAAACTCTATGTAGAGCTTGTACTTTAGAACGCGCACAGTGGAGTACTTGCAGCACATAAACAATTAAGCTTTGCGACAAGGAAGACATTACAAACGTGCGCACGCGCATACACAGAAAGTTCTCGCCCCATCCATGCCTGAGAGGCTCGCTTGACTTTTTGGAGTGCCAATGACCAATGAGGCCCGGTGCTTTCTGGGGTGTTTATATTTACTACAACTGTATCTGATGCTTGAGGGTGGAGAACACAGGAGAACACAGTCGCCCAGATAGCCGTAGTTAAATTTATTCCTGGAATAGTTGCTTGAAACCTTTCAGTTGTGATGCTGCATCCAGCTAGGTTTCAAATACTACGGCTAATTCGGTTCAACGGGAACAAGACTTGCAGAACATAGTGTATCACGTAAGGTTTCACCGATACTGGTGCGCTTAAAAATGGCCTTCGCAAGGTACGCGATGCTCACTGAAGGCGCAATCTGGGCGTACATTCCGAGAAACAGCTGTAGTCGATAAATGCAAACGGTTTTTTTTCCTCTGCTTTTCAAAACTGCGCCTCATCTACTTGCCGTAATAATCGCGACACGCAGAGTTTATGGAGGGAGCCTGTACTGCTGATAGCGTATGATCGAATCAGTGGTGGCTGTGCGTCGCAAGTTTCCGTAGATTGGAGCGCTTTCGCGAAAGTTCCGTTCAACTTCGCGACGACCAACATGGACCTGACGGAGTCGAGAGTATTAATTTACGACGTTTCTGGTGGCCAATACGTTTTGCTAACGACGCACTCTGCAGTGAACAATGGAAGTCTACGGCGCAAACCAGAACTGTCAAAGACGGTGAGTGAGTGCGGTACTAGCACAACGTTGTCTAGGTCGTCTAAGTGCTCGCCCTAAACGGTCTCTAACCAAGTTAAGAAAGACTCAAGGCTTTTTATTCGGGAACATTTTGCAAAAGAACATAGATGCTGCTTACAGCGCACCACCTACAGCAAACAAAAAATATGCGCAATTTATGGTAATCAAAAACATAGTGCCGAATCCCAAAGCGTTCCAATTTTCATTCCGCTGCAGTGACCATGGCCTAGAGGAATTTTTCATCACAGATTTTTAGCAGGAATATTACGTTGCGCCTGCAGCAGGGAGAAATTACGTTGCAGAGGACATATATGCCCATGTCCTTAGGTGTGAGACGCCATGGCGGTACGTCGCTGTCGAGGTAGAGTTCTGGAATAAGTACGGTGCATTAACCATTTATGCTCTATAAGCGCTGAAGGTCAATTAGAGAGCGCGATTTTCAGAGCGTTTTCTTTTTTTTTTTTGCCTTCGTGTGAAAAGGGATCCGGAGTAGTACGCTTCCCAATGTCGGGAATTGGCCATCCTACGACTGAACCTTTTTTCAGGGGCCACCGAATGTCAGCCACTTTGGATTTGGGCTACTGAAAACAATGACACATCGGCTCGACCGCCGACAGTGGGAAAAGGAACTTCACAGCCCAGGCGCGGCGCCTGCTGAAGTCAAGTAGCCCTTCTTCGCCGCTGTATCACTGTCGGCGAGCACAGCGGCGCGCTTCCTCCTCTCCGCCCTCTCGGGGTCGCCGCGCCGCATTCCATCTCCAGGCAAGCGGTCACCTCTGGCTGCTGTGTAATCGTTTCGTGTTCGGGACCATGACGTTCTTCCGCAGACGCTTGATGAGCACGACTGACAACCGTGGTTGCTCCGGACGGCTAGCGCTCGTGCAGTATCGCTCATTGAGCCTACTAACGCTCTCGCGTTAAGGTACTAATCTTTCCTGGGTAATTTCTCCTCAAGTTTATGGTCGAGCTTTCGTCATGTCGTTTCTGTCATCACTGCTTCGTTTGAGATGGATGAGGGGGCTAACGCTTCGCCGGGCATTTGTTTTTGCCGTTTTGTGAATCCGCTAGACAACTCTACTCATTGTGTGAATAAAACACCTGACACGATGTTTGCCTAGTAACAAAAAAACCAAGCCGGCCAACCGTCTTGCTACGGCTGGCAACCATGGTATTTATGGATAACGCGCCGACGCAACGCAGGCGATGAGGCGCGCAGTAGTGGTGGGCTCCGGATTAATTTTGACCACCTCGGGATCTTTAACGTGTACAGAAATCTCGTACACACGGGCGTTTTTGCTTTTCACCCCCATCAGAAAAGCAGCCGCCGCGGCCGGGAATCGAACCCGCGACCTCGTGAGCACAACGCCATAGCCACTGAGCCACCGCGGCGGGTAGTAAACGCTATTCGGCCGTAATCTTCCAGTTTCCTGTCAGAAATTAAAACGAAAACGCCGAGAAAGCTATCTTCATAATTCATACAAAATATGAGACCATTTGGCCGTGCTAACGACGCAATGTTGTGTTTGCCAACATGTTCTTGCACCAGGTTACGCATATCTGGGTTGCTGCTGAATATAATATTCAGTTAAGCGAACCAAAACATTGACAACAATTCCCGCTTGTAATGGGGAAATGATACGCCCTTGTGCGAAAATGGGTATCATTGAGGTCTAAAATCAGTTTGGTCATAGTAGCCTTTAGCTTATTTATCATTTTACTAAAGTAGCGGCTGCGTCGTAAAGAACGTGCGTGAACGAACGATATCTGCAGTACCGCAGGCTGTTGGCCTTCCTCAAGCACCGCGCACATTTTGTCGTTGATCTGCACATCGTCCTCGGAGCGATGAAGTGACAAGCCCCGCTGCACCTGCGCCCAAGTGCCCTGCGACGAGTTCTACTGCACCTGCGCCATGGGAGTACCAGGTCATCACCGAGATCTTCTGTTGCGCAGGTTGGTGATGTTCATGTGCACATTGTACACCTGATTTGTGCTGCAACTGCTGCTGCTGCTCATGGACAAATGAAACGCGAACACGGAAATATGAACCGGAACTCACAAACAGCGCAATTTCTTTCCGCTCAAGAGAAATTGTGGCGTGGGTTTATTACAGTAACAAAGATTAAAAATGTGTCTATCCAAACATACCACTACCGAGCCAATATTTTATCTCCACCATCCATATTCTTTGTTTTTGCGTGTTATGGTTCATATTTTCGTGTTCACATTTCATGCGTCCACGCTGTACGTTATTGCGCTCACTTGTCGCCCCATGCAAATATTCACCGGAATGGAAAACGTCCTGTTTGCGAAAGGTCGTTCGCGGAGGACGGCGTATTGACCGAGTGTAGCAACTGTTGTCGGGCATTTCACGCGCGCAAATGGGCTGGAATTTCGGAAGGAGCAATCAAGTTCAAACGGTAGGCATACTTCAATGCATGGCGCTGCCCATACCTGTAGATGGTGCAGGTTGCGGGCAGTATCGCCTGAGTCAAGAGAACTGAGCAGTGCAGTTGACATGCAAGATGTCCGAATTTGGATGAGCTGGACAAACCAGTGCCACTCAGAGGGGGAGAAGGAGGTAGCCTTTATTGTGACAGGAAGACTGTACGTCAAGTGGGGGGTTTGTAGAAGGTGGGGGGTTTGCAACTTGGGACATCTTAAATGCGTACAGCTCGGCCCAAAACAGGTGGCCTCCTTGAGAAGGCTGGAGAGGCCGCGTGGGGTGAGGAAAGCAGGCTCACGACTTTAAACTGCTCGCGCTATACCGCGTTTTACAGAAAAATGTGCAATTAAAGCCAGCATGGAGGGTCCCAGTGTACGAGGGTCGATGTAAAGAGAGGTTGTATTTGGAGGAGGCTTGAAGGTTCTGTAGCGCGCCAACTTCGGACAGTGCCAAATTAGGTGCTGGAGATTGGCGGGCGTGGGGGAGGCGAAGAAGGGACATCGAGGCGGCAGAGATGGGGTGTACCATTTGCAGTGGGTCTCTGGGGTAAAGCTAGCATTGGCAAAATATTTGTTTGTAAAAATTTCGGCTGATCTTGGGAGTGAGGGCAGAGCGGATAAAAAGCCGTTTGGAGTCAGGTCCTTCAGGCACTCTTTTTTGTCCTTTTTGTAACGTAAAAGCTGTATCGCTGGAGGTAATGTCTCAGGAGATGGAGGAGCCAAGTCGGGTAGCAGCGGAGGACTAGAGGTTATATACTCCAGTGCAGCTGAGTGGGCTGCCTATTTCCCCGGCGATGAGTCCTCGTGTCCAGGTGACCAGTCGATGCGAACATGAATGCCGCTAGATTTCAGGATGGAGATCTGATGACGGATTTTTTTGGCGATGCTATTCGTCGACGTGGGACTTTTTAGAATCTGTAGGGCTTCGAAAGAGTCCTTAAGGATGCGCATCTGGGAAGGCACGGAGGAGTGAAAGTTAAACATGAGGTAGTCAATGGCTTCAATGACAGCATGGACTTACGCTTGGAGGATGGTAGCACATTCAATATTAAGGGATCGTTTGCCTTGGATGGAGGGGAGGTCCGGTAAAGCCCGCGCGGTGCCAACTAACGGAAGAGCAATGCTCGCGTCGGTGTAAATGTCGATTTCGTGTGGGAGTTTATTGTTTCGGAGAGCGTTGATGCGGGCAGCGCGGGGAGTTACGCGGGACGGGATGGGTGGCCGTAGAGCCCGTGACAGAAGGGCGGCTCCAGGGAGCGAGGTGCGGTGGGTTGTCGGGGGGCTATGGTCGCTTGAGATTGTCCAAAGCGATGATTGAGACACCTTGATGAGATGTGCGTTTATGAAGGGATTGATTCACTTGCTTTTTAATTATATTTTCCAAGGCGGGAAGAGCAACTGCAGCTTGCAAGTTGTCCAGACGAGTATGTTTCGGTAGTCCGCTGATGGTGCGAAGGGTGGCTCGGTGCAGATGTTGAAGTGTTCTCAGGGCCGTTTTGTTGAGGTCGTAGGATTGGGCTGCGTAACTTACGGTACCAATGGCGACAGCGTGTGCTAAAGTTTGGATTTTGCTCCACCAAATTTGTTCGAGAGGCGATGTATGGCATGTTGAATTGTTTTCCATTTAGCTTTCAATTGCTGTAACCATATTGACGGGCTATTTTTGTGTCCGATTGGGCTTCCGAGTAATCGCAAGGGCTGAAAACTAGCGGTTATAGGAGTACCGGCGAGAAGAAGAGTTGGAAGATTATAGTGCGGCGGCGGTTTGTGAACAAATACGGGTAATATTTCGGTTTTTTCAGGGGCTAATTCGAGACCAAGGGTGACCAAGGAACATTCAAGTCTATTTGCTGCGGCTTGGAGTTCGGTGTGCATGCCTTCGGGGCATGAAAACTCGGCTGATTCAGTCCATATTGTTACATCGTCTGCATATATCGTGAATCATGCAGCAGAGTAATGTTCGAGATTTCGAGCTACCCTCACCATGGCTAGTTTAAATAGTATTGTGGAAAGTATGGATCCCTGACGTACCCCGCGGTCATGGTAGTAAGTACGAGGAGCCCAGCCTGGGTGAGATCCTTGAAGTCGTATTTCCCGAGCGTTCAGAAAATTGCGGATGCAGATTTGTGCCCGGGTGCTTGGGTAGGCGTGCGCCAGTTTCTCTAGTATTGACGGATGGGTTGACGCGGTCAAAACCCTTTCGTAGGTCACTGCTAGGATCAAGTCGGGAAGAGAGTGGTTATGATGGGAGCGATTGATTACTCGACGTAATACAGTTGAGAAACCATTGACGACGCAGTACTTCAGAGACCTTAAGCGTAGATTGGACAAGGTTGAAACGTGGGACTGAGAAGTAGTTTAACTGCGGGAAGAAGTAGGCAATCTTAAGTGGACGAGCCAAAAACTGAACCTAGAATTCCATGGAATAAAGGGAACCAAAAAAGAAAACCTGCTAGAAGACATTATTGCACCAGCAGCTCAACACCAGCTTGGTGATTCAATTGATTGTGGGGTTTAACGCGCAGACACTACACAGGCCAGGAGGCGCGCCGTAGTGAAATGAAAGGCTCCGGATTAATTTTCACCACCCGGGGATCTTTAACCTGCGCCGAAATCTCAAACACATGGGCGTTTTAGCTTTTCGCCACCACTAGAAAAGCGGCTGACGCGGACGGGAATTGAACCGGTTAAACATGGTAACATTTCTTTTTCAGCGAAGCGGTCTTACCAAGCTCGTTTTGTCCAAATTACGTGTGTCTATTGGTTCGCATCGAGAAAGAAAGCACGCGCTCGCTGTAAAGATAGTGTAAGTGTCTCTGTAGCTGTTTATATACTGTAGGTATATGATAAAAAATCATACTTCAGCTGGTCCCCAAGGTTCTTTGACTATTGCGCCGAGTTTCATTCAATTCTGGTGATTAGTTCACAGTGAAGTTTACAGAATTTCCCTTTGCTCTCAATGCATGGCTATCTACGGGGTAAAACGGCCTTGTCTTATCGAAACTATTCCCAAATAAATTATGCGAGAATTAATTTGAAACTAATGAAACGGAAATTATGTGTGTGTGTCTTTCTTCCATCAATATGAGCAAATCACCACACATAACTCAGTATACAGGGTGTCCCAGCTATCATGCACCAAGACTTTAATAAAAAGCAATGGTGTTACTCCAAGAAAACCTAGTTCATAATGTTTCCAGTACACTGGAGTAGCGGCCTGTAATTTGTTTGTTAATGAGATATAATTAATAATTTGCGTTTAGTTTTCGGACACTAGAAGTATTGTATCAATGTATCAATGGGCATTAAAGTATCAATGGGCACTTGTAGATATCCGCGAGAGGTATCTAACTGCGGTATTTTGAGCGACGAACTGATTGTGGACTCATTTATTTTGAGTGATAAAGAAAGCCCGCAAAATATGAAAAATACCACGTTACGGCGCTCCTAATTGCTTCAATAAACAGCGCCCCCCAAAAATCTGACTGAAAGCAAGTGCTTTGCCTGCCACACTCCCGAAAAGACAGCGCATCGCCTTGACAATAGCGTGCATGGAAGGATCAGCAACAACAAGTTTCGCGAGGCGCTTGTGGCAGATAGGCACAAATTCGGTTGCGATTTATTCTTTCTTTCGTTTCTTTTTCCATGCGCTAACTCTGGGTAGCCTGTTCGATGGCATTGCTTTACGATGCAGGCGGGAGCACCTTCACGTGATATTTTCATATTTCGCGGGGTTTATTTATCAGTTTAAATAGCTGAGAACGTAATCAGTTAGTCGCAGTTAGTCGCTGAAAATATCGCAGTTACATGCCCCTTGTGGGTACCTACAAGTGCCTCATTGACACTTTAATGATTAGGACACTGGCCCTCGAGTTAAATAATTAATTGCAAATAATTAATTAGATCTCATTAACGAGAAACTTGCATGCCGATACTTCACTGTATTGGAAACATTATGCACCAGGTTTTCTTGCAGTAGCGCTATTACTCTTTTAAAAATCTTCGTGCATGGTAGCTGGGACACCCTGTAGTTGCAGCTTCACTGCACTTCGATCTTCACAGTAGTAAAAAGACTGCATATTTTCTGCACGTTTTTTTTTGTTGCAATCATCTACATTTACGTTTATTAGCGACGAAGTATTTATTTCGCCAATGGCACATTTGCAGCGCCTCTAGTTTTTTCTTTATTTTTCTGTTCATCGCGTGAGGGCGCTCAATCAGGTAGGTGTTTTCGATGTGCTTATTTCATTTTCTGTTTTATTTTAGTATTTTTGGATTTTAGTTGTGCGACGGGCGATGGTCTCACTTCTTTTTTTGCAGTGATCTATGTTTCCACTACCAAGGGTTAATGTCTTAACTTCTACAATTACGCTTTTAGGTGCAAAGTCTTGTAAAGTGCGCTTTCTGTCATTTGGCAAAAAATTCTTATGCATTAATAACTAACTGCTCAGTCAGCCTGGGCTGGCGATCAGCAAACTCTCTGAACGAAGGAACATGACGTTCGAACGGTGGCGCATCAAATCACTATGGAAAAAAAAAGAAACTCTCAAACCTCTGCACTTTATGCAACAGCAGAGCCGACCTACACCACATGATATGGTCCTGCCATAAGCTCCAAAAAAATACGAATGGCTATAATAGCAAATCCGATGTAGATACACTTAGAAGCTACAAAATTAAGACTGCAGAACAATGGGAGACTGTTCTGCTCAGCTCCACACCGGAGGCACAACTGACAGCGGTCCGGATGGCCGAAGCCGCCGCGAGGATCCAAAGAATCCTGGCTGACGGATGAGGGAGGAAGACCGTCCAAGTCGTCTACCCTTCAGAACCCATTTCGGGCATCAAATAAAGTCATCTCTCTCTCTCTCTCCCAAACGGTGCTAGCAGTACACGCGCAGGTAATTTATTTGGGATTTCGAAATCACCGTCAAAATTTACCCCTGCGGGGTTTTAATCGCATCTTTACTTTTTGTAGATAAAAATTTATGTCGAGTTGTTTCGTTACTATATTACTCAATAAAACGTGGACATTGCCTCTTGTCTTCGGAGGGCATCTGAACAAAATAGAATTACAAGAAAATACGATCACCTAAATTAGAACATGAACAACCCAAAGTTCTTAATAGCCGAGAGCAGGCTTCTTCAATTATGCAAATAGAGATATTGCTTCATCGAATCAGTGTCCCTCGTAAAGTCTCTAGGTTAAGGCGAGGCCTGGAAAATTAAACTCACTGTCGCTGAATCTGCGTCGGAGTGACAGAAATACTTCACAGTAAATCTGCCCCCTCGAAATGAATTGCAGGAATCACTAGAAGAATTCCGCAAAAAATACCCACATCTCTCCAATCACGCAGTTCCAAGAGACCACGTACAAGAAAAGTTGGAAATGCATTGAGAAAAGAAGCCGAACGTTTTACTGTTCTTCAGTGCGACCTCAAAGATTATATTTTTACTAAACCCCCAAATAGAAAAATAATGCTGTCTTGCGGCGGCCACCAGCCGGCAAGGGAAGGGCTTTATCCCCAGCATTAAAAAAGCACTAAATTCTAAAATAGGGCTTTTAGCTTTGTAAAAGTAAAATATGCAACAAGATAATCGTCATGCATCATCCGCGCGTTCATGTACAATTAACATAGTGGTTACGTACGATGCTTGCCATTGTGTGCACGTAACTTTGTAATAAAAAATTCCCCGCATTTCCCCGAGGGGAAGAATGTGAAAGTGCGAATGCACGAGTTGATTTTGCGTGGTTCGGTAATGTTCGCGAAAGAGAGATCACAAACACACACACATCTACAAAGAAAGAAAGATGCATTTATTCACAGACACACAACTACAAACAAAGAAAGATGCATTTATTCACAGGCACCTATACAACTTTATTCACAGACACACAACTACAAAGAAAGAAAGATGCATTTATTCACAGACACCTATACAACTACAAAGAAAGAAAGATGCATTTATTCACAGACACCTATTTGTGTTGTCGTTGTACTTGATTGCTAGAGCGGATCTCAGCTTTGAAATTTCGTGTCAGTACTCCTTTAAGCGGGTGCATTAGCCCTTCTCACGCCCGATTCCTGGCCAATCCCCCACGTGGGTATGCTATGCGGACATCGCCGGTGGACGCAGGTTCAGGGTCGCTTAAGAAGTGCATTCGCACTTAAAAATATTTCGGTGGGCCAGTAGACTAAAATTACCGCTAATTAGAATGGTCACTTCTACTGAAATTTTAATTCATTCTTAATGCCATGTTATTTTGTTATTCTTACTAATCGCCATCCTGTCAGTGGTGGTGGAAGTGGTCCTCTGGAAGATGAATGACAAAGCTTTGAGAGTATAATCAAGTTTCAAGTTTCAAGTTTCAAGTTTATTTAGCACCACACACTTACAAAAGAAGCAGTGACGCGAGGGTGCAGGCAAAAAGTCTTTTTCCAGACTTGACCAAGGCCTACACCCCTGATACATTGGCAGAGCGAAGAACAGCGCGCGGTAGCTTATTACATCCTATGTTGATCCAGAGAAACAAATATTAACACAATGAGAACGGTTTAGGCCCCACACGTTCTGTGACAAAAAAAAAACGACAACACATACACAAAAAAATGTATAAAAAATGAGCGAAGATGACAAACGGATGTACATAAAATGAGTGAAGGTGACATATGCTGCATTGAAAAATACTATTTTCCTAACGAGTTCAGCGTGCTTGGAAGAATGTGCATTAACATTTGGCAACCGTAGTTGGTACGTGTGCGAGGTATTTTCCAGGTATCTTTATTTCGTGTGGTGTATGTTTTATTTTGGGGTATAAGGGTCGCCAATTCCTGTAAGTACCGATCATTTCTTTTTATACCAGCGTGATAACGTGAGATGAGTATTGTTTGGTACAGTTTGTGTACAGGCAACAGTCCAAGTTCGTCAAAAATAGGCCCAGTGTGGGCGTCATAAGGCGAAGCTGAAACTATGCGAATAGCCTTTTTTTGTAGTCGATGAAGCTTTGTTAGGTTAACGGCAGTAGTATTTCCCCATACCAAAAATGCGTAGGTGAGAGTGGAGTGAAAGAGGGAGTAATAAATGAGCAATTTAATGATTTGTAGAAGAAAGCTTACACGAGATAGAATGCCGACTCTTCTGGACAGTTTAGTAATAACCAAAGCAGTGTGCTCATTCCAAAGCATAGTTTCATGAAAAAGAACACCAATTCTTTTGACCACAGGAACCAGTTCCACAGAAGAAGTACCGAGAATAAGGCGTACGTCCGCATTTATTGCTTTGTTTTTTGGCCTAAATAGCACTGCCTTTGTCTTTGAAGCATTGATTATTAATGAATTTATTCTACTCCAGTTGTTCAGTTGTGCAAGTGCACTGTTTGCTGTATTTGTGAGCCATGTTAAGTCCTGTCCGGAAAAAAATAAGCTGGTGTCATCAGCATATACGATGAATTTAGTGTTTTCTGCAATAGTTACAATGTCATTAATATATATGTTAAATAGCAGCGGCCCCAGAATGCTAGCTGTGTCTACTGTGTCTAGCAGTAACGTGAGACATGTGTTAGTTTGTGGGAAAGCTGGCGGTAGTTTAAAACACGTGTCATTTCTTTGAAATGTATTGTTTGTGATTCAATATTTTAATGTTTTCTTGGTTGTATAGAGCCGCTATAAAAAACAGAGCGCTACGCCAGCCTGTTTTTAGCCATATTTCCTGCTTTTTAGCAACTTCATCCGCTATTTAATAGCCTGCGTTCCCACTACCACCTTTTATGGAAGTTAAGGGCAAGTTGACTTAGTTTTCTATTTGCGTTATTTTCCCTTACTTGTAAACATACTTGGGTTTGGAGTATTTCGATTAGTAAGCGCTTTTATGTAGATGATAGACTATGGTATGGCGTTGTGCAACTTATAGCTGCTCCGAAGATATTGTCACGAACTACTACTTCCGATTGGTTCACTTATGTTTGATCCTAGGGCGTGTCCGGTGCCGGTCATCTCATCCTGCGTTTTAAGCTAAGCGCGCATTCCCCTACTTTCGTGCGCTGCACCATTAGTCTTGTAGGTCCAGAATCCCGAGCATTGTCCTAGACTGTTCTTGTTTGATCGACAACGCTTTCTGTCTAATTCGATGTTTCCAGAAATGAGAGCCCTGCATATCAGCGCGTGGAGAGCAAACGCCGTGGCATTCGATTCGCCGATGCTGTTCTCGGCATTTCAGTGTGAGCACTGCTTCTTCGACAATTGGTTTTTGCAGCTGAGCTGTGTGAGGCTGCCCTCCGATGAATTTTTAATGTCCGCGGTTCGAAACTCCTTCCGCCCAAAAAGAGAATGAATAACACGCTTGGGTTTGTGTATGAATTCAACCCGGGTGTTCAGATTAGGAGCTTTGTCCCTATACTGGCAGTGGCATTCCATTTTAACAGCGCGAAACCAGCCCTTCCTGCACGGCGCAAAGCATGTATTGCATAAGGTATACTGTGCCTTAAAAGCAATTAAAAACATGCACCAAACGAGTGTTATATCGAAAAAAATTGTGTACAAGTATTGATTTGCAAGAGGGTTTCTTCTAATTTATTGCGCGGCCCGAAATCGTTGCAGTAAACTTCAATCCTTCAACAACCCTGCGTTTTTTACCCATCTGAGAATATTGAATTTCTTTTAAAAAAACGCCGTTCCTTTTGTGTCAAAGCTGTTGCTTTACACTGCAAGCTTGGACTGTTTGCTTTCTATATTTCTATTTGCTTTCTATATATTTTAATCTTCCTCGGTGCCTTCTTTTTTTTGGCGTTACCTGTAAAGACTTCGAAGTCTGCCTGCAAAATTGTTTGAGCAAAATTTAAGAAATAGTCTTTCTACATGTTTTTGCCATATGTCTTACAGCAAGCTGGGTTGGTGAAGTTCTTATTAGAACGAGATTCTTAAGATGCACTAGACAGAGCAAGTTATGTGCAGGTTTTTGCAAGCCCTTAAGATTGTGCCCGAATAGTTATAAGCACATTACCCTCTGTTTGCCAACTAGACAAAAGGGAGATGAGTCACCGTTGTTCCATAAACACAACGGCTGTGACACAGATGGCATAATGAGTCGAACCTATGCGTTTACGAGCGCTACGATTGTCCTTTTCCCCCTTTGATTTCTTTAAATAATCCTGGATTTTATTGTATTGACTGCAATAGACCTGCTTTTTCCTGCGCTTCAAGAATTTCTAGAACTTACTATTTTAATTATTTTGTGCTGTGTGATGTGCGGCACAGCAGCACACACGGGGGGGGGGGGGACCATTGCACGCTCACGCGGACTGGTGGTGCAATTGATTGCACAGCACCCACATATTATTATTACTATTGTCTGCCAGTGACCGCAGTGTCAGAAGTATGGGCGCATGTGTGGAATGAGGGACCCCAGCAGTATATTTAGTACTTGGTATGTATTGCGCGAAAGTGTGGACACTTTTCCTTACATTACGACCTCCCAAAGATATCGCTCGTGTCCGTGTAAATTCGGGGCCTCGGCTTCGATTCTTCAACTTCTACCGTGTACAATGTCAGCAGATCTTTGAGTTTGGATTCTCCAAGTTGCATGTGCTTACGCGCATAATAAACAAAAATTTCTATGCTGCTGAGGGCGGTTTTGATGCATGAGGAGTACGACAGCACGCTGGCCAGATACTGGGAACATTTGCCACATAAAAAGAACAGGAAACAAGGAAAAGCTTGGAACTCATCTGGTGCAAGATTACTGAGCGTTGTTACCCCAGAATTGTATCAACAACTCGGCCATTCTCGGAGCTATGATGGTTTGCTTTACGCCCACTCCAAGGTACAGTACACAAACAGACAAAATAACACAGGCAGAAAATAACAAACTCTTTTCCAAGTGTATTGGTCAAACTGAACGTACTCCGTGAAAGTTGATCCTAATATAAAGTCGAACACGAAACAGAATGTTAATTAGGACTCGCGTAACCTCGCGTATATTTCATTAGTGGCTACTCATAACACCTTAGTCCTTCGCCTAATTATACCACGCAACGGTAGTGAAATATTCTGTCCACCTACGTATGCGCGAAATAAATATCAATGAATGACGGGAAGGGCCAATCAGGGTCTACGTGAACTGAAACTTTCACATGATGAGTTCCTACGAAAACAAAAACGAGCGTCCGGTTGCAACAAAAAGATGGCCACCCACGCACTCATGCCAGTCGATCCCGCGGAGGTTTAAAACAAAGTGCGCAAAGGTATCGTGGGCTGCGCAATTAGCAAGCGCGTGCTTGAGCACTTGAACACCGCGAGAGAGCCATGGAGAACGCATTGGCTGTTTCCTTAGCAGCCGTGCGCAAGCGCTTGCGAATCTATTCCGCTAAGAGCGGATGGATGGTTGGTGCCCGAGAACACAAGAACCGTTAAGACTGACGGCTTGGCCTCGCAAGCGCCTTTCGCGGCTTATGCAGGGTGCGCCACCGAATGCTGGGAGCCAAGTGTTTACCGCTGTCGTGCCGAGTCCAGAGGAGCTTTTGCGGGGGCCATGGTCAAGGTTGCCAACCCCACAGGGCTACACTCTAATACGAGCGTGAGAGCGCATCGACGTGCAAAAATAGAACGACCGAGCAGCGTACTCGCCGGCTGCATTATTCAGCGACGCGACCAACAGTCGGCGAAGGAAGCGACCCTGTCAGGATTCTGCACATGCAACAGCCACTGCCGAAGAAACCGCCCGTTCATTTACATCCGCGCACGGGGTGTGGGTGTCCTCATTAAGGGAAATGAATATGGCGTCACTCAGGTAGGCGTGATGAGGTTGGCAACGTGGAGAGATATATACCGCGAAGCTGGTGAGCGGGACTTCTCGGCCAGACGGCGCGGGGCCAAGGCCGCAGAGCTGGGCCCGTGCACTAGCGAAACGGTGCTCGCGTTTGCAACGCACGCAGACGACGCGCGGAAAAGGAAAAAAATCGGGGAGCACTGGAGGAGGGAAGAACAGCTAGGGAGGTCGTTCCTACGCACCGCAAGTGAAATAAAGCTGCGCAAAGAAAAATGTCACGCAGTGAAAGTTCCGCAGCAGGGAGTAAACTCATAAGCCGCTCTTTGCTGCTGAGAATAACAGCAACGGGGCTTTATATCCCGGCAGGCCGTCTGAAAAGGCAATATACGCTTCCCTCCGCACCGCCTGCTCAGTTGTGATGGCCGTCGTGTAGCGACTGGTGGCTGCTACACTGCAAGCCCAAGCGCTGTGAAGGAGCGACCCTCAATTTGGGCGCAGACGTGTATGCAGATCACGGCGCGGCAGTCCAATGGCCGCGCTGGATACGCCCCTTTATCTGCGCTGCCTCGGTGAACGGGGAGTGCTTTACAACAAGCGGAGCAGCGGTGCTTGGCTTGGCCTGACTTGGTGGCTTGGCCAGAGAACCGAAAATATTTTATATGCAACATTCACGGGAAGCGCCCTTCACGCGAAACGCCCGGCGCGCCTGTGGTTCGAGATGACCTGCTTGAGTTCCCGCGCTGCTTTAATTCTTCCGCCGAGGGGAACGGCATCCTTGTCTTCCGCAGTAGCTCGGTAGGTCGAGAGCCTCTGTTTACATTCGGCCGTAAATAGACTTTTTACTCGCATGTGCTTAAGTCGCGAACACCACCTGCCTTCAGCAGGAAAAACAAACTTCCGTTTGAACCCCAAAGGCTGTGGAATCGCTGCACAACCTGATTTTTGGGGATGCTCCTGTCTACGACTGAAATTCGCGTGATGTGGTAACTCAGTGTACGAAAGCGGAAATAGGGGAGATCGAATGCAATGTAAATAAACAAACGACATTTGCATAATAATATAAGCAGAAGTTTAAACCAATAAAAACAGAAGGGTCTAATATAAACAGGGACGCAGCTAAATGCCTTTTTATTTCCACATGGCGTTTGCTAGGTTTCTGTCGTTTGGTAACATCTTGTGACTGCAGGTTTCACATGAAACCCCAAATCTTTCTTTCCATGCTGATAGCAGAGAGTCTGAGTAAGGGGTGAAGGTCACGCGTCTTGATACTTCCCCGCCTGTTTTGTAGGGTTCCTGAGGAGGCCATTTAGTTGCGTGGCAATATATATTACGAAGCATAGTTTTATTCTTGTTGTTCTTATTCGCAGACCGTTATCCGCTGCAGTTAGCACTATTTTTAACATAAAAAACAGACAACCCATTTAAATCATATACGGAAGCAATGTCAATCATACTTCCTGCTTATTTCATCAACTTGGAATAGCTTACACTAAAGACGTTACTTCCTATATATTTGCTAGTCTTTGCGCGCGTAGTATATCCATTCGCCCGTAGTTACCGACAATTGTAAGAACAAAAAATTTTTGGCTACGTATTGCAGATAATTGCTTTCTGATACTACATATTCACAAAATTTATTAAAGTAAAGCTCTCTATGCCCCACTGATGGCGCTTTTACGCTTGAACGCACTAAAGGAAAGCCAACTTTATCGAATGGGAGGGCTTGTGGTGGTGATGATGATCATAAAACCCAGAGCAGGAAAGCCAACTTTACATATTGTGAGGGCAAATTGTGATGTTGTTGATGAAAGGGCCCATCTCCCCGCGAGGGGGACTCGAGTAAATGCGTCGCATAGGGGGTGGGTGTATTGCGTTAACGTTTAGTGTTTGGGGAGTTGGTGGTAGTGAATGCGTTGTATCAGCAGCTTCTTGACGTAGTTTGAATGAGTCAAGGATATAAGGCGTGTTCGTAGCCTTCCTTTCTGTGTCGGCTTTGTGGCGCAGTGGGTAGAGCACCATGTACCTTGCGTTCCGCCCGCAGGGTCGTGGGATCGAAACCAGGCGCCGGTAAGTATTATTTTTTTATATAGTGTAGGGGGAGGGGTGCGGACCTGGGTATCGTGATGCGGGAGAGGAGGAGTGGGGGAGAGGGCGCACCTGGAACGGCTGTTGCGGACGCCGAGGCACGCCAACGCCGGGTGACATCGGGAGTTAAAGAAATGCTCTGCATTTAAAACGCGAAGTAGAAAAGCCAACTTTGCACATTTGGAGGGCATATATTGAAGACGAAGAATAAGAAGAGGAAGGGGAGAAGGAAGCGACATGCGAAGCTTTCTCCAATAGAAATGCAAAGTCCATCAAAACGCTGAGCTAAATGCAAATCAAAATGCTGAGCTAACCGAAGCAGCATATTCAGATGACCCAATTATGCACTAAAAATCATAACACCACTTTGCATTGTGAACTTTGCATTTCTATCGGAGAAAGCTTGGCGTTTCAACCTTCCGTTTTTTTTATAAGCGGCGTTAGATCTCTTATGCTTTGCATTTCTAGAAAATCAAATTTTGTGGCGTTTGCGCAGAAGCGAACAAAGCCAGGGGAGACACATCTGTGTACCCTTACGTTGCATGTTTTTGTATCAGCGCGACAAAATCTTGCAATACGGTAGCAGCAAACCTATCTAGCACTGTGGAAATAAAATCAGCCAATAAATATATGCTAAAAACGCTGTTGACACGTGATTCCCATTGTAAAGTGCAATAGTCCCTGTCACCCCGCCCCGTTTAAAGGACAGCCGTGGAGCGTAAAATAAAGTCTTTGTAGCGACGACTCGCATTGGACTCCCTCTTTTTATAGTGTTCACTGCCGCAACGACCTTTACTCCATCACTGTTGCTATAAGTGTGAGCTTCTCGCATTTTTTTTTGGAAGTGATAATCATTGGATATCACCTTGGATGGGCGTACGCTATGATGTGTCGTTCTCTTTTCGAGCAAGTGTTACCACATGGCGGCGAACACTGCAGTCTTTTTCATTCCGAGCAAGTGTTGACATGATTACGGCGAAGGCTGGAGTTTTTTTTTTTGCCAATCTTGGTCAATGATGATGATGATGGTTTGATTTTATTGGCGCAAGGCCGACATGGGCAAAGAGCGCCAAACACAAAGTGATTTGATGAGGAGAGAACACGAAATAAAATCAGTTAAAAACTATGAGCACGGCTGGTGTAAAGGGCCAGGGTGAAGAACAAGAGTGGTTAAAAGATAAATAAGGTGGCTGGGGTATAGGACCAGGGGTAAAGCTATGGGTGGTATGAGATGAGTTGTAAAAAGTGAACTTCTGATAGGAACTTAAAGGTGCGCTGAACAGAAAACATGGCATCATCTCCTAAGAAGTATCATGGGTGTGGTGGAATATGTCGTGTGTGTAGTTGAGGGAAGTGTTTGCGTCGTGTAGTGTCGAGTGCCTTACATTGTATGAGGATGTGCATCACGGATAGGGCCTCTCCGCACCTGCTGCACAGAGGTCTTGGAGATCCAGTGAGAAGGTGCGAGTGTGTTGCATGAGTGTGTCCTATCCGTAATCTAGCCAAGGCGACTTCAGTGTATCTATTGCGTGTGTCGGTGGTGTATGGTCCCAAGTGTGGTTTTATTACGTGTAACTTGTTGTCTGTTTGTTCGCTCCAGTGTGTTTGCCATGTTTTGTGAAGTTGTTGCCTGATGTGTGGTTTCACGTCGGTGTAGGGTAATGTGGTTATGTCTACTGTATTCAAGAGTGTAGCAGCAGCAGCCATTAGATCCGCTGCTTCGTTCCCGGCTATACCACACTGGCCAGGGACCCAGCAAAGGACAAGTTCAAATTTGTGGACATATACAGACATAATGCCCTTCAATATTACATTTTCAACGTGATTTTTTGAAGACTTTGTTGACGAAAACGCCCGCACGACACTGAGGGAGTCTGTATTGTGGGATAATGGATTGTGGGATGCGACTTTGAAGGATATGATTAACCACAAGAAGTACACCATAAGCCTCTGCCGTAAAGATACTGGTATTACTATTAAGAGTTCTAGTGACATTAAGGCCGGGCCCATGCGCCGCGCAGGACACAGAGGTGGCAGTTTTAGAGGCGTCCGTATAAAATTCAGAAAATTGATACTTCTGCTGCAAATACAAGAAGTGCTGCAGAATTCGGTTTTTGGGAGCTCGGTTTTTATCTACATGTGTGAAAGATGCGTCGCATAAGACAGGGCGGAGATGCCATGGTGCTATAAGAACTGTTTGAGAACTTTGTATGGTGTCTAAAAAGGAGACAGAAAGCTCTGACGCTTCCTCTCTAACTCTGTAAGAGAAGGGCGCAGAGAACGATGGTCGGTTTAGGAGTAGTGCAGTCATAGACGTTTCATAAAAAGCTGATTTAAAAGGATGGTGTGGCATAGATGAAATTTTAAAAGCAAAAAGGAGATCTATGTATGCTCGCTGACGTTGTAGGTTCCACTTATTACACTCCACATAGAGGCTTTCGACCGGGCAAGTCCGGAAAGCGCCACATGCCAGCCGGAGCCCCAGATGAAGCACTAGGTCCAGCATTTTGAGGGATGTCTTACTTGCTGACCCATAAACAATACTTCCATAGTCTAATCGTGAACCTATCAGGCTAGTAAAAACACGTAAAAGAAGTTGTTTGTCAGCACCATATGAAGAGTGGGAGAGAACCTTGAGTATATTCATGGCCTTTAAGCATTTATGTTTAAGTTGTTTTATATGTGGAATGAACGAGAGCTTTTCGTCAAGGACTACACCTACTTGTGTTCATTTCTGACTGGAATTGAGACACCATTGAGTGTGATGTCTGGATCCGGCCGAATTCCACGCCTTTTCGAAAACAAAACACAAGTACACTTCACTGGATTAAATTTAAAACCGTTGCTATCTGCCCAGCCAGCTAGCTTATTAACACCAAGCTGGACTTGGCGCTCGCAGATAGACAGGTTACAAGACTTAAAGGATAATTGCACGTCGTCTACATAGATTGAGCAGGAAATGGTTGGTGGCAGAGCCTTCCGAAGAGAGTTCATTTTCACAATAAACAAAGTGCAACTCAAAACTCCACCTTGTGGAACACCGTTTTCCTGCACATGAACTCTAGAGAGTGCAGTTCCAACTCGCACGCGAAACGTTCTTTCAGAGAGGTAACTGGCAAGCGTGTTCCACATGTTACCCGACATACCAAAGGACTCCAAATCGCTGAGGATGCCGTACCGCCAAGCAGTGTCGTACGCCTTTTCAAGATCAAAGAATACTGTCATACAGTACTGCTTATGGAGGAGAGCATCTTTAATATAGGACTCTAACGCAACGAGTTGATCGTTCGTAGATCGCCCCGCCCTAAAGCCCGCCTGGCAGCTCTCGAGAAGACCATTGTACTCTAAGAAGTACAGGAGTCTCCTGTTTATCATCTTCTCGAAGAGCTTACACAGGCAGCTTGTCAGGGCAATGGGGTGATAACTGGCGGGAGAGGAAGGGTCCTTCCCTTCCTTTAGGAAAGCCACTACTATGGCCTCCCTCCAAGAGCGTGGGAAGTGCCCCGAAAGAAACATTTTATTGTAGAGGTGAAGAAGTGTTTCAAGCGTGTCTGCATGTAAGTGTTGTATCATTGTGTATGAAATCCTGTCTGCACCTGGGACTGAAGGTTTACAAGTACCGAGTGCGACCTTCAGCTCATGAAGTGAAAAGGGGGTGTTATAGGATGAGTTATTAGTGTCTAGCAAGGACTTCTCACATGATGCTTTGTGTTTAATGAAAGTTTTGGTGTAATGTGCTGAGCTGGACACGTGTTCGAAGTGTTGTGCAAGCGTGTTGGCCTGGTCTTCGAGTGTGTCCCCTGTTGTGCTAACCAGGGGCAGGCTGTGTGTCTGTTGTCCTTTTAGCTTGCGTATTCGTGTCCAGACTTTGTGAGTGTCGGTGTATGAGTTGATGGAAGTGAGGAAGGCGCGCCAACTCTCCCTTTTCGCCTCACGACGCACACGCTTCCCAAGAGCCTTTGCCCGTTTAAAGGAAATGAGATTATCTGGCGTGGGGTACCGGCGAAGGACACCCCACACCTTGTTCTGGGCCTCCCGTGCCCGCCTACAGTCCTCGTTCCACCAGGGCCTCCTTGGGGTGCGGAACGCACTGGAGGCCTGGGGCATGGACTTTTCGGCGGCGTCGAGTATGTGTGCGGCGACGAGTTGGGCTGCTTCCTCCACGTGTAGGTGTTTTATGGTTGTGTGGTGTAGTTTAGATGTTTCTGTGAATGTACTCCAGTTTGCTTTTGATTCATTAAACCTGTTATGGGAAGATGGACTGCTCGGGCCTATACCTATGTACGTTAATGAAGTGGGGAAATGGTCACTACCGTATGGGTCTGTGCCCACACCCCACTCAAGACATGGAAAGAGAACTGCGGAACCAATCGCCAAGTCAAGATGAGAGTATGTATTGTGTCCTAAGGTATGGTATGTAGTCTTTTTTTTGTTGAAGAGGCATGCTCCGGAGGATGTATCTCTATCAGGCGACCTCGGGCATCCGTTCTGGAGGAGCCCCAAAGAGAGTTGTGGGCATTAAGGTCGCCTGTTAGTATGTATGGTTCGGGCAGCTGGTCGACCAGCGCCTCGAAATCAGAGCTCGAAAGTGCATGATCAGGAGGAATGTAGATAGAGCATACCGTTATCAACCTATTAAATATTATCGTACGGATCGCTACAGCCTCGTGGACAGTGTTTAAAGAGAGAGGGTGGCATGCTAATGATTTCCGGGCGATAATGGCCACACCTCCTGAAGAGTGGGTGCAGCCAACCCTGTCCTTTCTGAATACCGTGTACCTATTTAAGAAATTTGTTTAGAATTGAGGTGGGTTTCCTGCAGACACATGATACTTGGCTGACTGGCATGCAGAATCTCATACACATCGTCAAGATTTTTAAGGTGGCCTCTGCAGTTCCATTGAATGATGTTTTCTGTTCCCATTATTTAAATTTAAGAATGACTGGACTGTGTGTGTTCGTGTGTGTTCATGTGTCGTCTTTCGGGGCTGTTACTCTTGGATTAGGCGTTTTAGGCCTTTCTACTGGCTTGGCCGTCGGAGGCCGCTCCTTGCGCTGCGTTGCAGGCAGGAACGGCTCGACATCCATTTCGTCGTCGGATGTCCGAGGGGTGCCCGATGGACCGGGCCCCCCTGACTTGGCCCCCCTTCGGGGGCCCTTCGTTTGAGCCGCCACCGCCGCGGGCGTTGGGGACGCCAAAAGTGGCACGGGCGGTGCGGTGGCGGTGGGAGCCGATGCGGGGCCCGTGGTGTCCATCACCTCGGTACCCTCCAACGCACTGGAGGACGGGGAGACAGAGGCGGGAGCGGCACCGGTCCCGACAGAAGTGGTGTGCGCCACAACCGCTGCTGCCTCAGCAAGCGGCATGGTGCCGGTTGGGCTGTGTGAGGCAACCCAGCGGGGGGCGGGGGCGGGACCAGGTCATACTCGCTGAACTGGGTCCCTGTGGACACCAGACGCCGCTCCGCCCTCCGGCGAGCCGCGTCAGCGTACCTCCCCAGAGGGAAAGAGGCGAACCTCTTTCTCGCCTCCGGGAAGGTGATGTTCTCAGTTACCTTGATGTTGATTATCTTTTTTTCAAGTTGGAACTTTTCTTTCACACTTGCGGGAGTACGCTGCATGCGGCCCACCGCAGTTCACACAAGACGGGGTATCGGATGGACAATTATCGCTTGGATGATCATGCGCCGCGCATTTCGCACACGTCGTTCGGCCACGGCAAGAGTTTGTACCATGCCCGAACCGCTGGCACTTAAAACAGCGCCGCGGGTTCGGGATGTACGAACGGATGGAGCAACGGATAAAACCTGCATATATATGTTGTGGGAGAACTGCGCGGTCAAAGGTCAAGATGATGTGCTTGGTGGGAATCTCCTTGTCGTCTCTACGGATGGTGATGCGTCTCACGGCAGTGACGCCCTGATCCTTCAAGCCGGCAAGGAGATCCGCATCGGTTTCGTTCAGGAGATCTGGCTCTGATATCACACCCTGCGAGCTGTTGGGGCTCCGATGGGGTGTGACCCTGATGTCTAGATCAGCCAGTCTAGTCTGAGCTAGAAGCTTTGTGTACTGCTGCTTGTCATTTACCTCGATGAGGAGTTCACCAGTTCTTTGTTTTTTGGCCTGATATGATTTTCCTATTGTGGCTTCAAGATACTTGGCGATCAAGAAGACTGACTGAAATGCAAGAGGGTGGGTTGGATTCAGGGACTCCATGACAAGAAATCGAGAGTAATGATCTGGTTCAGGAAATGTCAAAGATGGCAATGGGGGAAACGATACTTCGGTGCGGCCCCTTTTAGGGGGCCGATCACGGTTGGGGGGGGAGGTGGTTTAGACAATACCATAAACATAGTATAAAAGCAGGGAGACGGGGTTACTTTCTCCTTTGACCTTACCCTTGTAGTCAAAGAGGTCCCGGAGCTCCCTGCCTGGTAGGCAGGCAGGGAGCCCATCGGCCGGAGCTTGACCAAGGCTCCGACGGCCACCGTTTACGGCTTCTACCCTTCACCTTAAAAACACCTCGCCACGGTTGGACACGGCTTATTTGGGAGCTCGGGGTCCGCGGTGTCGCTGCTCACCGTCACCATGAATACTCAAGGTGCCCCGTGCGGGGAATCTTGGTCAATCTCCTTAAGTGGGTATGCTTGGCTTGACAAATGTGCGCAGGGGATTCCGAGCGATAGTTGCGAGACAAGCATGGACGAGCGCTCGGCAATGCATCTTCTTGTTTTTTTTTACTGCCGCAGGGTCGCCTCAATCTTGGGCAATCTCCTTAGTGGGCAAGCTTCGTTTGACAAACGTGCGCAAAGGACGCTGGGCGTTCATCGCAACGCGCGCACACATGAGCGCTTGGCATTTTCTTGTATTTTTAACTGCGGGGTCGTCGCCGCAATCTTCGCTAATCTCGCTATGTGGGTATGGTTAGCTTGACAAACGTGCCCAGGAGACGCTGGGCGGTCGACGCGAGGCCCGCCGTCCCGTGCATGCGCGAGGGGGGCGCTCTAGTCGCTGCTGCTAAAAGACGTGCCTCACTTCGGCTCCGTCGGTTTTCGGCGTTGGAGCGGGACACCACCCTTTCGCACCGCGTGTTTTGGCGAACAGGAGTCTTACCGTGTAAGTGTTCGACCCTGGCAAGCTTTCCGGGCCCTGGGCCCAGATCTCCGAGAGTGAGTGAGTGAGTGATCGTTACCACGAAAGGAGACTACGCTTGAACTAGGCTTACCTCGTTAGGCCTAGCTTCCACTCCGACGACCAGCGGCGGAATGGAAGTCGCCCCGGAAGGAGAAGACATCCCCCCTGGCCAACTACAAAAGGACGGTTGAAAGCAGGTCCACCATGTCCATCGTGAGAACGCCACCGCCAAGAAGATCGCCGAAACGCCCAACCCAACCGCTGGGGCCGACCATGCGACGGAGCAGAATCGTCCGCGCCCGAGGCGTCGCGTTCCACCGCCGGAGAAACTCCCTGAAGAAGACTTCAAAATCGTCTTCCGACCTCATGGCGGACTCAATATCCGCAGAACAAGCCAAGCCGACATACTGGACGCCGTTTATAAAGCAGCGGGACTGTCATACCTGCAAGGTGAGCAGCTAAGAACGAACGTTACTTCGAACTATTTCATGTTCAACTGTCAACACCCCTTCAGAGGAGAGATGCAGTGTGATCGCCTTGATCAAACACTCTAAGAAAAATGGTAGTCAGTAGTGACTCATTTTACAGAGTCATTGGCTTGCTACAGAATTGACTACCTTTGGACTCTTATGGGGAGGGTCACCAGACTCTCTTTCAAACAGAGTCCTGGGACTCTTAGGGAGGGAGTCGTGACGAAGAGTCAAGAGTGAGTCTGCAGGACTCCTGAAAATTAGTCACAGTGACTCCGAAATGGTAAACGAAAAGAGTCTGCTTGACTACCTTGTGGCCCAGCAATGAGAGTCGTCCTGACTCTGTTTGGAAAAGAGTCTTGTGACTCTGTTAGACCGAG
Organism: Haemaphysalis longicornis; assembly: GCF_048455015.1. Classification (NCBI taxonomy): domain Eukaryota; kingdom Metazoa; phylum Arthropoda; class Arachnida; order Ixodida; family Ixodidae; genus Haemaphysalis; species Haemaphysalis longicornis. The sequence continues at coordinate 233,489,961 of NW_027526335.1, forward strand.
TCAAAAAAGGCTATGCAGGACTCTGTAAGGGAAGTCACCTCGACTCCTAATTATCAAACGAAGAGAGTCTTCATGACTACTTTGCGAGTAGTAAAAGTAGTCACACAGACTCTCCGTTTGGCTATAGAGAGCCCGCTTGGCTACTTTGGCTACTACATGACCCCAGCCAAGTCGCCCTGACCTGCTGAAAGGGAATCCCGCGACCCCGGAGATAGAGCATGCAGGACTCTGCAGCACCGTCACCGACACTGAAAATCTGCAAAGAAAAGTCCAGTCGATTATTTTCCGACTCGAGCAAACAGAATCGCTTCAGAGTCGATAGGATAAAAAAATACCATACAGATACTATTATGACCCTATAAGGACAGCCATGCATACATGCAAGAAACATCAATGCAAAGTACCAAAACAACCATTTTATTGAAATAAAGCCTACAACCGTTTCAAATTATGCATTGGCTCAATGACTAGAAAAAAATTGACACAAAATAAAAATCACGAGTTTTGTCTTAGACAACATACAATGGACTATAAGAAACGTGAGAAATACAAGATTCAAAATTATCACCTTAAAATTTGTGTCTCACATAACAAAAACTTGTTACATTGAACGGGACAAGCAACACTGAGTTCACATATACAAAACACAACCCTACAACAGTGATCAGCCATCAGCTGGTTGCTCACTAACTTTACAAAATGATAAGTGAATATGAAAACACAATTTTTTTAAAAACCACATTTATAAAAAAATGCTACAAGAAATAAAAATCACGAGTTTGTCTTAGACAACATATACATGACTAGAAGAAACGTGAAAAATACAAGATTCAAAATTATTACCTTAGACAACATTCGTGTCTCAAACAACAAATTGTAACATTGAACAGGACAAGAAACACTTGAGCTCACATATACAAAACACAACCCTACAACAGTAATCAGCCAACAGCTGCTGGCTCAACAACTTCACAAAATGTTAAGTGAATATGAAAACACAATTTTTCTTAAAACCACATTACATTATAACAAATACAAATATTTGAAAATGTCATTTTAGACAACTGAAGTGAAAAAATTCTAGAACAATACAACTGGCAAATTGAAAACAGGACAATAAAATACACAAAACAGAGTTCGGGAGTGTTATTGCTTAATAAAAATTTCATATTGAACACATTCATATTTCATGCATACAGCTAGGTTCGGCTTTATGATAAGACCACTTTGACCACTCATACGCAATGCAAATGAACATTAAAAAAAAGGGTGTCAAAGAATTATTAATGGATGATTGTTATAATTTTCCTGAGAATATTTTGTTCATTTTAGAACACAGAAATTTACTCGGAGGCTATATGTTGCAACACCCACCACTTGATCTGCTGGCCCTGGACAGTGTATTTATTCCCTGGCTGTCCCTGCACGAGCTCTCAAGGTAGTGACCACCTTTGTCGCCGGCATTTAGGTGCTCAAGCATGCGCCCTTTCGCACCACCATCAATTCCTCCAAAACTGTAAAGGTCTGCTTTGCAGACTTCAAGTACTGCAGGTTGTATGCCCAGTACATGGCACATACAAGAGCGATTCCTGACGTGAAGTCAAAGACGTTAACGGATACATGTTCGCACACCACCTTAATTGAGTCGGACCACAGTGGGCTGCTCCCCGTGTACAGCAGAGTCGGTCGCGAGTATGCAGTATCTGGGTCCTGTAAAAAAAAGACAAATAATGCTGAAATTTAGCTGCTGTAAAAAAGTTCTTTATGTGGACAGCCATAAATATGTATAAATTATTACTCTGACTGTCTTTAGTATGCCACGTGGACTGAAAACTAAAATACCTGCGATGATAAGTTACAGGGAAAGCTCAGTTATAGTACACCCCCCGGTTATGCGAAGACCCGCTTCTTATGATTAATCATTGGGGTCGCAGCAACCTGCCTTTAGAACCTACACATTAAATACGCCGGTTGTATAACGCACAAGTACACGCAGCTAGCTTCATGTGATGCATGACTCGCAACCTGACACCCTTATAGCGGTTCCGAGGCGCAACCCCTACACCAAATATGAATACTCAAGGTCGGGTCTAATCAGCCGGTTTTACTTTCGCCTGGACGGAACTGTACAAATTTCACGCCGGCTCCGTCTGGACGGAACGCTAAGCTCTCAGTTGTAATCCGTCTGGGAAGGATAACTCACAGCGCTCTGTTCCGTCTGGACGGAACTTTAGCACTTGTATATCGTTCCGTCTCGACGGAACGCTAGCCACAGCCTTTACTTTAACATTGCGCTATCTCCCGGCTTGTCTCTTTGTGGCACCACTTTTTTTCTACTCGTTTCTTTACTACCCCAGTATGCTCAAGGCATTATCTCAAGCAATCGCGACTGCAGCCGCTCGTGCCTGTTTTTCTGTTAGTTCACAATCGGTGAAGGGTGCTCAGAGCCACAAGGTCAATTTTTATTTTTCTGGATGAGCACAACAAACAAATGCTTCAAATGCCACTCACGCTTGGTGATAAGATCAAAATAACCGAAGAGACCGAAAAAACGCTGAGCTACCGCCGACCCTTCCGTCTACATTCGTTGCTTCTTTGTTCACGAATAACAGCAGGCAGTTCCATTTAGCAAATGTCCTGCTTCACCCATTGCATTGGCATTCTCGCACTTTTGCTATGTTCAGCTTTATCCCATGGCACACAGCTAACACAGCAAAACGTTTTTGGAGCGCAGATATTGTGGAAGTAAATTTTTTTTTCAAGAATAGGTGCTTAGGTCACACACTCACAAATTACATGAGGACAAGTTACACAGTAAATATCATGTTGCGCCGAACCATTTAAAAAGCGCTGTTGTCTGTTCATTTTCGACTTATCATGTCTGTATCTAGTCTGTGCTACTTCAAGATGTTAAAAAGCACTAGCAACTACCCCGCTGTGGATCTTCCCAAAGCTTGATTTTGCTGGCTGATATCTTAAACACACTGGTTCCTTCCCAGGGTCTGGAGTTCCCCTTAAGGCTTCTCTTTATGGTAAGTTACAAAATTGAGGTTATCAAGACACCAAAATTTTGAGTGCACTTTACCTTTAGGAAAGCAAAAAAGTACATGGTCAGGGATATTTCGCTACCGGTGGTCAAAGTAACCATAAACGTTAAGCCTAAACACGTCAGCCAGCCTTTCTAAAGAGCAACAATTTTTTCCCAGTTGCTCTCTCTTACATGTACAGCATTTCTTTTAGTTTAATATTGGGTACACCCTAATATTTTTAATGCCGAGGGCAACTCAAGCCAAGAGCCATTTTTTTTTGCCAATGTTGCCATCTAATTCGCAAATTAAGCTCACTGTTCTCACCAGTATCGTGAAGATGTCATCCTCTCTTTCCTTCACCAAATGGGGCAACCAAACGGTAGCGCTGACACCTTTTGCATCTGTAAAGAGAGCAAACTAAAGTTGTACAGCCGAACCCAACTGATGGAAACCATTTTCATCGATTTATCCAGTATGTCGAACTCCTTCCGCTAACAGTATAGTTGCAGTGAAAAATATAGCAAAAATTACGTCTATATCGAATAAAAATACAAGCGAAACCCGCTATATCGAACGGCAAATGACGCAGGAATGCGCCCCCCCCCCCCCCCCCCGCCGCGGTGGCTCAGTTGCTAAGGCGTTGCGCTGCTGAGCACGAGGTCGCGGGTTCGATTCCCGGCCGCGGCGGCCGCTTTTCTGATGAAGGGGAAAAGCAAAAACGCCCGTGTGTACGAGATTTCGGCGCACGTTAAAGATCCCCAGGTGATCAAAATTAATCCGGAGCCCTCCACTACGGCGCGCCTCATCGCCTGCGTTGCGTCGGCGCGTAAAGCCCTACAATCAAGGAATGCGCCCCCCCCCCCCCCCCAAGTTGGCTCTCCTCAAGGTGAAAGAGAAATACCGCCGGCCCATTTATCTCGGCCGCTCATCATCAGTTGGCGGCTCCTTACCTCCTTCTCGCTCTCCCTTCCTATCGTAACGCACCTGCGCCGTCTAAGGCGAGTTGTTGCACCCCCATGCAAAAATATGATCGTGGGCTGTCCACCATGTTTTTTTCGTTCTTTGAGTTTGTACTGCTCGCGCTTTTTAGGCTTTTTTTCCGAAGTGTAGCTGTGGTGGCTAGCGCTTGATTGATTGTAAGGTTTAACGTGCCGACGCAACGCAGGCGATGAGGCGCGCCGTAGTGGAGGGCTCCGGATTAATTTTGACCACCTGGGGATCTTTATCGTGCGCCGAAATCTCGTACACACGGGCGTTTTTGCTTTTCGCCTCCATCAGAAAAGCAACCGCCGCGGCCGGGAATCGAACCCGCGACCTCGTGCTCAGCAGCGCAACGCCTTAGCCACTGAGCCACCGCGGCGGGTGTGGTGGCTAGCGCTAGAAACGTTTATTTGACGGCTCAGCTAGCGCGAAGCGGCCGAATTTGCATTTCGCCGTGAAGTTGGCAATTATAAATCGAGTCAAAAGCGGTGTAGAGCTATAGTACTACAAAGGAATTGTCATCTAGTGCAAGATAACGCTGAGTGCACACATGGCGTGCACACAAATTTCCTTGCCTGCTTCCTTGTGCCAGATTTCCACGTACGTGTGCTCGTTAAGGAGGATATTCCCCGCTTTTTGCTCACGAATGTGGCCTTGAAAACGCTCCTGCGCCACCCTAACGCATAATAATAGTTCACTCCAAAGCCCACACAATGCTAATATACCTTTAGACCGGCGGCCTATGAACAAAACGCTTACGGTGTGCAAGCTGCAGCAGGATGGTGCGCAATTTCATGTTTATACAAAAAACAAAACATCTACGCGTTGCTGGAGCAGGCGAGACCAGGCTTGCGAGCAAAACATAGAAATGCTCTAGTAACGAGCACAGTCTCTGCGCAAGAATCAGTCACAGAAGTAGCATTAAAAGCGTTCTGCGCACCACCTATATTCCTCTAGCACCAGCCACTGTAAGCTTACCCACGCGGTATTCAGACATCATAACCTGAAAAAGCTGAAAAATAAAAGCCGCATTTCACTGTGCCTCGCCGTACCATTTAACCACAAAGCTACGCCAGCTTCCTCGAGGTCCGTGTGTGCGGGATTTCGGCGCACGTTAAGGATCCCCAGGTGGTCAAAATTAATCCGGAACCCTCCACTACAGCGTTCCTCATTGCCTGCGTTGCTTCGGTGCGTTAAACCCTTCAATAAATCAAGCTTCCTCGAGGTACCCGGCGTTTGCTTTGGTTGATGGCTACTGAAATGGAACAGTTGATACACTTTCAACCGTTATCAAAGGGAACTTATTTAACACTAGTTTACCTTCGCAAACATTATAGTGAGAGTGAGGGATGGGGAGGGGAGGAGGGCAGGCCCATTAGTGCTAGTAAAATCTGCGGAGCGGGCAGTACTGAGCATGGTTTGGGTGCGAAGCAGGTGTCGATCGTTATTTGCTCAAGTTACTGCACCCTACATGCAAAGCTATGTCGGCAATGTGACGCCAGCACACAGGGGGAGCAGGCACTCGTGTGAGCCGAGCACACAGTGGCCGTAGATACCCTTATACTATCTCGCGCCGGATCACTAACAATTGTTGTCAGCGCTCTTGCGGCATGGCGACAAAGCAACCATGCGAGCGAGCAGACAGCAACATATCGCAGTGGGACACGCAGCCTCGCTCCCGATATCTCAACAACGCATGTCCGTGCGTTTTCCTCGGCCGCTGCCAGGAGACGGCACCGGGATCTTCGGCTGTGCGCACCGCGGTTCGTATTTGAATTGCCCATGACTGTACGCGCAAAATTATATTCTACCAATACATACGCGTCCCGCATTTGTACGAAGTGACTGCTGCTTGGCGCCGAAATAAGCCGCTGTCGAGCACCTACTCGTTTCTTTTCATGTTGACATTTCGCCCCTCTGTCAGCCTGAGCCAAATTCATCAAAGCGCACTCAGCATTCCGTGTTCAGGGTCAAATAAAAGCGCCAGAGGAAGTGAAACAAACTTTCACTGCGCCTTGGCCGTGGAGCGGCCATCGTGTTCAAGGTCGCCGTTTCGTCGTCGGCGGCGAGCCATCGGCGGCGGCTCGCGCCAACGGTCATGCTGCCCTGTTCGCATACTGAGGCCGTCGAAAAACCTGCCACTCACGCAGAAATGAGGTTGGACGTTTCTGCCACGACTGTCCGCATAGTATTCAAGCAGCATATCTTACACAATTGAGCGTTATTCGCAAAGTGCACGAAGTTTTTTCACGAGGGAAAATCTCTCGCCGCGGTGAATACTTCACTTACCTCTATCAGATGCAGTTGCTGTGTTGCCGCAGCTCCGTCCGTATATCTTCCCTTATCATGGACGCTGTCCTCACGTGGAGCACGGCAAAAGCACTGTAAAATTGTCGCGACACTGACCAGCGAAACCACGTAGTTACGAAAACCGCCCTAACGGCCACAACACAAAGAACGCCTCGCCGGCGGAGCGCGCAGGCAGTTCAAAAGCTTCCACTCCGGCTGCTCGCCTGCTCGCGGGAAACGCCTGACGTCACACCTGCGGCGACCAATCAGAGCGGCATCTCTTTTTTTTGTTTTCTATGCTCCTCGACTAGGTTCCCCTCTCCCGCCAAGTTGCGCCCCGTACCGAGTCGAAAGAGAGTCGCCAAAATTATGACTCTGATCGGTGACTCTGTTCTGACTCACCAAGCGTTAAAGGTAGTCGCGGCGCCGGGGACTCTCTTTTGACCACCTTTTTTCTTAGAGTGAACATATCAACATCGGAGGCCAGACTTTCGAGGTCGCCACAAATGTCGCCGCCCCATCTTGCACTGCTACAAGGATAATATTCAACGTTCCCATTGACGACACACCTGAGGTCATTACTGAGAGCCTCGTAAGATTCAATCCGACATGCAGTATCCTAAACGCCAGAAGAATGGGCAACTCCAACGCGGTCCAAATACTGTTCGTCGGCACTATTATACCGTACCACATCTCATATCGAGGAGCTACCTACCGATGTCAACCGTTCCGACGGAAAACAGAAGCCTGAACCACCTGCTGGCGCACACGACATCGACCGGACGTACGCCCAACCTCCCAAGTGCGCTGTCAAAAGTGTGGACTCAACAGATCCAAACCTAGAACACCCGTGCCAGCCCAAATGCGTAGTGTGCCGAGGCACTCACATCACCGGCTCTGCGGAATGCCGATCCAGGTTTCACCCAAGACGAAGACCACCACCCTTGAACAAACAGCAGCCCCTACCATGGGAACAGCCACCACCACCACCACCGCCGCCACCTGTACCCGGCTGCCCACAAGACCGGCCTGGTCTCCGGGAGCGCGGGGAAAGGAGCCGTTCCATTTCATCGGCCAACAAAAAGGGTCGCTCAACGAGCAAAGAGGAAGAAGAAACTCAGCTACCACCTCCGCCGACCCAGCCTAACAATAAGCAGGTGAGCTGGGGCAGCGCGGGCTCCCACCCTCCTCAGAGTCAACACCAAACACCCAATCTTTCCACTGTACACGCGCACGAATTAGCTAGCATGAGAGCGGAAATCGAAGAGCTCAAACAAAGCATGTTAAAACTGAAAAACCACAACTTGGCCTTACACAAAGAGAACCAGGCACTGCGCAACAGCCTATCACATGCAACAGAGACGAACAGAGAAGCAGAGACGAACGCTCCCCCTATTAAAAAACGGGTTGTAGAGACTCCCGTCACTAAAGATGTAACTAGTAAACTCACTGACCACGATGAAAAACTCGACGCCATCAATAATAGGCTCAACAGGTTAGAACAAGCCGTCGAAAGTAAATTTTATGACATAGACACGAAACTCCACAACACCATGGAGCTCCTAAACAACATCATGAAAGGCATCGAATCACCATAGCATCTTCAGGTACCAACAGACACCCCGCAACAGTCCCCAGCACCTCATGTTGAACGCGGAAGGAACAAACCGTACCGTTAAAATCTGGCAGTGGTACTGCCCGCGATATAAACGTAAACGACCCGCCTTACAATCACTGGTTCAATCTCAAGGTAACCCGCCGGACATAATTGCGCTGCAAGAAACAAATACGCATGCGAGGTTAGCGGGCTACAAGGCTTTTCAGAGTCAACATTACCCGCAAACGGCGGTATTGGTCAACCGCAACCTCACAGCAGCCCGTCAACAGTTTGATAGTGTTGATATTCCCCACGACCTAATAACAGTATACCGCAAAAAACGGAGCGACCCAAAAATCTTCATTTTGAATGTATACAGCTCTCCAAAACACCGCAATGACAGATTCAACCGCCTCTTCTCGCTAACTCGTAAGGAGGCCGGACCACATGCGCTCATAATTGTGGGAGACTTTAACGCCCCACACGCGGCATGGGGATATAAGAAAAGCAGTGTTAAAGGCACATACCTCTGGGATCAGGCACAACAACACCATCTTAACATCCTTCACCAGATGTGAAGGATGTGAAACACAGTCACCAGAGTCGGCAATAGTGCACAAGCAGACATCAGCCCCGACCTTACCTTCACTTTACACACCAAGGAAGAGAACGGGAACAACACAGGACATACATTAGGTAGTGATCACTACATTATAGAAACGATTATAGTGCACACTGCCAGGATTAAATATGTCCCCCGGCAACAAGCACTAACTGAGTGGGATGACTTCCCCACGCTACGAGGAAGCAAAGTAGAAGATTTCAAAATTGCAGACATGGGCCGCGCAACTTCTATCGGACATCAAAACTGTAACGAAACAAATCGATACAGATATTACCTCGTTAACCGAGGACTCCAGGCTCGCCCATCTCTGGGAAGCCTTTCAAAGTATCCAAACACGCTGGAGAAGGAATAAATTCAACCGAAATCTTAAACTACGAATGGTCGCACTGGAGTCGGAAATTGAAAAACACGCTTTGCAACTTGCTAAAAACCAGTGGGACGAGATATGCGACCGTATGCAGGGCAACCTACACCTAAAGAAAACGTGGCAACTTCTCAGGCACTTGAATGATCCCAGTCTCAGTAAGACGGAACAAAGTAGCCGCCTCACTCAGATCATACAGAAACACCAAGGATCGGATTCGGAACTCCTAGATGCGCTCCGCGACATCTACCTTCCACCTACCCCAAGATCACAACTACCACCATACACAGGCCTTCCCAACATTGAGCTGGACCGAGATATTATAGAGACGGAAGTCAGAGCAGCACTAGCAAAACTCCGATCCAACTCAGCCCCTGGCCCAGACCAAATCACAAATAAAGCATTACGCAACCTGGACGATAAGTCAATCATATTACTCACTGAGTACTTTAACGAATACTGGTGAACCGGCACTACACCCAAATCGTGGAAGCGTGCCAAAACTATACTCATTCCTACGCCAAATAAACCACTAGAGTTGGAACACCTCCGCCCTATTTCTCTGACGTCATGCCTTGGTAAGCTCATGGAGCATGTCATCCACGCACGACTCATACATTATATTACTGACACCAATCAGTTTCCACACACCATGGTTGGCTTCCGGCCAAACATGTCCACAAAAGACGTCATGCTCAGGCTTTACCACCACATCATAGAACCAAGAACAAACAGTCATGACTCCGTTCCAATTCTTACTCTGGACTTAAGCAAAGCATTCGACAATGTCACCCATGGCGCAGTTCTCGCAGGCCTACAATCAGTGAATCCAGGAGAACGAATGTAACTATGTTAAAGACTTTCTAACCGACAGAACGGCCACCCTTCACGTAGGTGGCCCTCACACCCCCTCGATAGACGTAGGTGGCCTCGGCACGCCCCAGGGAGCAGTCATATCTCCACTTCTGTTTAATCTATCCATCCTTACAATACCACAAAAACTGAACCAAATCCAAGGACTGTGCCACAGCCTATCGCTTTGGGCAAGCCAAGGCAGTGACGCGCATATAGGAGAAATCCTCCAGAAAGGCATCCATATAGTGGTAGAAGAAGCCGCCAAAGCAGGACTCGCATGCTCACTCACTAAATCGGAGTTACTTCTGCTACCACCACAAACGCGTAGGCCAGACAAGCCAAACATCAAGCTCCACATTCAAGAACACCCTGTTCCAGAGGTCTCGCGCATTCGAGTACTTGGGTTACTTATCCAGAATGATAGAAAAAAAATGGAGAATTCCTAGATCGCATGGAAAGAAACGCGACACAAACCGCCAATTTAGTACTCAGAATTACCGACCATCATAAAGGCTTGAGAGAAAATGAAAGATCCGCATTTTGCAGGCCTCCGTTCTCACTCGTTTGCTATACTCGCTGCCTTACGTTCGCTTAACCAGGCAGGAATTAGAGCGGGTCAATGTACTCATCAGGCGAACATACAAACTTGCACTTCGCCTTATCCCCGGCACATCCACTCCATAATACAGTCCGCGAGCTTATAGAGGCCCACCTAATCAGCCAGTATGAAAGACTCGCACGGGAGACACTTACTCCAAGAGCTATCTATTGGACACCACAGCAACTATACACACCTCCAGCCTATACCAACACACATCCACACAAGGCTAACTATCAAACCTCTGCCACGCAACATGCACCCTGAACATCACATAGCCAGGAGAAAGAAACGGGCAGAAGCACTCCATAAATTACACCGGAGTAACCCAAACACCATCTATGTGGACGCAGCAGAGTACAGACACCATGACGCATATGCGGTTGCTACAACAGACTTCTCCAAAAAACTACTAAACTCGGCGACCATACGAGCCACCCGCCCAGAAAAGGCGGAAGAGGCGGCCATAGCCTTAGCCATCATACAAAATCCAACCCCCCAGACAATCATTTACGATTCTAAGACTGCAATCCAAAATTTTGCCACAGGCAGATTATCACGAGTGGCACTCAAAATTCTGGAAAAATTTCGATCGAAATCCCCAGACGAGAAAAAAAATTCCCCGCATTTCCCCGAGGGGAAGAATGTGAAAGTGCGAATGCAGGAGATGAATTTGCGCGGTTCGGTAATGTTCGCGAAAGAGAGATCACACACACACACACAACTACAAAGAAAAAAAGATGCATTTATTCACAGACACCTATTTGTGTTGTCGTTGTACTTGATTGCTAGAGCGGATCTCAGCTTTGAAATTTCGTGTCAGTACTCCTTTAAGCGGGTGCATTAGCACTTCTCACGCCCGATTCCTGGCCAATCCCCCACGTGGGTATGTGCCATGCACAGACACCTATTTTTGTTGTCGTTGTACTTGATTGCTAGAGCGGATCTCAGCTTTGAAATTTCGTGTCAGTACTCCTTTAAGCGGGTGCATTAGCCCTTCTCACGCCCGATTCTTGGCCAATCGCCCTAAGTGGGTATGTGCTAAAGAAATTAGGAACTCTTCTTGGCCAATCGCCCTAAGTGGGTATGTGGTGCGGACGGACGGACGGCGGTGGACGCGTGATTCAGGGTCGCTTAAGAAGTGCATTCGCACTTAAAAATTTCCCCGCATTTCCCCGAGGGGAAGAATGTGAAAGTGCGAATGCAGGAGTTGAATTTGCGCGGTTCGGTAATGTTCGCGAAAGAGAGATCACACACACACACACAACTACAAAGAAAGAAAAATGCATTTATTCACAGACACCTATTTGTGTTGTCGTTGTAGTTGATTGCTAGAGCGGATCTCAGCTTTGAAATTTCGTGTCAGTACTCCTTTAAGCGGGTGCACTAGCCCTTCTCACGCCCGATTCTTGGCCAATCGCCCTAAGTGGGTATGTGCTAAAGAAATTAGGAACTCTTCTTGGCCGATCGCCCTAAGTGGGTATGTGGTGCGGACGGACGGACGGCGGTGGACGCGTGATTCAAATGGCCAATCGCCCTAAGTGGGTATGTGCTAAAGAAATTGGGAACTCTTCTTGGCCAATCGCCCTAAGTGGGTATGTGGTGTGGACGGACGGACGGTGGTGGACGCGTGATTCAGGGTCGCTTAAGAAGTGCATTCGCACTTAATATACCTGACCTGGGCACCCGCGCACTCCGGCCTCGAGGAGAATGGTACGGCCCACGAACTCGCCCGAGGGCGCACGATCCGGGCAGGGCCTAACCTCTATCCCTATCACGGGGCGCGGTCTGCGAGGGATCGCGTGGTCACATTTCATGACATCACAACACACTACCGCCTCTCCCACCAGATCTACCCACCGGCGGACCAGCAATTGGGTAACCACAAAGCGCATATTTGGCGTTTACTACAAACAAATACCTTCCCCAACCCAGCTCGTCTGACACACATACACCCAACTCTCTATCCAACCGAGGCCTGTTTCCTGTGCGGAGATCACGCCACCCTTTCTCACACCATACAGGCATGCCTACAAAATACATTCCCACTTATCACCTCTGAGGAGCACTGGGAGGCCGCGCTCCGCAGCTCCGATCTGGACCTTCAGGTCCAGTTAATCGATAGGGCTGTGGCAGTCGCCGGTGAGTGGTGGATGCGACCGGCTACAAGCGCCACCTGAATGGCATGATACAATAAAGTTTTATCTCTCACTCTCTCGGAAATTGTTATTTTTAACTCCGGACACGAAAAATTGCGATTTGCTAAACAGCTTCGCTGTTAATAAACAAACAAAAAGCAAACAAACCAACAAACAATATATTGATAATGGATCATCTTCTCTTAGTCTTTTGCCACTAAAAGTGGTTGCACCTGAATGTTTTGAGTGGGAAAGATTATAGTTACACTGCCAGGTGTCGGGAAGTTTAGCTGCCAGGAGTGATTTGCAGGCAAAGCGATTTCTAAAAGATACTTCGATGGTGCATCGGTGGTGGTAGAAATATTTTCAGATTCTCGATCGTCGATCACCTCGGGTAGTTTTCCCTCTTTTTCAAGCAAGGTGCAATATTAAAATTAGCGTAAGGTTTCCCTTTAAAGGAGCTTCTGGTGGCCATTTTAGCTCAGCAGTTGCATCCCGCTTGTATAAAACAGCTCCGCGATGCGCACAAGCGCAAGTTCTCTTTGGCGTACGGAGGCTGCGAGTAGCCCTACACGGACCTTTCTCTTTTACCCAACGATGTACACGTTGTGGCCAGCAGTGGCTTAGTTGAAAAAGTTGCTAGAGCAAGAAAATGAGTTTGCGACGCTACACCAGCTCCACTGCTGAACGTTGGTGCTGTCAATTTCACGTGTTGTAACTACCCAGCAATAAAAAAAAAGAAATGTGGGGAGGAAGGAGGCCATGAATTCTTCGTCTTTGGAACGGAAGCCGAAAGTACGATTCAGGCGACTCGGCGAATTGACGATCACCAGTCTTCTTACGGAGGAAAAGTGGTGGCGAGAGGTGGCAAACAGGGCTAAAGTAGCTCACGACGGTGGTAGTCAGAAAATGCTTTTGAGCACACGACCAATAGCGCCTTGCACGGTGTGCATCGGAGCGCCCTACCATTGATGGATTTATTTATTTTGTTGAGGCTTACGGTCCCTTTGAATTTTTAGATGCAGAGCATCTGATTCACTCGCCTTGTCCCTCCGGCTTCGTCGTCGGCGTTGTCCGCCCCTCCCCCATTCTCCTCGCCGCGCCAGCTGCGCTCTCCGCCGCTCACCCCCTCTCCTCTCCGATAGCGAACACTCTCTCGCGAGGGGCATTGGATTGGATTCGATTGGATTGGCTTGGATTGGATTGGAGTGGCTTGGCTTGGCTTGGCTTGGCTTGGATTGGATTGGATTGGATTTGGATTGGATTGGATTAAAGTGGAATGTGTTGGATTGTGTTGCGTCATAGCCGCGGCAGACGCGCTGGGGCCGACGCATGTGCAGTACTCTCTCTCTTCCGCGGTTTCCTCTCCTTCGGGCGTGCTGCGCATATAACCGGTGTGCCGTTCTCCGGCGAAGCAACATCCGCGCTTGGCTCAAACACCTAGAGTCCACGCCGCTTTACAAGTACGCCAACGTCGTCATCGACTGGGACCGGCTTACGCAGTCCCCTCAACGTCATGCGCGCTATAAAACGCGGTCCCTTCGCCGCTCCGCCTATGCGTCGCATATACACAGGGGTTCCCGCGAGGGGAGGTCGGAGTTTTTGTGCTGAACATGGCAGGGGTTCGCCGAGTCAGAACGAATAGTCATATTCACCGAAATTTCGTTCCTGGCCGTTGTGGCCTGGAAGATGCAGCAACGCTGTGCGGGAAAGAGTAAATGTGCGTTCCGACTCCAAACCCTAGCTCCGAGCCAGAATGACTAGAAGGAACAAAGCGCACCGAAGCCGGCCTTTGGAACACATTTGACGCGGTCCTTGAGTGGCTCAGCACTTGCCGTTAACACAGAACTCAGGCATAGTTAATCTGGGAATTGACAAGGTAGGTCTCGAATCTGGCCGAAGTGAAACTTCGGTATATCAGGAAAAATACCAGGGGCAGAACTGTCTCGGCAACGGCTTCCCACGTGACTGGCATCCATCGTTCTTGCTGGTGTCTACTTGAGTTCGCGCTGCGGAAAACAAACGGAAACTCCGTAATTCGGGAACGTTTCTGATGACCAATTGTAGCGGGAAAATATGCAAGCACAATGGATCAGAGGGGCTAAGGGGCAAGTGCTGGTGTGGGTTGAGGAGGGGGGGGGGGGGGGAGTGACCCTTTTGCACCCCCCTGCCGAGGCCCATGCTCACAAGGCACACGCAATTATAGTGGACACACGAACCAGTTGTACAGCACGAGCGCAAACTAAAAAGCTGATTTATTAAAGTAAAATATTTCCACGAGCATCAAAACACCTCGAAGGGGTTCAAAATACAAATTGAAAGCGGGAAGTTTAAAAACCAACTGATAGCAAGAGGGAGCAAACAAAAACAAAAAGCGTCATGCAAAAAATACAGTGCTACTCAAAAAAATAACAACGATAAAGAGCGTTCCACCAGCTTATGGCGTTTCGCCGCCTGTGTGTCTTAGTGAAAAGTTTCTGTTTACACTTTTCCCCGTTTCCATTTCTATCTTGTAAACCATTCAACGTGTTTTGATCCCCGTGCAAATATTGTACTTCTAATAAACAATTTTTTAGTTTGCGTTCGTGCTGCGACTTCATTCGAGTGCCCTCTATAATTGTGAGTACCTTGTAACCGAAAACGCAGTCTCAACAACAAACTAAGAACATTATTTGTGTCAACCGCACTGTGGGTGAGATAACCTGGGCTGACGACGACATCTTTGATAGAAAAATCCTCGGGGGAAAGATGTGACCAAGAAATTTGGTATTGCAATACCAAATTTGCAAGGCAAAGGGACAGAGGTGATCAAGCAGCGTGGGGGTGGTCCTTGTTCGAGCAGCGCAACAAGCGGTGCAGTAAAGCTGACCAAGATCACGTTGGGCATCCTGCGTGCTCGCTGCGTGGGGACTGTCCGGGTTCTGCAGGGGTCTCCGCCTCAGCTTGAATTCTTCGGCCCGAACCTTTCTCCGTAAATGCAGAAATAATATTAAAAATAGGTGAATTATAATATACACAAATAATTCAATAGATCAATGATTAGAGCAAAGTGGTCTTTAACGTAACCCAAAAAGAGGTCATGAAGACGGTTTGTTCAGTAAAAAGAGGTGATGTACGTGTATATATATCCGTATATGTTTATTTCACGCTGTGAAGACGTCCATATGAATCGGCCATGAGCTTCTCTCAGCAGACGTCATTACCAGCTGTTCCACCTCAGTGGGTGTGTGGTTATTGTGGGTGGGTATGTTGAAGATGCAGACTATGGGATTTCCTGTAGTGGCGTAGGCACAAATCCTGACGCCAACGTCGGATTTTCGCTGAATGGGCCAGAACGCCATAACGAAAATGTTCTTTAAAAAGTATTATCATTAATGTGAAAACCGAGTGCTGTAGTAGCGAACTTTTAGAGCTTTGGGCGTTGTCTCCCGAGACACATTCTCACGATTTCACGACACGGGTCGTCCCATTGTTTAGGATGAATTTTGATTGATTGATTGTAGGGTTTAACGCGCCGACGCAACGCAGGCGATGAGGCGCGCCGTAGTGGAGGGCTCCGGATTAATTTTGACCACCTGGGGATCTTTAACGTGCGCCGAAATCTCGAACATACGGGCGTTTTTGCTTTTTGCCTCCATCAGAAAAGCGGCCGCCGCGGCCGGGAATCGAACCCGCGACCTCGTGCTCAGCAGCGCAACGCCTTAGCCACTGAGCCACCGCGGCGGGTAGGTTAGGATGAATTTTCACCAACAACCATAGTAGCAGATCGCAGCCGCAATGCACTGAAATCAAAATAGTGATGTTGATTTCTCTTGCGTTGTTTTTTGTCTAGTCAGCCGGTTAAGGTACTGCTATGTGAAAAAAGCTGAAGGAGATCAAGATACTCCAGGAATAGTTTAGCTTTCAGTTAAAACGTACCGGATTACTTTTATACGCATATAAAGCAGGGTGTCGAACCAGAACCGAACCGAACCGAAAACCGGAACCGAACCGGCATTTTTGCCGGAATTTAACCTGAACCTGAACTTGAGCCTCTAAATCCGAACCGGAACTGAACCGAAAAAAGCAGTAACGGTTACCGGATCGCGACAAAACAGTTCGACCATCCGTTGTTGATAACGGGTACTCAGTGTCACAATGAACTTAATTTGCTATCTCTCGCGAGCTTTTTGTCCCTTCACAGGAACCAAAACGCTATTAACTACATGTGACGAGGTGAAAGGACCTCGCAATAATATTGAAATGTTGTGTTGGTGCTAGTCGAGCAAGCAGGATGCAGGGGCGGGCAAAATAAATGTGACATTCTCCGAAGCCCACGAGAGCAATGAACCACACTTTGCCGCTCCCTCGCTGAAACTGTGCAGGGACGCGAGGCTGCTGCGCTGCGCACTCACCAAGGTACAAACCTCAAATGTGTCCACTTGTAGCATCTCGAATGTTTTGAAACTTTGGCTGGTCAGTACAACATTCTAAAAATGAAAACAGTGCAGCGGACGCGATACAGAAAGAAGGAAACGATTACTTGCGCTGACCATAGAAACCATACGGTTTTATTGGACATGGGCATCGGCTTTCTGCAAGCGATGCGAACTCGTAAAACAAGAGTGAAAAATAAGGCAAAGGAGCGCCGAAAAAAAAAAGTTTTTATAACCCTAATCAGGGGAGTAACAAACACGAACTACACGTGTTACAGCAAAATTTTTGCGTCAATTCGAAATTGGAGCAGGTTGAATTATTTTGACTTTAAATGTGGGCCCCGCGTTGGTCAACAGACGCTCCAGTTCACTGATAGCCATTGGAGTCCTTCGTACTTTAGTATCTTGTACAGGAAAAGGTGCTCGCCCTGTTGTGCGTGCGTGCGTGTGCGTGCTTTACGTGGAAGTTTGTTATAGATTGTTTTGTTATAGGAATGCAGGCAGAATTCCATTTTTGTTGACGTGATAGCAAGGCCGATAACGAAGGGGCCACAGCCCGTCACCGGGGCTTTTTCTCTGCTGCGCCACTTTAGACGCTTGGCCGGGGCGCTAAATTAATCATGGAAATAAAGACCAATCTTGCCTTATTTGAAAGAACTCATCTTTGGAAACTTGCTCAACTTCGTTATGGCCTGAAGGACGTTTTTTTTCTTAGAAAAGATAGGAAATTAAAAATGCTCACATTTGCTGCTACACAACTTCAGCAGTAATTTAATCAAGAGGTAACGAAAACAGAGTTAAAAACCTGTTAACTTCTTGTTAGTATTCAGGTGGTACAATAAAACAGAACAAGCGGCACGAATAAATGTCGTTGTTATGTCCCTTAGCGGTGCCTACTTGTTCCTAGGACAACTAATGGCTGGGGCAAAAGTGGTTGGTGCGCTTTTAATAGTATCTGGCCGAATTGTTTAATGTTGAGTTATTGGACTACATGTTTCAGAAAGACAGTATTTTCAATGAACAAAAATTGTACATAACGTTTATGGTCAGTTTAAACTACATGAAGTTTTTTCGCACTTAATCAAAATGTGATGTTGATTTCTCTTGAGTTGTTTTTTTATCTAGTCAGCCGGTAAAAGTTAGTGCTATGTGAGAAAAGCTAAAGGAGAAAAAGCTGATGTGAGAAAAGCTGAACTCTGAACCGGTTCGCGAACCGGTTCAAGCTTCCGAACCGCTTCGCGAACCGCTTGAACCTTCTGAACCGCTTCGCGAACTGGTTCGGTGCATTAGTTTGTTGACCTGGAACTGAACCTGAATAAAACGAATTAATCCGAACCCGAATTCTAACTGATACTGCATTATTGTGGCTCGACACACTGATATAAGATGTAATGTCTGCGGTCTACTGCGGTACACTGTCTACTGCAGTACGTTGCAATTGCCCTCTGTAGTTAGTGGATCTTCATTGCACTGTGTTTTTTGATGCCTGTGAAATTCTATTTTTGGTGTGTCATGCACGCTCGGGTCCTTCGGCTACTTGAAATAAATAAATAAATAAATAAATAAATAAATAAATAAATAAATAAATAAATAAATAAAAGTACGCTCAATTTCCGCAACATATGCTTTCTGTTGCCGGTGTAAGTCCACCTCCACGCCTAGTGACAGCAAGTGTTTCACGGGCGTTCAAGTCTGCTAACTTTGTTTGAAGGCGAACGTTAGCGATTATCCAAGACTTCTCCACTGCTGCATCACTTTTGAGGCTCCTTGTTCGCATTCGCTTCGCCTTTTGGCGCGAACTACTCCGACAAGCCGACTGCCTGCGATTCACGCGGCGCCTTCCCCATGGAAAGCCAAGGTCGCAGATCGAGCGCCACGGTCGAGCGGCCGCGGCAGAGCTCTCCTCCGTGTTCAGCTTTTAAATGCATAGCATTTTAGTAACTCACAATGTCACGCGGCGTTGGCGTGCCTTGTCGTAGTCCGCAGCCAGGCCACTACACTATAAAATAAATAACAGTTTCCGGCGCCCGGTTCCGAACCCATGACGCCGCGGGCGGAACGCAAGGTGCCCGGCGCACTACCGACTGAGCCACGAAACCGACACAAATTTCAATGCACCGAACGCGCCTTATATCCTTCACTCATTTCTGGTTTGTTTCGAAAGCGCCACAAGTTGTCCCGCGCCTCCGAAAGACGGCGACACGGGTCCCGCGATCGAGAGATACGACTTGCCGGCGCACCCCCTCGGAAATGCTGTGCATTTGATCGTGCCCCTCGCGAGGGGGATGTCTTTTTTAAATGCAGAACATTTCAGTAACTCACGATGTCACCCGCGTTGGCGTCCATAGTCCGCGTCCGCATCGCTCCCCCTACACTATATAAAAAAATAATACGGGCCGGCGCCAGGTTTCGATCCTACGACTCTGCGGGCGGAACGCAAGGTGCACGGTACTCTACCAACTGAGCCACAAAGCCGACACAGAACGGAAGGTTACGAACGTGCCTTATACCCTTGACTCATTCAACCGTCGGCCAGAGGTGCGCCCTCTCCCCCGCGTCCTCCTCGCCTTCTCTCCGCTCGCAACACCCTCTCTCGCCGCGTTCGGTTCGGGCGCACAACAGGTGGGGACGTGCGCAACACCCTCTCTCGCCGCGTTAGGTTCGCGCGCAAGAACAGGTGGGGCGCTCGCATCGCGCTCTCTCGCCGCGGTCGGTTCGCGCTTAAACCACATATGTCGTTCGCGCGCGCTGCCGTCGCCAACATCTGTGGCGTGATCGTGACGTCAGCATCACGCGTTCGCGTGGTGGCGATTTCGGCGCTATAACACTCTCTCGCGAGGGGCATTGGATTGGATTCGATTGGATTGGCTTGGATTGGCTTGGATTGGCTTGGATTTGGATTGGATTGGATTAAAGTGGATTGTGTTGGATTGTGTTGCGTCATAGCCGCGCCACGTTGCGTCATAGCCGCTCCACATTGCGTCATAGCCGCGGCAGGGGGTTCACGGCACGTTTCACCATCGACTTCATCGACAATGTCTACGCTGGAAGACAACAATTACAACAACAACAACCAATACGTAATCCATACGACTTGCAGGCGCCCCCCCCCCCCCCTCAGAAATGCTCTGCATTTGATCGTGCCCCTCGCGAGGGGGATGTTTTTACAATACTCCGAGAATTGAAAGAAAGCAAGCGAAGCTGGCACGGCTGTAGTCGCTAGCTAGGAACAGCCGTTGGCACCTTGTGGCTTACACGATTTGATTTTTTTTAAAACCATGACGTCGCGTCCGGCAAAAAAAAAGTCGCTTTCTTTATTTTTTGATGTCTAGTTGGCGCATGCGCAGTAGGGCTCGTCCACCGTTCCTGAACGTCAGGTGTTAAGGGGTAACTACATGCGTCTAAGGTGATGAGCGACGCGAGAAATCTCACTCAGTGTGTACGGCAAACAGGTATTTCGATGTGTCCGCGTTTCTTGCAGTAGTTGCAGGAAGCTGTCTGGAACTTGCAAGTGTCCGGACTATGTTGTGCGTCACAACGCCAACAACGCTGGTTCTTCTTCTCGGCGTAGCTGCTGGAGCGGCCTGTCCTTCCCGTATTGCAGGTACTTGTACTGGCCTTGTGGATCTCTCTCCATTCCGCCTTCACGTTTTTCTGGTCTTCACCGGCGTTTTCAGCTCTCAATGCGAAGTCAAAAGCTTTCTGGAACGTCAAGTCCTTTTCTGCAAATAGCCGTTGTTGGACCTGCTCATTCCGAAGACCACAGACAAAACGATCTCGCAACATTACGTCCAGTGGTAGCATAGACGGATTCGCAGCCATATCTGTGCTGGTGCCAAAATTACAATCCGCTGCTAGTTTTTATAGTGTAGGGGGAGAGGTGCGAACAACGGACGGACGCCGGAAATAGCCCTGAGCAAGAGATGATTTGCATCTAAAAGTCACACATCGTTTGATAAATAACGAGGCTACCTAAGTGGTCTGGCCAGGGACTGCGCCTTCGCAGTTATCTCCAGGCTCTCACAACCCTGCATGACGTGACAGAAACCGAGGTATGGAAGGATATTGCGCGGAGAAGTGGTTCATTCATATATCTGTACATTGCTTTGCACGTGCAGTCGGTAAGCCAGTCCATCAGCCAATAGGTCAGTAGATAAAGGAATCACTCCAACTTGCAGGCCCTCACATGCTCTCTCGTCATTAAGAAGCACTTCCACATTATCAGACCATATAAAATTTTTCTACGTACTTGCCGTCGCGTTCGCCTGTGGCTGGCGTGCATCAGGCTTATTCTTGATTCCGTATAGTACGATGCCCGTTTTAAACCAAGTGTAAGTGATTGTTTATTGCTTTAGTTTTGTTTTTCATCTTGCAATCAACTCAGGCCCTCTCGTACTGTGAAGGAAGCCGCGGAGGCCCTCGTCGTCCTCGAAGAATTTTGTTTTGACACTGAAGATAGCATGCGAGCTGCTGAGCACCTTGAACGGCTCAGAAAAATTGTGTCCGCGCGAATTTCTGCTCGAAAGCAGACAAGCATACGCGATTACTTCGTAAAATAAAGGTATGTAGAAAAAAAACTTGCATTTATTGTGTTTATTTCGACCATTCGATAATACGGACATTCGGTTAATTCGGACATTTTTTCCGGTCCTTAGAAATCCGAATTAACGAGCTTTTACTGTATATGGTCTTGTTAAGTGCAGTTCAACAATCGCAATAACTGCTCATAAATGACTTCAACTAATGGCATGTTTAATACAAACTTGTCCAGCAGCGCACCTGTGACACGGCAGTTTCAATCCCGATCGAGCTCGGTCCCGCTCGAACTCAATCCTGGTTTCTCAAGCGCGACCGAGGCTTCCAAGCGCAATCGAACGAAAGCGGCGATTTTCTCGTCCCCGCTGAGTAATGGCACAGAAGGTGACAACTTCAACTAACGCCACAAATGGTGTCAAATAACTTGACCCAAATGAGCGTGCGGTAACATCTACACAGTTCCGTATGAAAATGCGCGTAGTTACCAGACGCCGGCCGCAAGTACATTGTTAGAGCCATCTGGCGTACACGAATGCAACCGGTGCAACTTCTCGATCGCGATTGAAACGTGCCGTGTAGCAGCGGCAGTGCGTCGAGCGCGTTTGAAAACTCGATCGCGATTTACTTCAATCGCGATTGAAAGTGCCCGTGTCTGCGCGTTGCCGTCGAATGTCTTCGACGCTCGCGCGACGGGTGATTTCGCGTACATGTGGTTAGGATAGGGTTGCAACCTGCCCGGTTTTTGACCAGCCCGACCGGTTTTTTACACAGCGGGCCAGTTGCCGGTCCTTAGTTAAAGCAGGCCGTCATTGGCCGTTTTTTTTACCATCGTGCCGCGATAGTTTTTTTTTGGCATTTTATAAGCGTTAATTCTGCAGCTACGACGATAAAGAGGTGTCGGCAAGCTGTGCAAAGACACGCGAACCAAGAAAATATGCGGGCGAGCGCGGGCGAGATGCAAAGAAGAGCTTTTATTCGACGAAGTATGGAGGTTACCTTTCAGTGCAGCACATTCAGAGCAATAACCAAAATTTCAGTAACTTTCATTACAAACGTTATGTTGATTCCTCTCTAAGAAAACGCCACAATGCATATGACATTGCATGTCATAAAACATGGCTTATTGTTTTTTTACCACAAATTTTGGCTTCTAAATACCATGCCCCCCTCCCCCCGCCCTCCCCCCAGAAGGGCCGGTTTTTTTTTTTTCGAGAAAAGGGGCAACCCTAGTAGGACTTTTCGTACCTATACGTTCCTGCAAGCACTATCATTAAAGACGAACATTTGTTTTGGCCTTTTGTGGTCGCGCTGCTTCGCGGCGGTTGATCGTTTCGATCCGTGCGGGAGCATGACGTACATGCTGGGAAGCTGAAGCTATAAGTATACCTTTGCATACCTGTTCTCGCTTCTCACTCTCCGCACTCTCTTGCGAGCCTGCAGACGCTCGTCTTCCATCCTGTTCCTAGTTAGGCTAGCGCTGGACGCGGTGCTCTAAGTGCGCGTGCAGGCGGACGCTTTTTCACGTACATGTGGTCATTGTTTACGTTCCTGATAGCGAACACTCTCGATCATTACAGTGAAGACGAAAATGCTTTTTTGATCTTTGGTGGTCTTTTGGATTCCGTACCGAAGCGCAGAACGTTTGCTCCCAATCGGTCGAAAGCACACGCGTACGTCGGTCGCTCATCTGCTGTTAATATCAGCGAGCTTGTTGATCCGCTTTTATAAAGGTGTCATTACCGTCAAATATGAACAAAATAAGATAGGATGATGAACGAAGACGCACTTCGCACAGCTTTGCTTGCTACTTCATTTATTAGAGTGGTTTCTTGGGCGAGTTGGTCATTCATCGTGTAAGTAAGCGCAAAATGAACAGGGACGAACGAAGTGAACAGGACACGGCGCTGTGTCCCATTCACTTCGTTCGTCCTTCTTCATTTTGCGCTTACTTACTTCATTTAACCTTAATGTGATGTACCGAATGCAGCTTCATGAATTCAAAGTGTGAGCAAAGCAAATTTCGGGGCTGCCTTGATACTGAGGGTACCGTCGAACGTCATTCGTAGGTTAAACGGCAAGGTACTCTGGCCCCCTTTGTTTGCCTTGAAAAAAAAAAAGAAAATCCAGTGAAACCCTCATTGCAAAAAAACGAGGTTTTGCCATGATTCGAACCATGGACTTTCAAAACAAAATGCCAGCACACAAGCGCGCAACCACTCGACAACACCAGGAGAAGACGCGGGTCCCAAGAACATGGTACCCTAACAGAGGATGCCAACGAATATTGTCGAGTGATTTGCTTTGATCGTGTTAGAAAAATTTGAGCCGTGGTAACGCTGGTTTCTTACGCACCCATATTGGATCCGAGGGCAGTTATGCTATTACTACAAGCGATGTAACCACAGCCCCATTATTTGAGTCAAGAAAAGCTATCGAAAAACCTCGGCCTTCTCTATGCAAGCCACGGTAGCAACGAATGGAATGGCATGCGCCGCTAGCATTCTGGCGTTGAGAAGGCTTCGTCGTCACGCACCAATCTTGCAGCCAAGCCCCATCATGCTAATACTTCAAGCGACGTAGCCAGAGCTCCCTTACTTGACTCAAAAAAAGCTATCGCAAATACCCGATCTCCCCGATTAAAACCAAACCAGCCACAAACAAATGAGCACTTTCGAACAGAAATAGCTTGCAATTTGTCTCAAGGCAGCCGATAACCGCAAGTTAAAAAGAAATTAATTCTCTTCAGCTGAAAGGAATGACCCCAAAGAACGAGAGGGACGTAAAACCCGACCGCTGCTGCCAGCTTTCCGCTGCTTTCTCGCGCTGCGGCGACGCCGATATCTGGCGGGCCGGCGCCACTAGGTGGCCGAGCGAAGCCGACGAATCCTACCCAAGCTCCGTCGACTAAGGCAAATTTAACCGGACTTGTGGGCCCCGGGCCCGCATACCCGGTCTCCGTCGAACCTCGTACAACCATGGATCCCGCCGAAGTTGTATCCGACGCCCCAACCTCGGAGGACATGGATTTGCAGCTTCCCAGTACATCGACCGCCGAAGACGCCATGCTAGGCTTACCGACAAGTACGGCACTGGCCGCGGTCGTTCCAGCGGCATATTCAGTCGCTGTCTTGCGCACACCACTGCGCATGCACGAGAACCCTTTAGCTCCTCTCTCCGCTACTGAGCCCCCGCAAGACAGCGAAGGCAAGTGCGATGTTTCACTCACTTCTAACGTACGCATTGTGCCAACTGCAGCGCACGGCCAGAAACGCTCCCGGGGGACGCTTTCGTCACTGAACGCGGGGTCCGCGTTTACGCCTAAACCTGTAGTTCGGCACGGCGGCGCCCGAATCGGGCGTGGACAAGAACCTAACGTGGTTCGCCGCGGCCCTAATTGTCAGGACGAGACAGCTGACTACAACTCATACGAATCGGATTCAGATCCAGCAAATCCACTAGACCAAAACGAAGAAGGGTGGCAGACCGTCACTTACCAACGCCGTAAACCGGCGCGCAGTCAACCTGGCCTAGTCGAAGAACGCCGCGCGACTGGCGGGTGTACTGTTATTCTAAAACCTCAAGAGCCGTGCAGAATTATGGACGAGAAGTTAATTCTACTCGGCGCGGAAATTTCGAAGCACGTGAAGATTTCCTCAACGACGCCAGACAGGAAAGGCGATCCGCGCATTCTGATCCGGTATCTCGACAGAATCAACCAAATAGCCGTGGATACGGACGACTGCGGCGTGCGAGACGCCCTTCTCACCATAACGCAACTTCCTATCAATGGAAAACCCACACAGTTTCAAGCTTACGAAGCCATAACGAGAAACCAGATACGGGGCATCATCCACAACGCGGGCGGAATGACAGCTACCGAGCTTAAGGCGAACCTACACTGTCGAAAGTGCGAAATCATCAGCGCTCGCCCTATTGGCGAAAAAGGCACGGCGCTGGTAACCTTTCAGGGAAGGAGCCTTCCTTTCAAGATCGGACTCAAATCGTTTACGATTCGAGTTTTCCCTTTCAAGCCTGCAGTCTATGCTTGTCAGACTTGTCACAAGATGGGATATGGGAAAGAGCAATGTCCCAATGCAGACAAACCGCGTTGTCCGAAGTGCGGCGGCAAACAGCATGACAGCAGTGGAGAATGTCCCAACAACACACCGAAATGCAGGAACTGTGGTGGGAGCCATCTAGCTACGGCCCGAAACTGTCCCAAACGCGTAGAGATAAACAAAAAACTAACCACGCGGAAATCGCCAGCCGACGCTAAACGAAACCAACGCTCAGGACTGAAAACAGACCAAGGCCCACTTTCGCCATCGCTTGAAGGACGCTCAAAAATGGTGGCCGTAAGGCGCAGTGCCGATAAAGCTTCAAGCAGCGCGCCTTCAACAACCTCCGAAAAATCTCTAGGGAAGCTTGTATATCGCGAAGAGGGCACGCCTAGTTTTGCGGACGCAGTCAAAAGCACTAACTGGAAAAGGCGCGGCCAAGAAAGATCTTTAAGTCGCGCACCCCCGAACAATCGCCCCCGCTTGCGCCCACTACACCAGCAAGAACTCAGCCCACTGCCCACTCTCACAAGGAAGCCCCCCAATCCCCAAGCAGTGCGACATCCAGTGAAAGTTGTAACCACGTTCTGCAAACTTCTCAGCAACCACAACCCCAGCCTGATTATGAAGCGGTATTCTCAGCACGCCTAGCACAACTAGAGAGCAACATCATGACACGGGTTCAGACTATGATTGAACGCGCAATTGAAACATGCGTTCGCACTGTAATGGAGTGCCTTATGTTCAATGGAACGCTCCCTTTTGGGGGCTTCATGGCCACCCCACCGACGAACGGAAGCTCCCTTTCTCCTGCGAATGCCAATTCTCCCAGCCCACCCTTCAACATGAACCATGGCTCGCTCGCAGTCTCAAAATAGCGCCTCAGGTCCTGGTCGGGATGCAGGGGGAGACATCCCGACCGTGATTCAGTGGAACTGCCGTTCCCTAAAAAAAAAGAAAGCGGACATGATATTACAATGGGGACTGTCACACAACGGGCGCAAACCTGCTGTGCTGTCTTTACAAGAGGTAAACGGACCCATTCCACGTCTTCCAGGCTACGAAGGCTATGGTCTTCCAGAAGATCCTGCCACACCAGCACGTACAGCCATTTATGTAGATAGAACCCTGACACACACTAGGCTGGATACTGATCGTTGGTGCTCCAGCAGCGCTAGCGTCACTGGATGTAGACTTCAACTCACGTCAAAAAGAACAATGGTCGTTTTCTCGGTATACCTCAATCCAGAAAATACCAAAAACAAGTCTAAGCGCACTCCGGCAGACCGCAGCTTCATACCACACTTCCAGAAGGTCTACAGTAGCGACATAGTGCTTGTTTGTGGCGATTTTAATGCCCAGCACATAGCCTGGAACTACACCAAGTGTAGCCCCCGCGGAAGGCGCATTCTAGGCGATCTCGACCACTACGGACTCACGCTTCTGAATTTACCACAAGCTGTATTTTACCACAAGCTGAATTTACCACAAGCTGTACACTGTATCTAGCTCCAAGTCAAGGTCGCTTCACACAAGCGCTGCACAAGCGCACATGCGACGCTTCGCTGACTGGCACGCCAGTAGGAAAATATAAGGCCTCTTGAAGGCGGGAGAAGAGTCAGCGAAGTCAATATAGGTACTAAGGAAATAAAATCAACTGATATTTTTACCGTACAGCGTAAAACTAGGGTACGGGAAGCACTTTTTTGCGCTGGGCGAACAAGCACAGCGGTCAGCAGCACGACTACGCATCTGCGAACGCTTTTCCGTCTACGAAATGCAATTGCTATCAGCTTTTGTGGAAACTCGGGCGACGCTTACTGCACGAGCGCAATACAACAAATAGTCACCTAAGCTGCTTGAAATGCCAAAACTAAATAAAAGTGTAAACTGATTGTACAATATATACCCTATATTACCAAGGGCTGCGGAGCCCATGCTGCGATGCAACAGTAACCAACGTAGCGATGCTTCAACTAGACTTAGAAAAAGCATTCGACAGAGTTCTCCATGAAATATTGCTGTGCATTTTAGACTATGTGAATGTTGGCTCTGTTATTCGGGAAGGTGTGGCCATGACGTACAGGTGTTGCAAGACGCGGCTAATAGTAAATAAGGTTGTGGGAGAAAGCATAGAAGTACAGCGCTCTGTACGCCAGGGATGCCCACTTAGCCCGTTACTTTTTTGTTTATACATTGAATCACTTTGTTTAAGTATTATACGCAGCGACAGCGTACACGGATTTCGGCTGCATGGGGCAGAAGTTAAACTCTTAGCCTATGCGGACGATATTGCTGTTTTATGTTCAGATGTCGAAAGCATCAATGCGGTTGTGGAAATCGTCAAACGATCCTGTGCGGCGAATGGGAGTGCCGTAAACTGGAAAAAATGCCTGGGGTTTTGGCATGGAAATTGGCCATCAACCCCTAGCATCTTCGCTAACATGAATTGGGTCAGCACACCGGCAAATTACTTAGGTGCCTTTGGAATTTTATAAAGACAGCGATCCGTATTGGAGGAAGGAAGCCGAAGTAATGAAAGAAAGGGCAGAAAAGTGGAAAGGGTGGAGCTTATCAATATTTTCAAGAACGACTGTGTGCAACTTATTTTTTGTAAGCAGACTGTGGTATGTCCTTCAGGTTCTTCACTGTTCCCGAGCAAATGTTCAAAGACTGCATCGTGTATTCGCTGTGTTTATATGTGGGTCAAACTGGGAACGGACAAGCCGGACAAACCTGTTTCGTAGGGTCAGGGACGGAGGTTTGGGACTAGCACACTTATTTATACGTCAAATTGTAAACCGTTTCCTGTTTCTCCGCGATGTTAAGGACCCAACGTTAAGAACTATCTGTCAATTGCGCTTGGGTAGAGCGTTACCGGATATTATAGTCACGTCCAATGTTATACCTGGCGGCCTGCATGGTTTTATGAGAGAAGTTGTACTGTCATGCCGTTTCTTGGCTGTTCGATTTTCTTGGGAATACTTGTGTCAAGTAAATAGGAAAAAGTTTATAAAGACGTGTGTGATCTAGTCCTCCCTGAACCAATGTACCGGTTGATTTATAGAGTAGGTAGGGGTAAAGATGTGCTTAAAAGAGTTAAGCGTATGCAGGTACCCCCTAGCGTAAAGACTTTTTTCTTCAAACTGCATACTGGAACCCTCTCTGTTAAGACGTGGATGGTAGAAAAAGACTTGTTCGTTCCATGGGGAATTGACTGTATAATATGCAAAAAAGCTGAAACTATTCATCGATTGTTGGGATGCTGTGTTCCTGTGGGATGTGCTCCAACGAACTCTGAAAAAGGATCTGCCTGTGGATGCCCAAGGCATACGGTACTTGCCTGTTGAAAACGAGGATGGTATGCCTTAGGACCTGATCATGCTTGTTGGATTGAGCTCTATTTGGAAAGCAAGAATGGCTGCAAGGTACTCTGACATCGATGCGTGAAGCGCGAGACAGTATTTTAGAGAAGCAATGAGTGAATACGTGGAAAATCAAAAATATGTGTCGAATCCGCCCGAATGTCTTGCAGACATGGAATCGTTGGTACACCTAAGGGACTTTTAAACACATGACGTCAACCAAAGTCAGGTTGACGGCTGTCTGTGAATGAATGTCTATGTTCTGTATGTGCCAAAGCAGGCAATAAAGAAAAAAAAAAAGCCCCGTGGCCGAATTGTCTGGGGCGCTAGGTATGCAACCGCAAGTATTTTGCAAGTAACGAGTTCGAATCCCCGCGGGTACGTGCTTTTTTTTTGGTATAAGTTAACTTTTGCGGAGCCCGCCCCGTGGCCGAATTGTCTGGGGCGGTAGGTATGCAACCGCAAGTATTTTGCAAGTAACGAGTTCGCATCCCCGCGGGTACGTGCTTTTTTTTTTATAAGTTAACTTTTTCGTTTTCCGCCGATGTTTTCTATATTGAGTTCACCTTTTTTTGGGCCGCAACGTTCATGGCTCCACGAACTAGTTCACAAAACGCGCGCAGGCTGGCACTGGCGCGCTATCGAGTTCTTGTTGGCGTGCTGTTGCCATAAGCACCGACTCTTGAAGGCAGTGGGCACAGGCCAGAATGAACAGACCCTTGGCCTGGTGCGAACACGCTTTTTACGATACAGGCATGAGGGAGGCAAGCTCCAAATATGGGGGAAAAGCGCATGACATTTGGGCATCTACAGGTACGCGGAGGGCGTTCATGCACTGCGTAGGTCTCGGCTAGTGAATGCTACGATTCCAAGCCGTCCTGGGAGGCTTATCTTTATGCATTTTTACAGCTGACAACATGGCAGAAGCGCGGTACGATGATTACTGAGTTATTGAGAATGCCCATCCAACAACGCCACCGGTTTTGTTTTACAGAACCGAAACCGAAACCGAAACTTGTTTGGTTGCTCACCTTGGGCATCGTCCAATCACGGTGCCCGCTCCTCCCAACGTCACAGCTTTAGTTGGTGCGGCCGCCGCAAACCGCGCATGGTAGTTTTTCTTCTTTCGCGCTTTGTAAAATAATTACCGATTTGTCAACCGGATAAACGATGAAAAGTGTGCTAATTTGAGCCAGTCTACGCAGTGCAAGCAAAAATGGGAGCTTGACAAATTCACTTCAGTGTCCCTTTAACAGGCGGCGTTCTCACGGAATGTGAAGGGACGACGGGAGTGATCTCACATGTAACGTCCGTAACCGGGCGGAGGACACGGTAAGGACCGGTATAGCGCGAAAGCAATTTTTCGGAAAGACCCACATGACGGGATGGTGTCCAGAGAAGGACCAGTGATCCCAGAGGGAAGTGTACTGGCCGGTGGCGCTGGTCATATCGATGCTTCTTCTGAGAGGCTTGTGGCGCGTGAAGACAGTCGCGGGCAATCTGTTTTGCAAAAGTAGCTCGGTTGATCGCATCGTGAGCGTATTCGGTGGGTAAGGGGCAGAAGGGGGCAGTAAGGTGTCCAGTGGCAAAGCAGGCTCACGGTCCTAAAGGAGGACGAAAGGGGGAAATACCACGGTGTCGTGGCGCGAAGAATTGTAGGCGAATGTAATGTAGGGAGGGGCGATGTCCAAATCGCGATGGTCTGCTGATACGTAGGCAGACAGCATGTCCTTAAGGGCACGATTTAGTTGTTAGGTTAGTCCGCTTATTTGCGGATGATATGCTGTCGCAAATTTGTGCTGAGTAGAGCAGGAGCGAAGATGGTCGTCAACATCTTTTTAGATGCGACGCTGAGAGGAGCATCTCTCGCGGGCGGCCCTGTCCTTCCTGCGTCGTTGTCGTCCGCGTCCGCACAGCTGCGTCTCTCCTCCGCTCACCTCCTATGCTCTCTCCGATAGCGCCGATAGCGAACACTCTCTCCCAACAACTGCGCGCGACGCTGCGCGCGGCGCAAGCGCGCTGTGCGCATGTGCAGCGCCCTCTCTCTCCTTGGTCTCCTCTCCTTCGGGCGCGCTGCACTCCAGCAGCTCCGCTGCGCGCTGCGCTGCCGGAGTGCCGCGCTCCGGCCGGTCTCTCTGTCGACGGTCTTCCGCGCTACTCTTGCTTTCTCTCTCTCTCTCTCTCTCTCTCGCATTACTCGACGATTGCTCACGCAATTCGAGTAATCGACCCAACGGAAACGCACAATGGAACCCCCTTCAGCGTCGCATCACACCAGGGTTCCCGCGAGGGGAGGTGGGCGTAATTTTTAGATGCGACTCCATCGCATTCACTCGCCTTGTCCATGCATCCGGCGTCATCGGCGTCCGCCTCACCCATTCTCCTCGCCGTGCCAGCTGCGCTCTCCGCCGCTCACCCCCTCTCCTCTCTGATAGCGAACACTCTCTCGCGAGGGGCATTGGATTGGATTCGACTAGATTTGGTTGGATTGGCTTGGCTTGGCTTGGCTTGGCTTGGCTTGGATTGGATGGGATTTTGATTGGATTGGATTAAAGTGGATTGTGTTGGATTGTGTTGCTGTTGCGTCATAGCCGCGGCAGACGCACTGGCGCCGGCGCGTCTCCTCACCGTTATGCGCGCTATAAAACGCGATGCCTGCGCCGCTCCGCTCCATTGTTCCAGCGCCGTTCCTCCGCTGTCCAACGCTGCAACATGAACCCCCTGTGCGTCGCATCTACACAGGGGTTCCCGCGAGGGGAGGTGGGAGTTTTTTTATAACAAGTATCGGCCACGATCGGTGAGCAATTGACGGGGAGCTCCGTGGTGCAGAATGACGTTGGCTAGGAGAAAATCGGGAACATCGGCCACGCAACAATATTATCGTGCTACATGTTATCTGTTATCGTTAAAAAGAAAGCGCAATAGAGTAAGTGAATTGGGATTCCTCTTCGCTATTAAAAACAATGGCGCAGCTTGCACTAGGCTGGAGAAACAGCAGAGCTGGCGGTCGCCCTAGCTTTTATTTTCTGAACAGAATAAAGTAGCTATTTCTTCGAAAAACATCACAAAAACATGTCGATGAGGCCCCTTGATCCATAGCCTGTACGGCTAGTATTGGATCGATTACACAAATATTTTCAAAAATACAATCCTGGGAGAAAACGGTTGGTTATCGCACACACTTAAAAACAATTAGCAGCAAGTTACACTGTTTAGTGTGTTTTCACAGTAGTAATTCTTGCATCAAAATAAACGGTTTTGGTTTATTGTGCTTGAATTCTGAAGTAATGTTTTATGGACGGCAACATATCTGGTATTGTTTTGATAGAGTTTGGTATGTTATTCCATGTTTTTGCTCTCATGAAGGACAAGAGGCACTGACCATATACATTATTGCAGGTTAAGATTATTATGATCAGCGTGCCTTGTATCTTGCTTGGGTGTAATTAGCGTTGGCAAGTGGCACGGATTGTTGTGGTGAGTATTTTATGAATAATTATGGCAGTATTACAGTCCCAGACTCCATCAAACGGTAATATGTTATATTCGGCGAAGAGCCTAGCTGCTTGCTGATTCCTCGGCGCTCCGGCCACTATTCCAATGGCTCTTTTTCGGATTATGCAGAGCCGTATGCTCCTCTCCCCCACTGACAGCGGAACCCAGGAGAGTGGAAGCAGCCAGTAGTGCAATGCCATTGTGGATGGCACTGTAAAGCAAATTCATTAATGTACAGTGTTTCATTCAGTAGCAATCATTGGAACTCCTTCCGTCGTCGTCTTCCGACAGCACGGCCGCGTAGGGCATAACCTCTTGTAGCGCGTTCTCGCTTCGGTAGACCCCACTTCATCTGCTGGTCCGGTGGCGTGTTTCCAAACGCTTCGCTGCAAAAAGCACCCACGTGATATGTGTGATGTCACTGCGGGCTTTTTTTTTTCAGCGCCTGCTAATACAAGCCCACCGTTCGGGCTCTGTGGCCTTGATGTAGAATACTGAATACAGGCGCTGCCGGATTGGGTTGAAGCCCCAGCAGGCCTATTTCTTAGTATTTTTTTTATTGCTTAATATTTTTATAAAATTAATTTTTTTCTGAATTCTAATCTACGCGTTGTTTGTTAATAATAGCCATTTGGTATGTTTTAGGTGGCTTTAGGTATGGGGCGCAGCGAATAGCCACGTTAAATTACCGCACTCCATCGCGGGAACAGACATGTCACGTGGGTGCTCTGTGCACCGAAGCGTTCGGAAATAGCCGGTCCGGTAGCAGTCTCCACGAGGGTATTGCGAAGGGATTGTTGTTGTTGCCGTTCCTCTATTATAGCGCATACCCAATCATGGGATCGGCCAAAAATAAGCCGTTATAAAAAGAAAAGGATTCCGATCTAGTGACAGCACTCTAAAAAATTTAATTAGAAAAACTTGAAAATTTTTTTTCTCTATTTGAAGAATCGAGATTAGAAAAAAATAATTATTCAAAATATGAAATAAAAAGCAGAAGAAAAGAAGAAAAATGCAGAAATGTAGACTCCCGGCGAGCTGTGATGAGAAAAGAATCGAATTACGCTGTGAATCTTTTGGAATTTTATATGAAGCCGAGGAGTGCAGAGGAAACATCCCGGCGGCAAAACCCAGTTTCTGAAACCCCAAATGATAAAAGAGCCGGCGCTGATGAGGCTATCCCAAGACTATGAAGCGGCACCTTAAGGAGCTGACGTCTGAGGCTTGAAAATCGTCGAGAGGTCAAAAGGTAGTTGTCCAGCGACTCGTCTTCATTGCAGTAAGTGCACAGAGTAGATTGCGCCAGACGAGACCTGTATAGATAGCTATTCAACTGGACAACGAAAACTCGTTGCAAGTACCTCTTGGTCGCAGGAAGGGCACTGAGTAGGTTTCCAAAAGAATTTTAGTCGACAGAAATCTCTCAACGAACATAAGACTGATTCGTACTGCCCTTGAAGCTTCAACGGAACGTTGCAGCACTTATAAAAGGAGTTGTCTCAATGGCATCGAGGAGGGTGCTATCCTTGCTAGTGAATCTGCGGTTTCGTTAAAGGTGATGCCCGCATGACCAGGAACCCAAAGAGGGTAAACTCGAGTAAGACGAGGTGGCGAGAGGGAGAGGTGCGTCTCTATTAGAAGAAACGGCTAAGCTTAGGGATAGGGAATTGGAAATTATTACTGGAAACGGCATCGATATGTCTAGGTATCGTAGTGCCAAGACAATTGCCGAAAACGCAGCAGAGAAGATAGGAATAAAATCAACCAGACTAATCGAAAAAGACCAGTTAAGAGAACGGGAAAATATACCTATTCCGGATTTTTCATCACGTTGAGAAGCATCTGTGTACGGTAGATACTCGATAAACGGAACTTCAAGGGACCGAAAAAATGAGTTACATTTAACAGGAGTTCCTTTTACTAAGAGAGATGAGAAAAAGTACGAATTTATGGGCGAATTTAAATGCGAAATCGGTGAAAATTTATTTACTATTTATACCATTTCATATATACTTCATATATATTTTCATATATTTCATATATATTTCATGTATACCATTTTATAACATTAAACACTAGAAGGTGATTGCAGCTGCTAGTTTTTCAGATAGTAAGGAAACTGGAAGAGGGTAAGGCACAGCATTCACAAGGTTTATTGGGGCAACAACTAGCCACAGTGCTCTAAAAATGCAATATTTTTTTAGTCCTTGCAACTGCACCTTCCGGATCTTCAGAAGACGGCAACGCGGTAATAAATAACGAAAAGCACCATGATAACACGAACGAGGTGGCAGGAACTAAGCCCTGTAACCTCGGCGACTTGAATCGAGGCCGAATGACAAGAACAAGAGCTGCGATGTGGCATTCGTCATGCTAACCCGGCTCACTACTAACGAGACGAGGCTTGCGTGGCCAACGAAACTGAAAAAAATATCAAGAATGACACTGCAGAACCGGAAAAATCTGGTGCTTTTCACAATGGGTCTGCCGAGAAGTTCCATTTTCGGTTCCGTTAATACGGTGACACTGATCATGTAGTTCTGATTACCAAGTGTTTTTGTTTTTTACATCATGTGAATACGAAACCAACCAGCGTACATGGTACTGTTCCGTTTATGCGGCAATTCCGTTTAAGCGATTTCCGTTTATCGAGATTCCACTGAATATGATAGTACCTTGCTGACTGCAGGGCAAACGATCTTGGAGGAGGCATTCAGCAGTCGGGCAGGAAATATTTTTGCGTTTTGGGTAAAGACGCTATAGAAAAGGTTCGCTTGACAGATTCGTCGTCGTCGTCTTCGGCGCGGAGGGCCCGTGGCTACACGGGGACGAGGACGAAGGCGGGAGCTCCTCGTGCGGCGTAAGCCGACGCGCAAGCCTGGACGACGCCGGGCGGTCGCCGCCAGGCACGCGCTCACGTGCGCTCAACATTTCCTATCTCCGCCGGACGGGTTTGTGTCGGCCCAATAAAGGGTCCTGCTCTTAAAAATGTTGTGGCAGTCCTGGGATGACATATTTGTGGCTAGACTCAAAAGCGTCAAAATCCCGTTCATTTACACTGTCTAGTAATGAAGGTTGTGGTGTCGGCATTTATCAGAGCGAAGGCGAAGGCATCATCGCCTGCAAGCCGCGATTTTCCTCTTCGCGACCGTTCCGGCGCCCTTCCATACAACGGGGCACAACAGCAACGACATTACGACCAGACGGCGAAATTATTGAGCCGAACTCGTCTCGTGTGGGAAGGCCGATGAAAACCACCAGCCTTCGCGTTTACGGCTGTCGCCATAAATTGAAGCCCAAGATTAACGTTCCTCTTTTCGTGGAACGGCCGCCCGAGCTCCGGGAGGAACATATTGCGGGCCCCGCTTTGCTGTCAATACAGCATTCGCTGCACGGGAAGTTTGGACCGCTATACGAATGACAGGGAGGACCCGCTGCGTGCGAACCTTTCACGGGGAGAAGAGAAAGACGGACTGCTGGGAGCACCAATTCGTGTTCATGAATGCCGGTTGTATCCGCCGACGTCCTCCAGAATTACAGAGCATCCTCCGCGGCACCTCCCCACCTTTAATACTCACAAATGGCTAATGTTTTTTATTGGACTTTACTCGCGTTTTTTATTTAAATTCAAATCTTGGTACGGACTCGTTATTTTACCTCATCAGTTTGAGGGGACTTCGCAGCTCCAGGTTGCAGTGAAGTGCGTGTAATGCGGTACAGCTGCGTAATGCCACCTCTGAAAAGTCGCGGGAAGCCTTGCATTCGCAATACTGATCTCTAGAGAAATTCGCTCTCACCTAAACAGCAAAGCAATGACTTGTAGGTTGCGTAGTAAGAAAAGGGTGAACGCGGAACTGTTGTCATTTATTTATTTATTTATTGACAAACTGCTAGCCTGATTGCCAGGCTTTAAGCAGGAGTGGGGGAAAGTGGTACAAGAATATTCACCAAAATAACAGTGAGGAGAAGGACAGGTCGCGTGATTATACAAGAGACAATACTATACAATATCGACATAGTTTTACACGCACACACATACACACTTGTCTGCGCGGAAGAGCTAGTTACAAGCCATGGTTATGACAATCTTATGGACATAGTTTTACACGCACACACATACACACTTGTATGCGCGGAAGCGCTAGTTACAAGCCATGGTTATGAAAATCTTATGGAAGCAATCTACTAGGTAAGATTACAACGTACTCGTTGGAAACTAAAACAACAGAGAAACAGACCGCAACATTTTTTACCGCAATACAAACTGGAAAAACAGTTATGGCAGTTCGTTTAGGAATGCAGGTACAGAGTCGGAGTCAACCGTGTTAAACGGTAAAGTATTCCAATCAGCTGCTGTGCGGGGGAAAAAGGACTGTTTGAAGGCATCTGTACGACATGAAAATTCCTTGACCTTTTTTGAGTCGTATGACCGGGTTGAGCGCGGCTGTATCGGTGCAATGTACTTAGTTTTTGGTATGCCGAGTTTATCATAATATATGAGATAGAATAGTTTTAACCTATCTCGGTAACGTCGGGCCTGCAATTTTTCCAAGTTTGCTGACTGCTCCATCAAGTAAAAGGCTTGATGGAGATGTGTGCCAGCTATAAGAGTTAAAAATAAACCTAACAGCTTTCCTCTGCACATTTTCTATCTTATCAATATTACATTGTGTGTAGGGATCCCAAACTGCTGCTGCATATTCTAACACAGGCCTGATTGTGTGGTACTAACACAGGCCTGGTTGTGTGGTACTCATGCTGAGTGAGAACAAACATCAGTAGTCTAGCGCAAAAGCGGCAGTTTTATGGACGGTGAGTTTGCACCTAAAACGGATAACTGTACACGCAAGGACTTTTTTACAGTTAAAGTTTAATCCAGAATAGTAGCACCGAGCCGTGGCGTGCATAGAGCCGAACGCTACCTTTTTAGCGCAAGAGTTCTTTTACTTCAAGTATATACCCCGGACAACGGCTAGTTATTCGTAGCGTCAGTCTGACCTACAAGCGAGCGCTTTGTGCGGTTTCGAAGTGAAAGCGTCTAATCGCTCATTCGTTACAACTGGAGGGGTTTAGAGAAGGGGACAGGGGGAAAGTGTAAAGGTGCAAAGATCATATGAAAAGTGGAAAGATGTAAAGATCATACAACTATCAAAACACTGGCCACAACCAAGTTCACTCGCGCCTGCAGCGGCCGCTGCACCGAGTAGCGTCTTTGTGTTTTCAAAGACGATAGTCTTTCTTGGGCTACTGAAATGCAGAAATATTGGTCTGTCTGTCTGTCTGTCTGTCTGTCTGTCTGTCTGTCTGTCTGTCTGTCTGTCTGTCTGTCTGTCTGTCTGTCTGTCTGTCTGTCTGTCTGTCTGTCTGTCTGTCTGTCTGTGACTTGATTCAGCCACCCAGCCAAAAAGATATAGAAGCTGCGCAATAGTTTTATTTACCCACAACCAAGTCTAAGTTCGGTGGTCAGTGTTCATACTGGTCAACATGGTTGAAGAAGAAGAAGACATTACGTAAACACAAGGCAGAAACCCAATACATAAGTAATATTTGCAGTGTTCCTTCATTGCAGAATTCACGAATGCTTGGTTCTGTCAAATGAAATACTACATCAACTGCAAAAAAAAAAAAAAAAAACTCAATTCGTCGCCTGCTGTTGCCCGCTCTACCTGGCGACATTTAAAGAAATCAAACGGCCACAGTTACGAATGATTCCACTAAATAGGGTCTACGTCCGCTTGGAACGCTCGTGGTGCAGGGAAACGCGGTTCCATAAACGTTGCAGTAGGGTGCCTCGATTCCCGCGCGTCTCCACCGTACGGCAGCACCCGACTTGGAGCAGCGGAACGCGGTAAATTTAAATTGGCTTGAGCAAACCTTTAGCGTGTGATCTTCGGAGGAACGAGACGGCAGGTGAACAGCATGAGGAGTGAACGGGAAAGAGAAGGGAGGCATCGACTTGGCAGGAGCGCCAGTCGACTACTGTCTTTCGTCGACATTTGCAACGAAAGGAGCAGATACGCGGCCATTTTTTTTTTTTTTTTTTGTCTTGGGGTGCAATTGTGTGCGCGTTTACTGCGCGATCCCGGACGGAAAACCCCGGTATCGATCGACAAACATGGTTTAACCACGTTCAACCATGGAAAACTTTTTGTGATAGTTGGTCACGCGAGCAAGACCAAGGATGATGCTCGTCAGCATCCTACGTGAACCCTGACTTCTTCACTCCAACGTACGAGACAAACTTGGGCGGGTTAGCAAAGGTCGCTCACAAGCTCCGTTGCCCATGTGAACATTCTCCTCGCCTCAGCACCAAGACCCGAAAAGCGGTCATGTACCCGCGAAAGTGGAAATTAACACACAGGCTGAGCGAGCTGTGCGAAGTTCCTAAAGTAAGTTTCTCCGCAAATGTGGTGTTTTGAAGAAACCCGAATGGCTGGGGGGATTGCCAGTTATGATCCTATTGAGGCCTTCATTCGCGCCTTCTCACCTTCCGGGCTCAACGGTGCAAGGCAGACCTGGCCGTCTTCCCGTAATCACAGCTCCCAACCCTGCAACTACGTGTGGGACCGTTAAAGCCGGAGGCTTGTGGAAATCATCGGC
Organism: Haemaphysalis longicornis; assembly: GCF_048455015.1. NCBI lineage: Eukaryota > Metazoa > Arthropoda > Arachnida > Ixodida > Ixodidae > Haemaphysalis > Haemaphysalis longicornis. The sequence goes on from NW_027526335.1 coordinate 233,528,906, forward strand.
GACTTTCCTACGAACACTGGAACCACAGCTCAGTGTCTCCTTGATTTTTTATGGACGAATTTTTAACGTCTAGATGTGAACCTATTACAGTAAAAGCTCGTTAATTAGAACTCAGTTAATTCGAACTTACGGTTAATTCGAACTGACGGCCTGGTCCAGGCACAGCCCTGTATATTTCGATCGGGGAGAACTCCCGATAACGCGAGCGCGTGCGTATCCAGAATGGTTAATTCGAACTGGGATCCCCTGGTTTTCATCGCTCCTCGCGGAAGAAATCGTCTCAAAGTGAGTACAGTGTGTCGCAAATCCAGTCCAGTCTAAATTTATTAGAGATGCAAACCAACGAAACCAACAAAAAAACAACAACAGCATAGCGCGCGCGCTCTACGCTGCTGCAACAGCGTATTTCGCTTCCGCAGAGGACGATTGCTTTGTATTTTGATGACCTCGACCTTTCCTTGTAAATGAGCGTGTTTTAGAGCATAAACAGCGCCATTATTTACGAAATTACGTGCCCCAAACGTGTAGTAGCGGCTAGTTCGCGATAACGAGTCAACAGGCGGCTTCCTTGTGTTCTGCCCGCGCAGTGTGGCGCAGCGATGTTCGTTCGTTATAACTCTGCTTTATTCGAGCAATTTTACTGCGCCCTTCGAGTTCCAATTCACGAGTTTTTACTGCACAAACAAAAAAAACGACATTTAGGAGAATGACTCTTCGTAATCTATGTGCCACTTCATTTCTACAAAGGCCAAACAACTCAATTAATTTTAATTTTTGCATTAAAGAATACAGCAGTGCCACGTTGCCGAGCCTAGAAGTCACGGCATATCGGCTGACTTGGCATCCGGCGCTGACCTGACTACAGGAGGGGATGGGGGAAGGCCCTTCCCACGAAATCTTTTAGTCAGACTCACAGACAAAAGCGAGGACAAGACGACGACACAGAATAAGAACAAAAAGGAGGATTCGCTAATGTTTGTTCTCATTCTGCGTCGTCATCGTCGTTTCTGCGTCTTTTTCCTTTACGTATTGCGGACTCAACCAACTTTCAATGGTGCTTTTATACCGCAGCACTGGAGAGCGGACAAAGCCGCTAACTCTGCCAAACAGAGAAAAAGTACCGAAATTTATTGTAATGCGAGGCACCGAAGGGCACACACTCTAAGAAATCGGGGGAGCAGTTGAAGAGTCCAACCGTCATTGCACTCTTGCAAGCGTTGGTGGACTCCCCTCGAAAGCTGCGGGGAGTTGGATGCAATGCTCGCTCCCCATGAGGAGGAGAGCAAAACTGACCGCGTACTCTTCTCGTGCGCGGCGGAGTGCAGCCCCAGTTCTGCTCCCGCACCAGTGAAGAGTAAACCTGCGCATCGTCTCCCATCTCCAGTACGAAGAGTAGAATTGCAATTTCATTCTTGTCCAGTGCGGGAGTAAGCATGGAGGTGCACTCCTGCCATCTGCGCACACCAACTCATCAGCGATGTTTGATTTGCATACGAATATATTATATAAAGCGGTTGTGTAAAAAGCGCCCGATCACTTCTGCCGCGCATTCTAAACGTGCAAGAATATGAATTCGTGTAACGATTGCTCGCAGCGTTCAGTGGCGGCAGGCGGCAAACCGAAGGAACTAATCTACGGACCGCTGCAGACGGTCGCTTTGAAAGAGTTTGATAGACGTACGCTTGTCCCGCGCCTAGTCGAGCTAAAAAAAAACGGATTGTAAATCTGAGATCGATTGAGAAAAATGGTGTTGCAAGAAGTGAAGTCCGCGCTCTTCTGATAGCTCAAGCTGCAAGCGCAACACGAACCCGACCCAACAACCGTGGCTAGTGTCGCCGAGATAGGCATGTACATACGATAGCTTTTATTAGGTTAAATAAATGAAATCCACTGCGAGGGCATCTCAAATACACCCTCTACGGTGAAAACTATCTCGTCGGCTGATGAGCGACGATAAAAGCGTACACACCGATCGGTTGCTGGAACTCAAGCGCCTTTGTTATGCAAAAAGAAATGATGACCCCCCCCCCCCCCCCCCCCGCGGCGGCGCAGGCGTGGATCACGATACGTAACGCGTCATACATCCGGGGGATCAGGTAACGCGAACCGCCCGAGCAAGCGTCAGAAGGCACCTTCAGCGAGCCACGAAGTGCGCGTGTTCTGCAAAAACCTACACAGGCGGTGAACCCGCCAAGGCCGGACGGGCGACTTACAGGCCGCGCCAGACCGTGATGTCAATGTGCTACGAACGAAGTGGGCTTTCAAGCAGACGCTTCGTGCAACATGGGAAGTTGGACCTGCCCTTATCGTCATACTTGCTTCGACACAGTATACGACGCGTGTTGGCTAACTGCTGGCCGCTTGTGCGTCAGCGCGACATCATGCACACGCGAGCAAGTCGGTCATTCGTGCGTGCGTGCGTGCGTGCGTGCGTGGTACTAGTTTTTCTTTCGGACGAACATCACAGCGGCGACAGAGCTGAGGCCGATTTCGGAACTATGCGCACTGTGTAGCGATGCGCGCGCTATGGCCGGACTGTATCCGCGGCCGTCGCAGGCTTCGCGCCTTGAGCTTGGGATCTTTCGCAGCTATTACGACCTTGGATTTATCTACCGGACGAAGAAACGCTGGCGGGAAGTAGAGGTAAGCCATAAGTTAACCTCGTATTCTTGTCTTGTGTATTTAACGAAGCAGAGTTACTCTCGGTACTTCGGTCCGCGGAAGCGGTTAGTCCTAACGTTTTCGTGACTGATTTTGACCGTTGCTTAGTTTTGAAGGGCGGCTTTTGTACCCGTGTGCAAACAGCGTCGATTCTTGCACCGTTTCAATCCCTTTGATTCGTGAAGTGTTGGTATCCTTGCGGAATGTTTTCGCAGGTAGGAAGCATGGTCGCGCGAGTAGTCGCAGCGCTACGCTGTACTCTTAGCTCGGCGGCTAGGGTTAGAGTGGCGGCCGTGCAGTAGCTGTGGCTACCTGCGCGGCTCCAAATTGCGTACAATAGGCTGAGTGATAGGAGCGCGTCTAGCGCGTGGTAGTCACTAAATTACAATAATTTTAGTGACCGCCGCGCGTACAGCAGCAGACTGAAATGCTGTTCAGACAAGTTTTTTTACGTTTTGCTTGAGGGCAGGATGGACGGAAATGGGACTTTTTGGGGGCATACTTACCGCACTGTTCAGGGGTAATTACATGCGTCTAAGGCGATGAGAGACGCGAGAAACCACACTCAGTGTGTACGGCAAACAGGTATTGTGTGCGACACAGAGAAGCGAAATTTTTTTACACAGGCCGCTGACGGCGGCGACAGCGGCAGGCGACGGGCCGTCGCCGTCGCGGGTTTATTCCCGGACAGAAGCAGCCAACAAGCGAGCGGCAGCAACGACGACGAAGGGCATTGGCAGCAATGCATTACTTTTTTTCGTTTGTCGCTGTCGCCCACACTGTTTGTTGTACCCATTACATTACTTTTTTTGGGTCAGTTTTCGCCGTCGCTCGAGCGTTCGAGCGTTCTGATCGTTCAAAACGAGCCTATTGGTTCTCATCAAATGTTGCGATCTGCAGCGTGCATGCAACGCAGCGTACTCGAGAATGAAGAAAACAGTAGCTATATGACCCATTAGCAACTTTTCCACGCTTGTCTTGTGAACGTATAATTGGCCCTACGTTGCAGTCGGCTGAGGACAAAATCCAATGCAAATTATTACAAAACAAAAAGAGTTATGTTTCCTTAAATTTTGTGCAATGTTTTTATACCGGGAACGATAGCGGGGTAAACAGTTGAAGCTACGGACACGTAAGCACTAATGGGTTTGGGGCGCAGTGCGTAGGCAGACAGCTGTAGGGCGCGCTGTCTGACATGACATTGGCCAAGTGGTACAATGAGCGTGGTGGCATCCAAGGTCACCACATCCGCATCTAGACTGGTTACTGCGCCAAGCAGTATGGCATTCCAATACGGGTTCAGTGCGTGCTCTCGGCGCAAAAACTAATCTATCACCCAATAAACTTCATTTAACGTTGTCAAACTCGTTAATATTTTTTTCATTGTAGAACTTATCTTTGCTGTCCCCCTCCTTCTGTCTATGTAGGAACCACGGGAAGACGCTACGGGAAAACGCTATAGAGAGGGAGAGATCCCCGAGGCGTCAGCAGCAGTGGCCGTCGCATTCAAGACACTTCTCCTCACACCCTTGGACATCGTGGATGGGTTCCCATTGCTGCTATCTGTGTTTTGGCCGTTCATTGTGTAATACGCTTCAAAGGAGAAGCGCACCTTCTTGCTTCTGTAGACGTTACTTTGGCTCAAGCACGGTGCCCTTGTCGGTACTGTTCTGAGGGCCGCCACCAACATTATGAAGCAGTCAGCTCGAACGTGTTTGTTTTTAATACCAAGTTATGCCTTTTTAAATCTTACTAGCGCATCCTCATTTGAGAACCACCCGCCTAAAAAACCCAGTGGGATTGTTTCCTGCGGTTCCCTATTGTACCACCAAAATATATCTGTTTCAAAGTTGCCGTGTCAATGGCTTTGTATCTTTGTGTTGATTGCACCTTGTAATGCGTTAATAGTAATCCACGCTGAATTGTTTTAGTCCCAGATTTTTCTTTCGCAAAATTTATTTGTAAATATTTTTTGTGTGCTAAATAAGAGCTGGCTTTTCCAGTCCATGTAAGCACTCACTGATGTACTAAGGCCATTTTGTTTTATGTTAATACTGTTAACTATTCTCCCACTGCTGTATTTCTACTGACGCTTTTCGTGCTAATGCCAGTACCTTTTTATTTGTGGATGTTAATGTCATTTTTATCGTCATAATTTAATGTTTGTATTTCAATGTTTTAATTGCTTTGCTGCATTTTTATTTGTGAATTTTTCTTGGATGTATACTAAATAGGCGCTACGTCCCCTGTGTGCATGTGGAGTAGGAACCGTTTTTATGCCGTGATATTTTAATTCCCAATAAATTGCATTTTGTGTTAAATTGCAGAATGAAGCGATTGTTGTGGTATTTTGAAAAATAAAGTCTGAGCTTGTTTTTTGTTCTTTTCCATGTTTCAAAATAGCTTGTCCTGTTTTGTTTGCTTGTAACTGCCTATAGTACCATCGTGGGGAAGGGGGGTCTAGTAGCAGGCGGAGCGAAAGCACGCTGCCTCGCTGGGAATAGCAGAGCGCTCTTGAGGCGTAACGAGATGCTTTCCAAGAGAGAGTAGCAGTGCCCGTCTGAAGTATCCGGGAACGCCACAGCCAATAGAGCTTATTCACGCCGAAAGGGAGTGACGGAACGCTGCCTTGGAGATGGCATTGCAATTCCCACACAGGGTTCAAGTACTCCGCTTCGAAAGCAGCAAGTAAATCCCACGGGGAGTGTTTCGCCTCTCGTTCGGCCGCCACGCGCTACTCCTCGGAAGAGTCGCCCAATGCTTCCAAAGGGAGTGAAATATGGGACAAAAGTTTTTACTCCTAGACAGAGTGCCCAGCACTCCTCGAGTTCTTAGAGTGCATTGGGCGACAACGCTGGCGCCCATGTCACTCCTTATCACCTCTGTGAAGAGCAGGAGCCTTGTTCCCCTGAACTGCATGGGTAGCGGTGAGGATGCCCGTCTATGGGCGTCCATGGGGTTACTTCGAAATGAAGCACACCCACGGGCGTTCCGGAGGTCGTGTGGACACTCACCGGTGTGAAACAGGGGCTGTAGTAGCCCAACGGCTGGTGCGCTCCCATTAGCCACGGAGCCAGCCACCGAGGTGAACTAACCAACGCGCAAGTTTGTTCCGCAGGCTCTAAGAAGTACTCAGCGCCACTCAAATGGAAACAATTTCGCGTTCACAATTGAACGGAAGTGCGTCGGGGTCTTCGCAATATTTTTTTGTTCAGATTTGGAAGCAGACTTTTGAAACATACGGTAAAAAAATTCGAATATCAAAAGTAACTTTAATACCCCAAAAAGTTACCAAGGGCGTCAGGCTTCGCTGCAGACACGCACCCTTTGTGGCTATACACGCTTTACAGGCATCTTGGACAAGCGGGCGAGAATAAACCGTGAGCATCGAACCACGAGCACGATTCGATGCATGTTTGGTCGGAAATATGGCTGCCGCTATCTCGCGTGAATTTGTGACACATGCCCCGATGCGTGTGATCCGCCCACTGTGTTCGCTCCACTGTTTGCCCCTGTTAAAGCGCACTCCGGCCTATTTAGACAGCTACAAGCTGAGAAAGCCGCACGTCGTGTCTGTTAGGACATATCGTGCGGCGTTTTCTGTATCGACGCGCCTCCCGTGGGAGCGCATGCTATTTGTCATAGAAATTCGACTGATAGGTTTAGATGACACCCATCTAACACTTCCAATCTGTGTGTACTCATTTGAGCACAGCAACGTCGGGCCGTTTTTTACGAGATAAATACAATAAAACACAAATTCCAGCCGTTGTCTGGATAGGATCCCATGTAATGAAAAAGGGCGGGAATTCTTAACTGTGTGCAATTCTACAGTGAGCTAAATATTTATGACATGCAATGAATAATTCATTACGTGTGATACCAATTTGTATATGGCCCCTCGGGCATCGTCGAGTACTGCCGCTGGTATGTATTACACCCAACCGCCTAGTGGTCCAGTTACCCTTTCGTTAAGCATACAGACGGGTGATTTCCCGACTGCTGTGACTGAACTAGGTTCATCCTCATGTTCAAGTATTGAACTCATCAAATAGTGCGTTCCCGTGCTTTTACACGTTTCATGCTATAAACATTCAGCCAAGGCGTGAAGAAGAGCCAACAAACTTGCACGGTGCACTGAGTAGCACTCAATTCATTTCATTTGTCTCGTCCTTGTTCTCGCCAGGGCAAATATTATTCTTACAAGGATGCATTGGAGGCGAGTTAAAAATTTCCCTTTGCAGATAATATCGGCAAAGATGGCATTATTGACTGCATGCTCCTCAATCCCGAAACATTCACAGCTCATTTGTCCTAATGTGGACGTAGCGAAGGTTGTCATCCCCAAACACTTGACTTCTTGTAGCACTCTCTCATGGTTCACCTGGTTAGAGTGATAAGTAGCATTGCCTAAGCAGACAATTCTATCGCACGCCCTGATTGATATAACCTGACCTTGCCCATAGCCGTCTGTCAGTGAGCATAACAACACATTTTCCTAACATTTACAATTGAGGAAAACAACTCAGGTGGTCGCCCATGCTCCGACAGTTTTTTTTTTTTTTTTCGTGTCTTCTTGTCGCTCTTTGAGGAAAAGATTAACCTCAACTTTGTACGCAAACCTCTACGTTAAACTCGGTTGGTTAAACCCCCCGCCACGCAGCATTAGTACGGATGTGCCTTGTTTGTTCAAGCGCACAGGGCGGAGGAGGAAGGAACGAATACAGTCGTCGCTTTCCAGGAAAATCCCGGAGCACCAGAAATGCAACAGCGAAGCATGCCACTGAACAAACAAGCGAGCCTCGAAGCCAGGTAACTTGCAAACAAGCCGGCACTCACAGCCAATACCACATGGGAAGACGCTTCCGTGTTTGTGGTGGCGGCGAAAACACGCATGCTTATGTACAAAACGGGCTACCCAAAACGGGCCAAGACGAAGTTTGAGGGTGAAAAAGAAATTAAAGAAGAAACGCAGCTACTGTGAGGAAAAGGCAGCCCTACGAGCGATTAAAGAGGGTAAAGGAATCGGTGGAGGCCGGGTGTTTCGTTGAAGTGTTGTTGAGTAGGGAGCTAACGCCGTTCACAGGCTTGGATTCCGTGTACTAACTCGGATAAGGAGAACCGGTCAGGCTCGGTGGGTTGAAAAATGCTCCATTTTTCAAGGCATCAGTCGTCGTCGGAAAGCGAGGGCAGGTGTATTCTAGGGCAGGCTAATGGCGATGTGATTGTTGGCCGACCAAGGTGAGCATCCATAATAACCTAGGGTCCTGTGCCTCGTGGTGTGTGGTATCCGGTCCCGACAAGGGGAGCGGCAGTGGGAACCATTGGGCCAGTCTGGACTATGCGCTGATCACAAATGTTGCTGAACCACGCTTAGGAATGTAGGCAGCTGAGATTTGGCGCTCATTTTTTTGTGGGTTATCCCAGTCGAAGACGTAAAGAGGTCGACTGCTCAGTCCAATCGCCCCATAGTGGCGCTGTGCCTGAAGGCACCCTGTTCTGCCTAGGAACCAAATGGTCTGCACGAACGGGTGCACGCAATAAATTATTACGGGCCTTGGGCCGCTTTAAAACAAAATCGTTTTCGGGCTCACTTCCGTGATTCCGCCGAGCTCGTCCGACGCACTCGTAAAGGACGCTCCCACACTAAAGCAAAAGCGACAACAGCTGCAACCAAGGCGTGTAACTGAAGACACATGTGACGGAGACGGTAATCGAGCCCAGAGACCCGCGGTGAGAGGCAAGTGGCTTAACCTCTGCTGCACCTCAGCCTTAGCTACACGAAGCACGCGTTCCAGCTAATTTCCGAGTGATGAAGTGAAGCACAAGAAAGCAGCGCACGCGCCTGGGTGTTCTAAAGCACGGGCTTGAGGAATAAAATACGGAGAAGAGGTATGAAAACCGGTTGCAAACGGAGGTGAAGCAAAATGGCGCTGTGTACTTGGTTCGGCGCTGTCGCGCGGGCGACTCACAAGATGGCGCAATGTGGCGTGGGGCTTATAGCTTTAATTTAAGGAATAGAAACGCTCCCTATATGAGTAGTAATAGTAGTAGCCACTTCATTTAACATTGGGTTCAGGGTTGTGGTGCCACTGTCGTTGCTAGTAGTCTGCGTCGCCGGCACGCTTTAGCTTGCTTATATGACAGGAATAAGCTTAAGAATCATTTCCAACACTTTCTAGGTATCAGATGGCCTGCATATTTGTCTAGGACCGGCCTCTACATGTGAAATTTTTTGGTTCCATTTGACACAAATTCGACAAAGAGGGCAAATTTCTCGCGTTTGATTCTTAATCACGGCTGATGAAACTGCTCTGCAACCACGCGACATGATATGATTTCAGCTGTGCAGCTGTCGACAAGTGGTTCTCCTCTCCGTTACCCTTGAAGGCTGTATTTGGTTTGGCGAATTGACAAGTGCGTTTTTGTGTCAGCGATTTTCGGACATTGTGATATTTTCGTGAATAATCGCGCTAATTTTTCTGCCTTTTTTTTCCGCTGTTAGTACCGAAGGTTAAATTTTGTTTCATGCGCAATATCACTCGTAGATATGGTTGTGGTAGATTTCAAAGAGATAAAAGCCTTGGAACGCAGCTCCATGAGGGGAACCTTTTAGAGTGAGCGAACTACTATGTTCGTCGTGCGAAAGCCCCGTCATGAGAAGGCCGCTATTACAAAGCCGTGGGAGAATAAGATAGGGCAGAAAAATGTCACGGCTTGGACGCGCTAAAGCAGTAAAGGCAACGAAGCTCGCCGCTGCCAGGCAGGCAGCGCCTGTGCAAACGCAAGGCGGCAGCTGCGCTGCTTCACTACTTATGAAGCACGAGATCACAGCATTGCACTGAATCGCGTGAAGCGAACCGCTGCGGCGAAATATTCTTCATCCACCACGCCGCAACACTGAACTCCGCAACACACTGGGCGACAAGCAAGGCTTTCGCATTTACACATAAAACTGCTTAGGGCCCTGTTAAGTTCGGGCTCCTCATTTAATTAATGAAAGCCGGCGGTGGCTCATGCATCGGCGTCGCCTCCGTTTGTAGCTGTCAGGCTGCGTACTTTCATGCAACCGCAGGAAGGCGAAGTTAGGGGCCGCCGAGTGCATGCTTTGTGTTTCTTCCTTTTGTGTGGTAAAAGACGGGGGGGGGCTTAGCCCGAGTACCTTTGTTGCGTTGGTATGCGGTCAGCTCGACCGGGCAGTCTCAGTGAACCGCGGATGGGTGCACAGCAGTGAAAACAGCTCCGGCGCGGGGTTCCCTCTCGGACAGCGCGCATGCCGCGAGTATGGCTTGCCGATATTGGGAAGTGGAAAGGACGCCGTCTCTATGTGTCGAAAAGGCGCGCGGCGTAGTTTTTGAGGATTTGCGAAGCCGGCGTCGGTGCTGTTCGTTGATGGGTTATTCGCCTCGGGAATACTCGCCAGGGGTTGAAGCAGCTCTTCCCGCCAGTTACGCAGCGGGCAGCGGCATCCCTTAGTCTGGGGAAGGGATTAGCCACGACTCCCTCATTGCGCCGGCGCGCGCGGCATGAAAGGCAGGGCGGTAAGGCGATGACACTGTAAGACGTTAGCCGCGCCAGAGTCCTTCAGAAGCATTAAAGGACTCTGGCCGCGCGAAGACCGCTCTAAGCGTTCGGCTTTGGCTTTCGAACAGATGCCGCCCGCTCAACGAAATGATGCGTCCACTCCGCGCGGTCAGTGGCTTTAGGTGGCAGATGTCTTGTATTTGCTTGGCGGTTGCAATAACGTGCGCGGAAACATACTATGAGTGCATGAGAGAGAGTGTTGGGTCATGTGACCGCAGGTGGAGACATGTGTAGGATTGGTTGGTTCTTGTGACCAATCAATGGTTCATATTAATAATTTTGAATGTCCCATTTGGAGGCATGAATGCCCCATTTGGAGGCATTGTTTTTGGGATCAAAACCGGAGTGTTGTGTTTTGTCCGAGGTCGGTCGAGAGGGATCGATTTCAGAATAGATCTTGGCTGAAGTGGATGCTGCGCACAGAGTGCCAAAGTAACTGTCATGCTGTTCTGATGTAAATACTTGGAGAAATGTAAATAGTGTAAATAAACCTAATATCCAGCAATAAAGGCAGTCCTCATCCCTCACCTGCTTGAAGCATCGGACGTCGGTCATCGGGGCGAGCTGAGATCGTCATGTCGGCCCGAGCATCAAAAGAACCGCACTATTTCGTCTTCATCATTCACCAAGATGGAGAGGTGAAATCTAACTGGCCCCGCACCCACAAAGTCTTTTGGTGATTTGAACAAGGTTTTCTGACCAAGTGAGCATTTAAAGTAGAGTCTTTTAAGTCTTTTAACCTTTCATTGACGATAGCATTTCTTGGGCCGTCTTAACGCGCAAATTTTGGTCTTTCAACCCACCCAATGGAGCCTATGGATTCAACACTTCATTATGCGCCAGTAATCCCACAATGTATACGAATCAACTCACGGACTCTTTAATATTGTACCTACTGACGTGCCATTATCAAACTCATTGTATATTGTCACGAAGCCAAGGACGACGCAGTTGTCTTGCAGGAGAAACAAGTTTATTGGAGCGAACTTGTCCTCCTCTAACAACTCAAAAGAATACAGAGGCGGCGAAGCAGCGGTCAACAAAGTGACTTGCGTCAGCGAGCGTCGCAGAATCGAATGCCCCGGCGTCTGCTCTGCAGGCTTTTTATCTTTCGGCGCGCGTGGTTCTGGAACCGTCGATTCGCATCGAGAACATTGTAGATGCAAGAAGATTATTCCGGGATGTTCACGTTAGATCGGAATGCTCTCCCTATCAGAACAGATAACACATGCGGCACAGAAAGAAAGAATGGAACACGCGCTTCCCTTGCCACGGAGATAACACAGACCGGCGCAGCCGGGCGGTAAAAGCAAAATACAAATAAACAAACCCAATGCATGGTTCGCGGCATTACCCCCCCCCCCCCCTCTAAGAGTGCATCGACCCGATGCTAACATAAGCGACAGTCCGAAAATGAAAAAAGTTCGTCATCGTTCGTAGAAAGGTTTTAAGCGAACCACGTGGACGACTTCTGGCCGCGTACGTCGTCGTGATGTGCCGGAGTCACCATCGGGGATCACTTCGTAGGTAAGTTGGCCAACACGTCGCAGAATCTGGTAGGGTCCGAAATACCGTCGCAGAAGTTTCTCGCTCAGTCCGCGTCGTCGGATAGGAGTCCAAACCCACACACGATCCCCTGGTTGGTACTCGGCGTCTCGGCGTCGGAGGTTGTATTGGCCGGCATCCACCAGCTGCTGGTCCCTTATACGAACTCGAGCGAGCTGGCGGGCCTCCTCCGCACGTTGAAGGTATCCTTGGACGTCGGCGTTGAGGTCGTCGTCTTCTACATGCGGAAGCATGGCGTCGAGCATCGTAGTCGGTCGTCTTCCGTAGACAAGCTCGAACGGTGTCATCTGCGTAGTTTCCTGCGTCGCTGTATTGTACGCAAACGTGACATACGGGAGGACTTCGTCCCAAGTCTTATGTTCAACGTCGACGTACATGGACAGCATATCCGCAATTGTCTTGTTCAGACGTTCTGTTAGTCCGTTCGTTTGGGGGTGGTACGCCGTCGTTCTTCGGTGATCCGTGTTGCTGTAGCGTACGATTCCTTGCATCAGCTCCCCGATAAAGGCCGTTCCGCGGTCCGTGATTAGGACTTCAGGGGCTCCATGTCGCAGCACAACTTGGTTTATAAAGAACTTGGCGACTTCTTGTGCAGTCCCCCGCGGAGGAGCGGCGGTCTCTGCGTAGCGCGTCATGTAGTCTGTCGCTACGACAATCCACTTGTTCTCCGATCGTGACGTCGGGAACGGGCCTAGAAGGTCCATTCCAATCTGTTGAAACGCCCTCGACGGGACGGTGATCGGTTGTAGAAGTCCGGCGGGTCTTGTCGGCGGCGTTTTTCGTCGCTGGCAGTCCCGGCAACTCCGAACGTAGTGGGTGACGTCAGATGCAAGGCGGGGCCAGAAGTACTTCGCCTTAATTTTTGCAATAGTGCGAGCTGTGCCGAGATGTCCGGAAGGCGGGTCGTCGTGGGACGCTTCCAAAATTTCGTCACGAAGGTCTGCGGGGATGACAAGTAGATAATTCGTTCTTGTTCCAGGGCTGAAAGTCTTCACGAGGACGGAGGTTTTGAGGCTGAATGCTGGTAAGTTACGCTTGAACGCTCTAGGCACGGCGACGTTTCGTCCTTCGAGGTAGTCGATCATTACTCGCAAGTCGTGGTCGGCACGCTGCTGGGCGGCTAGGTCGCTCTCCGTAACAACCCCGAAGAACGCACTGTCTTCATCGGAGTCTTGTGGTGGTGGGTCGACAGGGGCGCGGGACAGGCAGTCGGCGTCGGAGTGTTTCCTGCCGGATTTGTAGACGATTGTAACGTCGAACTCTTGCAGGCGCAAACTCCACCGCCCAAGACGGCCAGAGGGGTCCTTCAAATTGGCGAGCCAACACAGCGCATGGTGGTCTGTTACAACCTTGAACGGTCTGCCATACACGTATGGGCGAAATTTTGAAATCGCCCATATAATAGCCAGGCACTCTTTTTCGGAGGCAGAGTAGTTTTTCTCCTCCTTCGACAGACCACGGCTGGCATAGGCGATTACGTTTTCGCACCCGCTTTGTTGTTGGACAAGGCCGGCACCCAAGCCTATATCACTGGCGTCCGTGTGTATTTCCGTTTCGGCGTTTTCGTCGAAATGAGCGAGCACGGGCGGGCTTTGCAGGTGTTTTTGCAACTCGCAGAATGCCTTTTCTTGGTCGTCTTCCCAGCTGAAAGCGGTGCTATCTTTCGTCAAGCGCGTGAGCGGCTCTGCAATGCGTGCGAAGTTTGCGACGAAGCGCCGGTAGTATGCGCACAGTCCAAGAAATCTGCGCACGCCCTTCTTATCTTTCGGCCTTGGGAAGTTCGCTATGGCTGAAGTTTTGGCCGGGTCAGGCAGGACTCCCGCGGCGTTGACGACATGGCCCAAAAACTTCAGTTCCTCGTACGCGAAGCGGCACTTTTCAGGCTTCAGCGTTAACCCCGACGTACGGATGGCCTCGAGTACAGACTGCACCCTTGCGAGGTGTTCGTCGAAAGTCCGGGAGAATACCACAACGTCGTCGAGGTATACGAGGCAGGTGTGCCACTTCAGGCCAGCTAGCACAGTGTCCATGACTCTTTGGAACGTTGCTGGTGCTGTGCATAGCCCAAACGGCATTACCTTGAACTCGTATAGACCGTCCGGGGTTATGAATGCAGTCTTCTCTCGATCTCTCTCGTCCACTTCAATTTACCAGTAGCCGGTCTTCAGGTCCATCGATGAGAAGTACCTCGCATGGCAGAGGTGGTCGAGGGCGTCGTCGATTCGTGGCAGGGGGTACACGTCCTTTTTGGTGATCTTGTTCAATCGCCGGTAGTCAACGCAGAACCTCAGTGTGCCGTCTTTTTTCTTCACGAGTACGACCGGCGCAGCCCACGGACTTTTCGATGGCTGTATAATGTCGTCGTTGAGCATGTCGTCGACTTGAGTCCGGATGGCTTCGCGCTCGTGGGAAGAGACGCGGTACGGTGACTGTGGGGTAGGTCGGGCTCCATCCTCGGTTATTATCCGGTGCTTCGCCAGAGGTGTTTGACGTAACTTTGAGTTCGACGAAAAACACTCGCTGTAGCGACGCAGCAAAGCCAATAACTTGTTCCTTTCTTCTTGCGGTAGCACCGGATTCACGTCGAAGGGGTGCGGAAGCTTGAAGGTATCGTCGGGTGCGCGTTCAAAGTCGGCGATTGCTATCACGTCACTTGCTTGTTGCGTTTCTTCGACGAACGCAATTGCAGCGCCCTTGTTTAAATGCTGGTACTCCTCAGTGAAATTGGTGACCAAAACGTGGGATTTGCGCTGCTTAAACCGCGCAATGCCTCTTGCGACAGACACACCGCGGTCAAGAAGCAACCTTCGGTCACTCTCCACGATAGCGTCGACATCGGGAGCAGCACCTTCACAGTAGACGGTGATCATCAAGCTTGCGCGGGGTGGCAGGGTGACGTGATCATCGGCGATCCTTACAGCTGCACGGTGTTCGGGGTTCGATTCCGCGTCACGGAGTGGTCGGAGGAAAAAGTTATCGACTTCGTCTGCAGATCAATTATTGCGCCGTTGTCCGTCAAAAAGTCCATTCCGAGAATTACGTCGCGGGAGCAGTTGGGCAAAACGACGAACACCGCAGGGTACGTCGTGCCGTCTATGGTGACGCGCGATGGGCAAGTTCCACTTGGCGTCACGAGGTGGCCTCCTGCTGTGCGTATGTGCGGACCGTCCCATCTGGTCATAACTTTCTTCAGTTTAGACGAAAATGGTCCGCTAATTACCGAATAGTCAGCTCCCGTGTCTACGAGGACGACTACATCAAATCCGTCGATGGACACCTTGACGTCGGATGCCGCCTTCCTCGAGTTCCGGGTGCGTCGGGGCGTCGCATCTCGGCTTGTGCGTGTTGGCGGTCGGGCACTGTGCGTCGTCGTTGTCATCGTCTTCTCAGCGGACGTCTCGGTCCGGTAGGGTACGCGTCGCGGCGTATAGCTGTCGTCGTGTACGGGAGTCTCGTCAGGTCTGGGTCGGGTCGTCGGGATGAGGGCATGTTGTGAGTCACTGTCTTCCGCGAGTCGTTGCGTCGTTGGAGGGTTTTCATTTTTCCGCAATCGTGCAACTTTACCTCCAGAAGTTGCTGCTTTTAGTTTCCCCCGCGTGGGCTGGGGGACCTTCCACGGGCGAAGTCAGCATTGCTACGGCGGTTCGGCGATTGGTACGGGTAGGGCGATGGCGAGCGGTTGAAACGGGATGGGCCACGACTGGTTTCAGATAGATACTCGTCGATCTCACGTGGTCGTTGGCCAGGGAGAGGGCGAGGTGCGTCGACGGAGAAACCACGCAGTCCGAGTCTCTTGTATGGGCAGCGACGGTAGATGTGGTCGGCCTCTCCGCAGTGGTAGCACAGAGGACGATTATCGGGAGTTCGCCATACGTCCGTCTTCCTCGGCGTCTGGTTTCGGGCTACCGGGGGTCGGGCGGGTGACAGTGGGCGGCGGTACGGCGGGGCCTCTTGACGGCGTGTTGGCGCAGGGCGGGGTCGACGAACAGCCGCCGAGTAGGTCATAGCCTCGGGCTCGCGCGGTGCTTCGGACGGCACAGAAGTTCCCAAAGCCTGCTGTACTTATTCCCGGATCACTTCGGTCAGTGAAGTGACTTGAGGTTGTGGTGTCGTCATCGGGAAAAGTTTCCGCAGCTCCTCCCTTACCACTGCGCGGATAGTGTCGCGTAGTGAGTCGGAGTTAATAGCCCTGGGACCAATCGTCTCCGAAACTAGCGCATTGATTGGGCGGTCATACTGCCTCGTTCGGATTTCGAGCGTCTTCTCCATCGCGGCGGCCTCAGACGCGAATTCGGACACGGTCTTGGGGGGGTTGCGAACAAGGCACGCGAAGAGCTCTTGCTTCACACCTCGCATCAGAAACCGTAGTTTCTTTTCCTCCGTCATTCCTGGGTCCGCACGGCGGAAAAGTCGCTTCATTTCCTCGACGAAGATTACGACTCCTTCGTTCGGGTGTTGCGTTCGAGTTTCCAGTAAAATCGCAGCTCGTTCTTTTCTCACCACCGTCGTGAAGGTCTTAAGGAACTCGCTTTTGAATTGCGTCCAGTCGGTCAATGCGCTCTCGTGGTTTTCAAACCAAGTTCGAGCTGCATCCTCCAAGTAAAAGAAAACATGCCGGAAGGTTTCTTCATCGTCCCACCTGTTGAAGATCTGCACGCGCTCCAGCTTCTCCAACCATTCCTCTGGATCTTCAGCGGGGGCTCCCCGGAACGATGGCGGTTCCCGGGGCTGCTGCAGCATGATTGGCGACGTTGTTTCTTGTACCATGGTGTTGGTTGCAGCTCTCTTGGGCCCTTCTGGCATCAAACCGAACTCGGGTGGTAAATCTTGCATGCGGGGGCTGGCTCTTGTTGGACTGGCTTGGCGGCTTCCCGAGGTTGTAGTGGGCATGAAGGGTGCGTACCCAGCCCCTCCACCAGATGTCACGACGCCAAGGACGACGCAGTTGTCTTGCAGGAGAAACAAGTTTATTGGAGCGAACTTGTGCTCCCCTAACAACTCAAAAGAATACAGAGGCGGCGAAGCAGCGGTCAACAAAGTGACTTGTGTCAGCGAGCGTCGCAGAATCGAATGCCCCGGCGTCTGCTCTGCAGGCTTTTTATCTTTCGGCGCGCGTGGTTCTGGAACCGTCGATTCGCATCGAGAACATTGTAGATGCAAGAAGATTATTCCGGGATGTTCACGTTAGATCGGAATGCTCTCCCTATCAGAACAGATAACACATGCGGCACAGAAAGAAAGAATGGAACACGCGCTTCCCTTGCCACGGAGATAACACAGACCGGCGCAGCCGGGCGGTAAAAGCAAAACACAAATAAACAAACCCAATGCATGGTTCGCGGCAATATGTCAAGCTGTGGTACGAGTTGACGACAATAGACCTCCAAATGTAACTTGGGCTAGCGTCAGGACGTCGCACACCTAATGGGGACGTTAAGCCGATGCGCAATTGCGTCCATTGCCACGTCACGTGTCTCAGTCACGCCAGGCCGGCACTCGCTTCCCTTCCTAGTTAATGGGGACATTACGCTGGCACATAGCCTCAATCGCAGCCAACGGAGATTTCCTAAACCGGTCCTCGCTGCGGGTATCTTGTTTCTCCGCTCTGCTCAAGCATTATCAAGGGGCGCAGATAATTGTGCGGAATAATACAGTTTATTTGTCGAAAATTCTCAGCACATTTCCCGAAGGGTCCAAATGCACAATATTCAAGAACACTGCCAATGCCATTTTTTATCAAGGATTTTGTAAAGGCGAACGTGTAAATTTAGGCGATTTTTACCAAAACAGCTTGACTTCATCCTGAAATATTACGACGGGACACTAAAACATATCTATAACCCCATCAACAAACCACAACTCTCTAAAGCCAGAAAATCTAATTCATACGCAGATAAGTTACGAACGTGGGAATAGATTCCTGCTCATTCCTTAAGATTTGCCGGTTTAAATAAACGAAACACCGCTCCGCGTCGGACAAAGCGGAGAAGCATTTAGAAGTAAGAGAATGGCGATATGTCATGCCATGCAGGATACGCTGTGACGAGGCTGGCTTAGGGCAGCGGAGTTACCAGATATTCCCAAGCCTGCTGCCGTACCGATTTTCTTTATCCGACCGCGATGGCTGCGCCGTACGACCATCTTGGTGTTTTTAGTCATGCAAGCTGATACTCCTACTCCGCCGCTTCAGCCTTTACTTCAAAGGACAGCCGTTGCGAGGTTTTCGCAGTAGTAAATGCTAGGCTTCAATTTCTCTGACGCTGCCTTTTTTCTAGCAAAGCATATCTGGTTACCAGCGACGAAAAACGAGTGATTGCGGAAGCGATCTTTTCATCTCCATCTCGCTCGGCGTTAACAGGAAGCCAATAAATAGCTTCAATATCGATTTCAGGAAGAGGCGGTAGTTCTAGTTTATTAGCCACAAGAGTAAGCCTTTTCGACTGGGTACTTTTTTGTGTGTGATTTGGCGGAAACATGCATTTAGATGTTTGCCCGCCCGTTTTATTTGCGGTGGTTATTGATATCTTGTTTAGGTTTGTCAACATTCCTGCTTTAACCTTCAGCTGCAGTATTTCCGTGCTTTGTTTCAGGCGGGATATATCGACGTCTTGGCGGCTCATCCGGGATGGGACGTCGTTTTTGTCTTAATCATCCTTACGCATTCATCATTCAGTGCAGTCTGTCGTTCCGGGAACTCCGTTAAGAGAATGCACTTTGAACTTTGTTTCAAGCAAAACAGAGTTAAGTTCAACAATTCCACCATATAGGTAGTTTTCTTGTTTCTCATAAGGCTTTGCATAAGCCCCACTGCTTAAGCAAAGCCTCACGGCTGATAACACCCACAGGCTTATACCTTCGGGGTGATGGGCATATCAAAGATTCTTTTTTTGGCGTCCACCCCGTTTTTTTGTGCATGTTCCTTGTTACTTTCGTTCACATTCCTCAGTGATCAGCCTGTTCGCGATCTAAACAAGACAACATTGCTTCTCCACCAGCAAACAAAACACGACATACCACCTACTTCTAAAACATTTTACTTGAGATTCAGGTATAACGCGCGTGCACGTTATACATCAAAGCTGACAATAATCGTAGTAGTCACTTACCTGACGCGAAACATAGATAAGTTGTGCTCAAAACACTGAAATCGGCCTCTGATGTCAGAAAGCAGTTTCTAGGAGCCAGTACACACAGAACACAAATAAGCCGGAATGGGAGTAAATGGCTTGTGTCATAACTCAGTACCAATTCGGAGTTTTCAAAACTCCTTCCAATGGGAGTTTCGCCTTACTCCCATTATTTCGGCAGTTTTTTTAGTAGCATATGGGAGTTTCATTTTACTGCCACTACAATGGGAGTTTCCAGGGGTACCATTGGGAGTGTATTGTTTCCTCCAACTGGGAGTTTTCAGGGGGCGCATTGGGAGCAGTGTTGACCTGCATTCGAGGTTTTTTTTGTGTGTTTTTGTGCGCTTCATATATATGCGCTGCAGTGGAATTTATTACTGCATTTGGGAGTTCTTAATAAGGGCACAGGCCGCATTTTTATTTTTCGTTGGGGATCACGTAATTTCTAGTCTTTTTCCGCTTCAAACGTTGAATGGCGAAACGTGAAAAGTTTGTTTTCTGCACAGTCAATTTATTGCATAAAAAATACATGGATACGATACACGTGTGAACACGTTAATAAGACAATAAAAACACTGACTCAACAAAACACCTACATCGAGAACACAAAGTATCTTGGTAAGAACTTTATCTACTACAACACTCAACGAAAAAAATTGAAGCCATTTGCAAACAATGAGGTCAGCATGGTGTCGGTGCGCTGTTTGCTTGCACGTGCCTCCCAAACGCTGACGTTGCCGCACCCCCTGGCACGTTCTTCTGGAAGCCACAGCAGCACATTCATTAGAGGGATAGCAAAACGCTTTAAATCTGCGGTAACAAATACATAAGCATATTGGGCATCTGACCTGAAAAAAAAAAAAGAAACGGCACTGTAAAGACGCTGAACTTGTCACTCTTGTGTCCAACTTTCCGTAATGTGTGAATGTTTGTTTAAAGCTACGCAAAATTGCACTTCTGTCCGAGACACCTGCGCTCACTAGTTCGTCAAAACGAAGTGTTCTGCTGTTCAAAAAAGTGCGCGACCCTTCCTTGTGGCGACCAACTTCTCAAAATGCTTCATTTCCCTCTTTTCCTTGCGTGTAGTGTTCTGGGAACGAGCTTCAGGTTTTACCCCCCGCACTGCCCCTCTCTCCCCTCACCGAAAGTTAAGGAAAAATTTCGGTCGGTGTGACGTCTGCGCGTGCCCCCCTTCAAAAAAAAAATAAATAAAATAAGCAGTCGTCTGTCGACTCTACAGAATGCTCCCTCGAATGGCGTTTGCTGGTTATAGTTACACGCGCCTAGCGTACGGAGAGCTCCCACGGAGCCCCGACCTTCTCCCTTTCCAGTGAAAGCAATTAATCGCCGGCGGCACGCGGCAGTCACCCTCCTCGTAGCAGGCGCGGCTGGCACCACACCTACTTCTCAAGAAAAGCGGCTGTCCTGCGACGTTTGACCGGCCAACTTCACCCTCGCTTGCCAGTAAGCCACAGACACAGCCTAACAAAAACACAGCTGTCCAGAGTTCGGACAGTTCGCACAGACACAAGCACAAGCACAAGGACAGTTCGCACAGAGTTCGCACAGACACAACCTAACAGCTGTCCAGAGTTCGGACAGTTTTCATTCTGCTTGCGAGTGTGAACCAGTGAGTGTTCTGTTCGAGACCCGCGCAAATACGCATTGCTTTCACACCGTTCGGCCTCCCCAATGACGTTCCGGGCATGGTGCCGTCTTTCACGCACAACGCCCACCTCCAGTGGCGGAGAATCGCCTGTGCAGTGGCGCGGGAAACACGTTGAGTTTATTTGACGCTAGAAGGGGCACAAGTCTCCCAAAATGTTGCGTACAATAAAAAACGTGAAAATCTTACCTTCAACCACCTCGCAGAGGCACAACCGCGTTGTTTTTAACGAGCCACTCTCAGCGGTCACTGAATTTAGGCCTCGCGTCGGCTCGCTGGCGTATTCCGTCGGCTCGAAGGTCGGTGACACGGAGGCGACGTTGCAGTCCGTCGCACGTAAGTCCAGGGTGGTTCCACAATGTTCGCAACGAGCTTCGGTTGTTGGGAAGCACTTCACATCCGTTCGTCCGGCCGCAAGTTCACACTGGCAATAAATTTTCGGGGGCGCTGGAGCTCACACGACACATGACACCAACTGGCAGCCATTTTGTAAGGACGCGTAAAGGAGGAAGGGGTGAAGAAGGAGGAGAAGGAAATGGAGGTGGCGTGGGAGTTTTTAATACTCCCATTAGTACAAACGCAGTAATCACAGCCAGATACTGCATTTTGTGAAGAGGTACAACCGTGGTAAATGCGCTTATTTACGACGGCTTGTGGCCCCCGGTGTAAACTGGCAGTTTTTCTACCATCATACTACCACACGTGGGAGCAGGCCGCCTGTCGTGAGGAGTTTAAAAGACGTATTCCAGCCAAGAAACTCCCATTCAGGCTAACTTGTGTTTTGTGTGTAGAATGATTATACAAGAAGACGGTAGCATGGCCAAATTTTTTAAGAGTATGGGGTCATGTACGCTACTTGTTTTTCACGGGAACCAGTGCCTGTTCTGATACTCCACAATAATTTAAAATCTGTCTAAACGAGCATGTTCCGCCACTGGCAGGATGTCAGGTAACATAGAACGACACCTGCGCTGGTGTCGGTTCCCTTTCTCGTCCCTGTGTCTGTTCGCGCTTACGTTTTACTCATGGCTGTTCACCAACTAACTCGTCTCTCCATTTTGCTTTGCTAATGAGTCGAGTAGAGCTAATAAGTCGACTGGTTGGTAGCGCCACTGCTACCAACTGGTCGAGCACAGACGAATGCGAGCGCGACAGTTTCTACCGTAGCCCAATGCCTCCTATCGGCTAATTACGGTGTCGCCAGACCATTCCCAGCAAAGGCACAGCCAGAACGAAGGATCGTGTAGCGGCAGTCTCCCTTCGCCGGCCTTTTACGCTCGGTGCTGTCCGATACGAGGTGATGAACAGCGCCATTATTGATTCAGCATTCCGCAGTCAAGATGTCGCGCGGATGGACGCCAGAGAGGACAGTGAGACCCCCGACTCTTCTGTTCAATGTTTTCAATCAGGCAGCATATAAAATTCATAGGATTAGCGAGAGAAATCTCCGAACTGCGCCGGCCACACTGAACTCCAGCACCGCCGCGTCCACACGGAAGCAGCTTGAGTATTTTTTGTCTTTTTTGACATTTTCTTGGCCAATTTCGACGCGTCTTTGTTTCACAGAGAAACTGTTGGCCTCTAGGTGGCCAGCATCTTCGTGTCCTTACAGAAGAGCGGGAATGCTAATGCACGAGCGTTGTTTCGCGCGTTTATCTTTTCTAGTGCATTTTATGTAACGCATCCTCGCCAGGGCTAAAGGGCCGACGAATGCTTTTTTTATCTTTTATTGTTTCTGATACACGTGCCGCCTTGGAACGCGTCGCAGAGAATTGAGCGCGACGAGGGCTTTCGTGGATGCTTTCTGCAGACGCCAGCCGAGTGCACGACCTCAATAAACCGAACCCGCCGTACAGATCGCATTTTGATTTGGTCTTGGCCAAGAATGTAGCAAAAATTGTGGTTAAACACACCACATCGTGTACCAAAGCGGCTATAAAGAACCTATCCTTACCACTACTCTGACGTAGTGAAACATTTCGTACTCCGATGAGCACGTGTAGCGGTCTTCCAACAGCTTTGCGGGACCGTCCATCTTCGTGGGGACGGAATGGCGATTCAATATTTTTGCTGTCCCGAATTACCGACTCCGAGTTGCAACATTGTCAGGATCAAATAGTTGGGATTTTCGCTAAGCTGGTTCACTAATATATTGTGAGGCTTTGTGGATGACGCACTGATTTTTTTTTTTTTTTTTGGCTGTAATGTACCATTTCAAGGGCTCCTGCTTCAGGCGGGTGCTAAGCCGAGGACCCTGGATGATTTTTGGGCTCTATTCAAGTATCTGGACTACTTTTTACGCGAACTCCCACAAAAAACGCTTTTGTTGGAGCCGATGTGAAAGGCTGTTGCTTTCATTCGTCTTCTAATCTGGTCAACCAAACTAATTCGCCGCATGGATGCTTCATACTGCGATACACAATAGGGGGCATCTAGCGCTAGTATATAGGTGAGACTCACTTCAACGAGTACGCATCGTGGACCGCCAATAAATGCTCAATTTCAGTGGTATGGCTCGCGGACAAAATAAAATGCGTGTTGTCACGGCGGAAACAGCAATATTGTTTCTAGTAAAATTCTTGTAAAAATATTGAGTGCGGCAAAAGATAGAATTCTGTATGAGAAATGTTTTAAAAGCGCCACGCAACCCGAACAACGACGATAATGTAGCTCCTGCTGTCGCATGTGCTGTCATATGAGCCGCAAGAAGTGGTGTCGTAAGCCCGGCCAAGTATGGAGTAAACACTGTCAGCCCTGGCAGCTCGTATGGCGGCTCCCTCGACAGCACGCGGCTGCAGCGCAGATTGCCCTATAGTGTATGTCCTTTGTGTTTTTTCCCCACGTGTTCCGCCTGGGGCCATACACTTGCACGAAGTGGAAGATTGAAGGGAAGGGCCATGGCTCCCGATAGAAGGTATTGATCAGCACAGGCTTTGCTATTCCCGCCTTAAGTGATTCGAGCGGCACTAGCTGCTGTTAGTTTGATTCTTGTAAAATGCTTGCGAAAAACAAAAGCACTGGCATACCTATGTGGCGATGTCCCACCTCGCCTCATCTCCCTGAAATTTTGACGTTTGCTAAGGAGGAGAGGAGCGGGAAATGAACGAGGCCACTGGCTCTGTCTCTTGTGAATTAACGACCACCGGCGAATATTGTCGAGTTGAAAGCGATGCCCTATATGTTACGCATCTTCGATGTGTTACGCATCGATGTGTTACGATGTTACGCATTTTCGAGAGGATTAGCCAGTTAGCGGCGTCCCTAAGCGTCCTCAGAAGCGTCTTCCACTGCCGCCGTGCCGTGCCCTGGCATCACTTCTGCGGCTAAAGGACCCGGCTTCGCTCTCTGCAACCTGGATCGGAAGATTTAGGCGACTGTCTTGTTTCGCATTACCCGGCCAAAAACGGTGCCAAGCTGTTGCACAATCCATTTACTGATGGTGCATTCGCTTCGCCATTAGAAAAAACCGAAGTTTACATCACTGGGCTGCAAAAACGGAGGGAAGCTATTGTACAAAACCCTGCGACATCTGGTTGGTCAATGTGGGGACGTTGTACTCGAGTTCGTTGTAAAAGCCCGATTGTCGAAGACCCTCGCGATTGTTGTTTTTTTAAACACAAAAAGGCGTTGATCGTAGAAGGCGTTGATCGAAGAAAAGCGAAGCCTCACAACCAACACCGCCACTACGACGTCGAAGCCAACTCTAGCAAGGCAACGGCGCAAGTAGAACGAGCGTTGAAAAGTAAAACTCATAATGTTTTGTTCTTTTTGACGGGAACTACTTTAGAAGAATGAACGGCATTACGCCCCCTACCACGTGCAATAACTACTGCAAGCGATACCTACTAACAGTGGAAACGATATAGACAGAAGTACGACAACACTAATCCAGCCAAATCTTCATCACCCACCCACCGTCTTCCTTTCAACCCAGTACTGCCGAACCAGGGGACTTTAAATGTGGGAAATACGTTTTTTAAATGGCGTTGAGCCTGAACCAAGTCAAGTGTTTTTTGAAATATTAACCATGACAGTACGAAAAAGTTTAAACATGTGTTAAAAGACATCTGAATATCGTTTATGCGCGTCGACGTTTAAAATGCTGTTCTTTGTGTAAAAAGTACTGCTAAAAGTATTCAAAAACAAACGCTATGGCCATTTGGTTCCTACCACTATTCAACCCTTTTCCATGCGCAAAGTTCTTAAGAAATCGTTAGTATAATTAGCATAGAAACTTCGTTCGATCCATCAATGCACTGATTTTAAAGCGGACACCGTATATAATCTGGTAGTGTTATAGCGCCACCATCATCATCAGCAGATTGGCCAGCTGGCACGGAGGACTCGGCACTCGGCCCCCGCTCTGGAGCGGCGCCCCTGTTCTACTCACCTCGTCCTGACCATGGCGCAGCCAACGCAACCACAATAAACGTAGGCTCGGCCTCACCATCTCGTCGGCCGCCTACAATTTGGTGACCCGGACAAGCGCCTTCGCCATGGCTTCGCACCGCTGCTTCTCCAGCCACAACGCGGACGACGGCACGCGACGAACATCCATCGCCCTCCCAGACCTTCCCTTGCTGATTCCGTTTGACTCCATCACAAACCACGCTGCATGGTTCGTCATCCTGGAAAGCCATTTTTATGTATATGACATCTGCTCCCCGGAAATCAGGTACCTCGTGACGTTACAGAAGCTACCTGCTGACCTCATTGAGCAGATCCAGCTGCCGACTCCAGGCCCCAGTGCGTATGACGGCTTAAAAGACACTGACCTCAACCACTACGGCGTGGAAACCCGGCAGACGACAATCTCAACAGAACCTGCAGCCGTTACCACCACCAGTCCTCCTCAGAAAACGCCCTCGGCCCATCCCCGCAGGGGGCACCTTGTGTACTCAAGGTGTTTTGGTGAGTAGCGCCACCATGGTCCCGAGCTCCGCAGGGGTGCCTACTGCCGTAGGCACTTGGTGACTTGCAACACCACGGACCCGAGCACATGTGGGTTGGACCCACCCACGCCCCGGCTGTGCGTGGCTGAGCCGTGTCCGGGGAAAAGGGAATCCTGGTGGCTGAGCCAAAGCCGGGGTTGTTTTGGACCTTCATGGCCCCCCGGTAGAGGCAACACACCACTTTGGCCCCTGCTTCTCGCAGACGGTGCCCCCGGTCTGACCCGCCCGGGGGGAACCAGCCAGTCGCCTTTTCCTGCCTCCCTCTCAGCTCTTTCACCTTCCTGTCTTCTTTTCTACCCCTATCCTGTCATCTCTTCTTTTCCTCATTTCCACACATTTCCAGGCGGCGAGGGTTAACCCTGGGTAAGGAATCAACCTTGAGGACTTAAACAGGGTTATAGCAGCTATGTATGGCTAACGCGCATCTAGCGCGTTCCCAGGTTGGGCTCGGTGGTGGGCGGCCAGCATAGCTGCTGAATTGATTTCACTTGTTATGGCAACAAGATTTTCTGCATCCCATGATCGTCCTCCAAAACGGGGACGCAACGAAGCAGTCCACAATTTTTCACTCCTAAAAAGTCAGAAAATTTCCTAAAGTTCCACGTCATGCACTGTGAAAAAGAAGGCTTGTCAATGAGACGTCTGTCACCATTCTTGGTAGCCAAAGTTTTAACGAATGAGCTAGGCGGCGGTTATAAAGTAAGCAAGTTGGGAAGCGGTGACCTTCTCCTAGAAGTACAAGATGCAGCTCAGTGTGCCAAGTTGACGAAAATAACCGCTGTTGGCGACAATCCTGTGAGCATCAGTCCCCACCGATCTATGAACACTACCAGAGGTGTTATTTCTGATGAACACTTTCTGAACTTGTCTGAGCAAGAACTCCTGGAAGGGTTCGAGGGCCAGAATGTTGTGAATGTTCAACGAATCAAAATACGTAGAGATGGGAAGGAAATTTCGACCAAGCATGTAATCCTCACATTCTCGACCAGCGTACTGCCCGAGTCTGCCGAGGCAGGCTACGTTAAAATCCCTGTGCGTTTGTATATTCCAACCCCCCGACGCTGCTATAAATGCCAAAGATTTGGCCATGGTTCACTAAGCTGCCGAGGCAAGGCAGCATGTCCAAAGTGTAGCCTCCCCGACCACTCGTCTGACACCTGTGAAGCTCCACTCCACTGTGTAAACTGCATGGGAGAGTACGCCGCGTACTCGCGCTTGTGCGCGCAATGGAAGAAAGAAAAAGAAATAATTGCTCTGAAGTATAAGGAAAACATTACCTTTAGGGAAGCACGACAGAGACTGTTCCTGACACACACTAGCTTTGCCGATGTAGCGCGACGGGGGGCGGCGCTACACTCGGTTCGAGTTCCCCTTGGAACCCTCCCAGTGAGGCCCCAAGGGACACCCCAAGCCCCCTCAGTGCCGGTGGCTAAGGCCACTGCACATGGCACAAAAGAAGCATCAAGGGCTGCCCCAGCACCCCTTGATGCCAACGCTAGGCCCCTTGCTGGCACTGCAGCGCCGCTCCCTGCTGAGAGGCACGCTGCCGCAACCAGCCAGCCTAACCCTGCTGACGAGGCTTCGCAAGAAGCCATGGACACAACGCCAAGCCCTCCGTTGCGTGGTACGCCGATAGGGCGCGGCACGTCGCTCGACCGTTCAAAGCAAAATACACCTAGGGTCACGGCTCCTGGGAAGGTGTCTTGAGCCTGGTGGCACTTCCTTAATCCTTGTTCAGCATAAGCTGATGGTAACTGATAATGTAGTCCAATGGAACTGCAGAGGCCTCCTGAAAAACTTGGACGATATCTATGAATTGCTCTCACAACACCAAATAAGTATTATGTGTCTCGAGGAGACACACTTGAGGACGAACCAAACTAACTTCTTAAAGAACTACTCTGTATTTAGGAAAGACAGGGATGGCTGCATGCATCCCTCTGGAGGAGTTGCGATTATCGTGCAAAAATCAGTGGCATACCAGTTCTTACCGCTACAGACCAGTTTAGAGGCTGTAGCCATACGAGCCATTATCTTTAATAAACTGGTAACAGTATGCTCACTGTACATACCTCCAGACCACGGGCTCTCCAGTATGGAGTTTGAAACATTAGTTGATCAGATGCCAGAGCCGTATCTGCTAGTTGGGGATTGTAATGCTCACCACCCACTCTGGGGTTCTGCACGCACGGATGCTAGAGGACGCCTCGTTGAAAAGTTTCTGCTATCATCTGGAGCATGAATACTTAACAAGAAAGACCCAACATATTATAACACAACACATGCCACGTACTCCTGCATAGATCTCGCCATAGCCTCTCCAGTTCTGTTTCCAGCACTCCAGTGGAAGGTCATTAATAACCTGTACGGAAGTGACCACTTTCCAGTGAGCCTCAAGCTTGTAGACAATAAACAAGACAACACTCCATGCCCACAAAAGTTCAAGGAGGAGGCCGCAGACTGGAAAAAATTCAAAGAGCTCTCTGAGTGTCACTATACACTTATAGACAACCTTGGTATTGATGAAGCTGCTGAGACTCTGACCACCCATATAATTGAAGCTGCGCTGAAGTCCATCCCCCAGACTTCTTCTAGTAGGGTTGCTAAGCCGAAACCTTGGTGGAATGATGATTGCAGGCAGGCCCGTAAGGAACAGAATAAGGCATGGGGTGTCTTGCGTAGGTGCCCAACGACTGAAAATTTGGTACTTTTCAAGCGGGCAAAAGCCAATGGCAGACGGATTCGGCGTATTGCGAAAAAAGAAAGCTGGAATCGTTTTGTGTCATCAATCACATCATATACTGACACGCGGAAAGTATGGAGGAGAATTAAAGCACTCCGAGGAAGTAACACTCTTACGCACCCTTTGGTCAGCACATGTGGAGACACTTTACAAGACCAAGCGAATGCCCTAGGCAAGCATTTTGAGTATGTATCAAGCTCAGCTCACTATTCAAATAACTTCCTGAGACACAAGAATGCCGAGGAACGGAAGATTGTACGTGACAAACGGCAGTCTGAGGTAGGGTATAATTGCCCCTTCACTATGCAGGAGCTTAAAGTGGCGCTCACTACTTGTGGTAAATCATCACCAGGTCGAGACCGAATAACATACACCATGATTAAGCACCTGCACGACGACACGCTAGAAGCGCTCTTACTGTTGTTTAACAAGATCTGGCGTGCAGGGCAATTTCCAAAAGTGTGGAAAGAAGCTATTGTGGTGCCGATTCTAAAGGAGGGGAAAGATCCATCACTTGCAACTAGTTTCAGACCGGTCGCTTTAACCAGTTGCTTATGCAAGGTCTTCGAAAAAATGATTAACCGTCGCCTTATCTATTTTCTTGAGTACCGTGGTATTATAGACAATCGCCAGGCGGGTTTTCGCTCTGGTAGATCGACAGCAGACCACCTAGTGGCTATTGAATCCTACATCAGGGATGCATTTGTTCATAAGCAGCATTGTTTATCAGTTTTCTTTGACCTCCAGAAAGCTTACGACACAGCCTGGCGTTACGGCATTCTTTGCGATCTTCGCCGCCTTGGAGTTTGTGGAAACATGCTGAACAGTTTGAAAGATTACCTTTCGGAGCGCACCTTTCAGGTTAGGGTTGGAAATGTCCTCTCGAGGATGTTCGTCCAAGAAAATGGAGTGCCGCAGGGTGGTGTGCTCAGCTGCACCCTTTTTATTGTTAAAATGAATTCCTTAGGAACTGCACTGCCTCGCTCCATATCCTACTCGCTATATGTTGATGATGTGCACATTGCGTTTAAATCATGTAATATGTCCATTTATGAGAGGCAAATCCAACTAGCTGCAAACAAACTTACAAAATGGGCAGATGAGAATGGCTTCTGTTTTAACCCAGAAAAAAGCACGTGTGTGGTCTTCTCTAGGCAGCGTGGTATCCGCCCAGATCCTGTTATTAAACTCAATGAAACACCCATAGCAGTAAAAAAGGAGCACAAGTTCCTTGGGGTTGTGCTTGATGACAAACTTTCATTCATTGCACACCTCAAACGCCTTAAAGTTAAATGTTTGGATACAGTCAGGATCCTGAAAGTCATCTCACACCAGTCTTGGGGTACTGACACAAAGTGCCTATTGGCCTTATTCAATAGCCTTGTGAGGTCCCGCATCGACTACGGGTGTCTTGTTTATCAATCTGCCGCGAGAACAGCACTAAAGATGTTAGACCCTGTCTACCATCTTGGCCTTCGTCTGGCTACAGGCGCTTTCCGAACAAGCCCTGTTTTAAGCCTGTATGTGGAAGCCAATCAGTGGTCTCTTGAAACACAGCGGAAGTACACTGGGTTGAATTATGCTCTAAAAGTGACATCCTTGACCGGACACCCGAACAGCACTCTAGGTAACCAGGCAATCAAGCTTTTTGAAAAGCGACCTGCCATGGCTGAGCCATTCCTTCTGTCGGTGAGGGCACTGGCCGCAGACCTGGGAATATCCTTCACTGACGCTCAGAAAACCAGCTTTGCTGACTTTGTCCCTCCATGGGATCTCTGCCCTATCTCTTATGATCTCTCTTTTATGAAGATTGACAAAAGAACCGCTCCAAAGGAATTAATTATTCAGCATTTTTTGTTTTTCAGAACAAGTACAGAGCATCTGAGTTCTACACAGATGCGTCCAAGTCAGCTGGTGCAGTATCATGTGCTGCACATGGTCCCAACTTTTCCACGTCAAAGACTATGCCTGAAGCCACATCTATATTCACTGCTGAAACACGCGGCCTTGTATTGGCTGTAGAATATATTATTGAGAACAATGTCCAAAAGTCAGTGATATTCACTGATTCTCAAAGTGCTGTGCAGGCTTTAGCATCAGGAAAGTTACAAAAAAATCAAGTCTTTAATCAATTGCTAAAACTACTGTGCTCAGCCCACAAACAAAAACTTGAAATCACTGTCTGTTGGGTCCCAGGTCACTGCAGCATAGCCGGAAATGAGCAAGCAGACAGGAATGCTGTAACTGCAGCTCTTCGGAGTGACCTAGATATTCAAAGCGTCCCGTACGAGGATCTTAAAGCGGTCTGTCGGGAGCAAAAGTCTGGATTCCACGCGAGCGGCGGCCGAAATGCACTGGAGCGCCACCCTGCGAAAGCTCGCCTGCTGCGAGACACCGGCTGCAGGGCCTATCTTAACTGCACGCATGTTCGTTCGCCCACACGAGTCTGATACGGTTTTTTTTTTCACGGAAAGACCGAACGGTGTCGCTTCGGCTGTCCATGTAGCGCGCCTTTTGAAAGTGGTCACAATCAGGGGCGCAACTTCCGATCACTACAGCATGAGCTGCTATCTGTGGGCGCGTTGCGCTCAGCAGTGTGCTTTTCTTTTTTTGTTACTACTTCTTATTACCGTTGTCTTTCACAGATATTCGCAATATTCGCAATGTGGGATTCAGCCGCAAACCACTACACGCGCCGGTTTGAATGAAGCCTGTCGCATGCGTGAGTTCGTTTCATCGCAAATAAAAAAGAAACTAAAATTACGCCGACATGTTCAAAATTGGTGCTAGCGCCTATAGCCATGCGCAGTCTCGAGCGCACCGTCACTTTTCGGCGTCGTAAAGTGAATACCATGATGGGATTATCACCACTGCAAGCGTGCGATTGGACCGTTTCATGTAGTAAGCGCTATTTAAGATCGCTGTTCGTTATTGACGTTGTCACTCGCGAAAATGCCGCCACCGGTCCCCGTCAACGAGAGGAAACGCATTGTTGAGTTATGCCTGCAAGGAATTTCTCAGCGCGAGATCTGCCGTCGGACTGCTAGATCCCGAAGAGCTGTCCGCCGAGCAATTCAGGCGTACAGGGACGAAGGAGGCCGCCTTGAAGATTCTGAGCGCAGCGGAAGACCGAGGGCCACCGACGAAGAGTCTGATAGACTAATAATCGCCATGGCTGCCACAGATCCCTTCATCAGCGCCAAAGAGATCCGTGAGACACTTAATTTGGATATTTCTTGTTGGACTATCCGACGTAGATTGAAAGAGGCCGGGCTGAATAACTGTGCGGCCGCACAAAAGCCACGTTTAACGGAGAGACAAAGGCGTCTGCGACTGGAGTTTGCCCGCATAGTGGAGCAATGGGAGCCGGACGACTGGAGAGAAGTCGTATTTACTGATGAGTCCTCTTTTTCAAGCCGATGGGACCAGCAGCAGCGCGTCTGGCGGCCAGTAAATTGCAGGTATGGTCGGCGCCGTTTATTGTCATTGCATAAATAAGAGTCTCTCTGGTGCAATTATCAGTTGAAACATTCTTATTGAGTATCACAGTAATTCACCTTAATTCTGTGAATATGTTTTGCCCCTATTTTTGCTATAATATAATATCGTACTAAAATTATGTACGGATAGCAGCAAGTGACCTTGTACTTTATTTGTTGTCCTTTTTGTGCGGTGTAGACTACTCAATGCGTCATATTATTTTGATAATAAGTTCGAAGCTCTTCGAAGTTAGGGCTGGATGTGCATCCGTTAAGGAAATACGCTTCCTGTATTGGTGGTAGAAAAGTATCAGTATTTTCGTGGCATTTGCT
Source organism: Haemaphysalis longicornis (assembly GCF_048455015.1). Lineage (NCBI taxonomy): Eukaryota > Metazoa > Arthropoda > Arachnida > Ixodida > Ixodidae > Haemaphysalis > Haemaphysalis longicornis. Next base: position 233,561,017 of record NW_027526335.1, read on the forward strand.
TACAGCAGGGCCAGCCTGGTTTTTCGTCAAAATGTATTTTTTTACACGCTTGCTTACACTTTTTTAAATAGATACCTGCCGCCATGGACCCAGACTGTGTTGTCCAGTGGGCGATGCACAGTCAACGTCTGGGGAGCCATCAGCAAGGACGGCCTGGGACCACTTGTACGGATTGAAGGGCGGTTTCAAGCACGCTCTTACTGCGCGATACTTGAGAAAGACTTCATTCCGTACGTCCTGGACGGGCCGTTCAAGGATGGCTGCTGCCTCCTCCAGCACGACCGGAGCCCCGTCCACACCGCGCGCTCCGTGACGGCACTGCTGGAAGACCTCGCGATCAGGACTTTGGAGTGGCCGCCGGTCGGGGCGGACTTGAATCCTATCGAGAGTGTGTGGGGGCTAATGAAAAAACGCCTTGCTGGGCGCCATCTCATCAGTTCCACTTCCGACACCCTTTGGGCTGCAGTAAAAGAAGAATGGGAGGCACTCCGAGCTACCCAAGGACTCGTTTCTTCACTTTACGAGTCTATGCCAAGGCGCGTAGCCGAGGTGATTGCCGGCGATGGACATCTCACACGCTACTAAGGGCCGTTACCGAAACAAGGTGCCAGTCTTCATGCTTTTGCTTCATTTTTGTTTAAATAAATAACCTACGACCCCTGTGCGCTCTTTTTTTTTAACTAGGAGACACCGGAGTGAAAGCCACACAGTTTTTCTGTTCCACTTGATGCGCCCACTAAAATTCTTTTCTTTCAAGCTTCAGTTTTCCTACGTTGCGACCAGAACGAAAAAATGCCTACGATAATTTCTCAGTTGAAAAGCATTCATTCGATAAAAGCAGTCGCGAAGCTACACGCTTCCTTAAACCAGTTTGAGATTATTGTTTTGCGGTGCAGTCGCAGATAGCAACTACTTTCGATGTGCAACGCTGATAAAGAGTGACGCAAAACTACCCGTTCAACGCATCAGTGGCCGCTTACTGCCACTCACTGAGACCGTATCGCAAATGCTACACGCCGACGGAATTGCCCAGTCGTAAATGCTAGACACGGCCGAAGCGACACCGTTCGGTCTTTCCGTGAACAAAAAGCGTATCAGACTCGTGCGAGCAAACGAACATGCGTGCAGTTAAGATAGGCCCTACAGCCGGTGTCTCGACAGCAGGCGAGCTTTCGCAGGGTGGCGCTGCAATGCATTTCGGCCGCCGCTCGCGTGGAATCCAGACTTTTGCTCCCGACAGTACGTACGTAAGAGGCTGCGCGACCAATGGCAGGAAGATTGGAATGGGGAAACAGCAAACAAATTGCACATGGTAAAACCCAAGTTAGGTAGATCGATCTGTGAGAAATGAGACAGGATCACAGAGGTTACTCTCTGTAGACTGCGCATAGGCCACACCCATGCTACACATGCGTACCTATTGAAAGGAACAGAACAGCCACGCTGCTTGAGGTGTGGAGGGTCGCTATCAGTCATTCACGTACTGGTAGTATGCAAACAACTTGAACCGCAAAGAAAGCTTCATTTTCCAGAATTGTACACACGCATGATCCCTCAACACCCATTGCTGTTTTTATCAGACGAGCCACTTTTCTCTACTAACCGTGTTTTTAAGTACCTCTCAGACGTAGATTTTTTAAGGTATGTGTCGTATCACCCGTGAGCCGAGCCACCATCGCACGCTAGAACCCGGTAGGGCCACTCATTGCTACCGCAAAGACGGTGGCAAGGGGTGCACGTACAGAATACCTGTCATAGAGTCAAATGTTTTTACTTGGCCCTCTACACCAACAGAAATCTGAGATACCTTTTATTATATATTCTCTACTTTATATTCTCACTTGAATAATCCTCATCATAGTACTGGCGCTCTTTGGCCTTGATGCCCCTGCGCCAGGAAAACCTAACATCATCATCATCAGCCCTCGGCCCATGTACCCGAACCCTCACTAGGTGACGGGTCTGCGATTTTGGGCGCGTATCTCGAGCTCCCAGGCACACCTACACCGACGGGATTCACAGCCGACGTCGTCACGGACGTCAACCGACTGGAGCCCTCCTCCTCCCCTACAACCACCCCATGCCCGCGCTCCGTGCAGTCGCAGCATAAGCCCTCATTCACACAGCCGTCACCTTCTCCGACACGGCACCGTCACGTCAACAAAAAGTGACGTTGACGGAACGGAGAAGTGTTCAGACTGGATCTACACGGGAGCTTTCCGTCAGATTACAGGGTCGTCTGCCTAGTGATCAGTTTAGCCTAGAATTGAGCGTTTTTAACCCGAAAAGTAAATAAAATGGTTTGTGGTCACTTTTCGTTAAATTTAGCCGTAAAAATTTGTTTTCTGATTAGCTGGTTTAGCGCGGGGCATGGTCCCGTCACGTTGACGTGACGGAAACGTAGAGCTCCGCCTCCCGTCACCGTCGCACCGTTTTCGGCGAGAAATCGGTCGAAAAACGGCGCCCATGACGGAAGACGGTGACGGGACGGTGACGTGACGGGGTGAAAAACGGCTGTGGGAATGAGGGCTAACTCGGACGAGACGCATGTCGTGGCTCCCTTTTCCGACCCCGATGTGCTCACGTCTCCTATTGTGGTGCCGTCAACGCCTAAGCCGGAGTCTGGAGGGAGGGAGGCTGCTAACCATGGCGTCTGCACCCCGGCCTCACAACTAAAGTGAACTAGAATACTTGGGCAGAGCAACACGCCCAGGTGTCCCTGACGAGCGCTCTGGCAAGGCATCCACCACTGGTGCTCCTCGGCCCGCGTTCCTGTGCGCGTGGCCTGCGGAACGACCAAGCGCAGCGCGGCGCACCCAGCGGATCGCTTCCGACGTCATCAGTCGCTGATGTCGCCGCTAAAGGAGCGCGATGCTGCACCTCGACGCAGACATCGCCATCGACGGCGGAAGCACCCGCCAAGAAAGCGAGTTTCGTCGCTGGCACTTCTGCGGCGCCCTCCGGCGAGTTATCAGCGTCGTCTTGCCCAGCGTCTCTCGCACGCACGCTGTGCGCGGCGACTCGGGATTCGTGCAGCTGCTCATCGGCGCTCTCGGACTTGGACGTCTTGCTGTGGCCGAGGTCAGTGCAAGCATCTTGCCACGGACTCACGTCGAACCCGCGCCGCGGGGCTGCACCTGAACCCGTTCTCGGCACTTCGTCGGAAGCGCCATCCTTTTCGCGCATGCAGCCGAACGTCGGTGTACCTGCGTAGCGGGTGGCTGTTCAACGGGCGCCCATTCTGCAAGCATCGCCTCGTCGTCTATGCAGTGGCCGCGGCTGGCGTCACTTTTCTTCTGGGCTGCTACACCCTACGCCAACTCGTCCCATCCTCCACTCCCAGCCTCGTCCACCAGAGGCTTCCCCACATCCCGGACGCTGCCTCGCCGACGACCAGGACCGTGCGGTTAGTCAACCCCTGCCAACGGACCACTGACTGGCCACGGAGTCTTCCTGACTACGGACAAATTGTGCATACCTGTGCATAGTGCATAGTGCAGTTCCCTGCATTGCTATTTACATTTGTCACTTTACGCGCTTCACGGTAGGGGGCGGGAGCCCTGTAGCGCCATCATCATCATCTTCTTAAGCACCACCATCATCATCAGCAGATTGGCAAGTTGGCACGGAGGACTCGGCACTCGGCACCCGATCTGGAGCGGCACCCCTGTTCTACTCACCTCGTCCCGACCATGGCGCAACCGACGCAACCACAATAAACGTGGGCTCGGCCTCACCACCTCGTCGGCCGCTTACAGTGTCATTCCGCCACTAACTGTTATCATATTGCAACTTAATTCAATGGAAATTAAGACAATACCTAACATATTCCCACTTCGTCAAATTTCACAAAGCTTGAAGAACCGTGGAACCCAGCCTTGAAGACGCGTACACGAGGAGAGAGCAGAACAACGCACACGCTGGAACTATCAACAGTTGAATCAATAAAATGTAGAAGGATAAACAAGGTCAGGGCGTGCGCCGTAAAAACGTAAGAGACATGCGCATGACGCATTTCGATATCGGCTCTTTTTCAAATATTCGGCTTCTTTGCCTGATAAATCTAGTGAGGGCACACTCATCAAAACTGTGCTTTCGCATGCTTCGATCACCTCCCTCGCGCGCGCTTTGCGGCTCCCCTAGCAGTCATTTCAGTTTCGCCAAAGAGGGCGTGCATCCACACCCTCGGCAATGGGCAGGCAGGTTTGCCCCTCCTCCTGACGTGACCGAAGTTCCACATCCGTTTGGACGAACATTAAGACAGCGTCCCCTCTGCCCTATATACACACTTTATCGTACTTCAGCGGTATGCGGCAGATCACTTCGCGAATTTTGTGGCATGGCAGGTTGTGCACATGTTCATTGGTTTCCGTTTTTCAGTTTTGGGACAAGCGCTTGCCAGTTTACGCAATTCCGAAAACACTACATGTACCGCATGTCTGGTGCCAACTTATTTAATATTGTGCGACATCTTTTGAATGTACGGGATTACTTACACATTCTTACGGTCCTCAAACGCACGTGCTTGTACCCACCTACCCGATTATTTTTCATGTTGTTTAACTTTATTTCGTCTACCGATCTTAAAACAGTTTCAGGAAAATCTGCCCCCTCTAAACCCTGAACTTTATCGCCAAACATTGTTCCATTGAATGCTGACAGCTTTTCCTAAGGGTGTTGCTAAAGCGCAGTGATGCGATGCCGCGTTTGACTAACTTGAATGGGATGACTCGATTTGTAAAAGCTATTTCTTAATGCGAGGAGAGGGTATCCAGCACACGTGCGCAGTATTGCGAAAGGTTAGTTTTAAATCTAAAAATGTTATTTTGTTCTGTGAAGCCAGTTCCTTCGTAAAATTTAACACTCTGGTAAACGCTTTAAAAGAGCTAAAAACTTTACCTGACACCCTTTCTAAGTCCGCAGAATTCGTCAGGTTTAATAAAATCAGAAAGTCGTCAACATACCTGAAGGCCATCACTACCCTATCGTCAACCAATGCGCAGCTCAGAGCACTGTCACACTTGGAAAGAACAATATTGCATGAAACGGGTGCCACACTGGACCCTCTACAGAATCTGTTCTTCTGTACGAAAAGCTCCTAAAAATCAGCAAACTCTAGGCGAATATTCACTAAAAAAGAGCCCATCTCCCCGCGAGGGGGACTCGAGTAAATGCGTCGCATAGGGGGTGGGTGTATTGCGTTAACATTTAGTGTTTGGGGAGTTGGTGGTAGTGAATGCGTTGTATCAGCAGCTTTTTGACGTCGTTTGAATGAGTCAAGGATATAAGACGCGTTCGTAGCCTTTCATTCTGTGTCGGTTTTGCGGCGCTGTGGGAAGAGCACCATGTACCTCGCGTTCCGCCCACAGGTAGTGAATGCGTTGTATCAGCAGCTTCTTGACGTAGTTTGAATGAGTCAACGATATAAGGCGCGTTCGTAGCCTTCCATACTGTGTCGGCTTTGTGGCGCAGTGGCTAGAGCCCCATGTACCTTGCGTTCCGCCCGCAGGGTCGTGGGATCGAAACCAGGCGCCGGTAAGTATTTTTTTATATAGTGTAGGGGGAGGGCTGAGGACCTGTTGTTGAGAGCGAGGAGGGTAGCGTGATGCGGGAGAGGAGGAGTGGGGGAGAGGGAGCACCTGGACGGCTGTTGCGGACGCCGAGGCACGCCGACAACGCCGGGTGACATCGTGAGTTAAAGAAATGCTCTGCATTTAAAAGCCGATATCGAAAGGCGTCATAAGCATGCCTTTTGTAGCGTAAGCTACACTGGCCGAGGTTGAACAGTTTCGTTTGGACCTTGAAGCCTTGAAGGGCCGTGCTGCGCAAGCCCGCGGAGCATTGGATTGGATTAGCTTGAATTGGCTTGACTTTGATTGGATTGGATTAAATTGGCTTGTATTGGATTGGATTGTAAATCCAATCCAATTGGAGTACGGTTGTGTAGAGAATCGTGTTTCCACATTCGCCGGTCTGCGCATTCCAGAGGGGTGACGTCATAGCCGCGGCAGACGCACTGGCGCCGGCGCGTCCCAGGCGGCACAGAAAGTGTGCCCCAAGACCGGCCCGTCTATGGCCGCTTTCTGGCATGTCCGGCCAGCATCCAGATTCTGGCAGCCACTGATCATGCGTTGAACGGCCAACATTCGGCAACCAGCGCTTGGGTATTTTTCCGTCCGCCCGTGTCCGGACGCACAACGGCAGCTAACCGGCTGCCAGATATTCAATTCTCTTACGGCTGCCGATGTTGAGAAAGAGAACGGCCGAAGCACGGCCTTAGGGCATCCGTTTTTTCTTCGGTAAGCGGTAATCGGCCGAAGCACGGCAAGCGACCGGCCACAGAATATGCGTATTCTTGCGGCAGTTGGTGTTTGAAAGGAGACCGGCCGGAGCGCGGCTGCCGTGCATTCATTGTTTCAACGGTCAACCTCGCGTCCGGCGGTAGAATATTTTTCTTCGGGCAACCAGTGTTATGAAGGATACCGGCCGACATACGGCCCCAGAATATACGTTTTTCATTCGGTTAGCTGTCCTCGCCCGAATTACGGCAAGCGAATGGCCACAGAATATTTGGCAACCGGTGTTCAAGAGGAGCCCGGCCTACGTGAGGTATCTGGTTATACGTCATTTTTTCGGCAAACGGAATACAGCCGAACAACGGCACGCGCCTTGGCGCCGAGAATTCATGCACAGACGTGTTTGGAAAGAGACCGACGGGTTTTTTCCTGGGGGGAGAAAAAGCCGTTAGGGAGCCGAACGACGGGAACGCGTTTTTCATCCGCTCCGTGTTTCTACGTTTTAAATGAACGAACATCGTTTGTCAAACAGTAATGAGTGTTCTCGGTGAACGTGCAAGGTGCAAGGACTCACTGGACATTAGCAGGGAACCTTTTGGGCCATCGAAATGTCATTTATTGCCACAAGAAGACTTTGCCACACCGACGGGTGAGCTAAGCCTCGCCAGTCATCACCGCTACGACGCCTCGGCCGCCGGCTTCGTCGACGCATCAGCTCGAGGCTATTCGCCCCCTCAAGAAATGGAGAGCACTGGAGACATCAACCCGGCAGAGATGTCCGAGCCGAGATGGAGATTGTTCACCTAAATAACTGGCCTTGAAGGGCGTCGAGCAAGCGGCCACCACGCAGGAGTTAAACCGCCACCATGTGAAGGACTCCCCGCCAAAGAAAGGCAAGTGCGAGCAAGCGCAAGTTATTCTGCTTACAATTAAACTGCGACAAGCAATGTTGCACTGTGTTGTTGGTGATAAACGTAGAAGAGACTCGCTCGTGCATTGGTAGGATCAACTTCATGCCCTGCACTATGTTACTGCATGGGATTTTACGACTGCCTATTTATAAAAAAATTATTTTAAATTTGCGATAACAACAGAGCCTTGTCACTGACTTAGCCTAGCTGTTAATGTAGTTCCGATGTTTGAAGGTGAGCTTAGCTACTCTTGGGATATGACTCATTTGGTTAAACATAATCGCCAGCATCCTAGCAAACACGGATTTTGTCAGGATTTTCTTTCTCAACGCAGATTGTTGAGTTCACGCACGATTTGGCTCTTGCAATAGATAAGCTTAAAGTGGCTGACTGTATATTCTTGGACTGAAAAAAAGCAAATGATGGTGTTCCATATCACCTTCTGCGTAGTACATTTCATCCTATGAACTGAATGAATCAGTTTTTGCATTGTTATTACTATTGGCCCTATAGCTTTGTTCAAAAGTACTGTGTAGTTTACCGGACTATAGCGAAGGAACGTGATTCCGTATACCTGCAGCTTCATTCGAATTTAATAACATCCTGGTGTGCTGATTCAGAAAAGGTTTGGGATGTTACACAGTGTGTTAACGGCACCTTTACAAGAAAACCTTCATTGCAATTGAATACGTATACCGTAAATTATGCTGCTGTAACAACGGCCGAGGAATATAAATACCTAGGAGTTTATTTAAGGAGTGGTTAGAGGGTAAATAGGCTGGTTCACACCATAAAAGTTACGGCTGCATATGTTTTTGGCTTTCCGAGACGAAATTTCAGTGAACCTCCACCTAACTTAAAAGAACAACCGTATTTCACTAATGTGCGCTCAATGTTGGAGTACGCATGTGTTTTCTGGGATCCCTACAGCAAAGAGCTGGTTGATACGCTCGAAAACATACAGAATAGGGCAGTGCGATTCGTATTAGGTAATGGCAGTGTCAACTTATGATGAAGGAAAGTAAAAGTAAACTTAAATGGTAATACGGGAAAGATCATAAACGAAACCTGAGGTTGAAATTTTTCCGTAATATCTATCATTCGAAAACTGGAGTAGAAGGGGAGAAGTATGTCCATTCGCCATTCTACATATCGCGAAGTGGGACCGCTAGCTTAAAGCAAATTATTAACTTTCATTTAAAGGTGACGCCTTGCGCGATTCATTTTATTTTACATCAATACTGCAGTGTAATTATCTTCCACGTATGATTGCGTTAACTGTTTACATTGACGATTTTCAGCGCGCTTTGTAGAATTATTTTATTTTGTCTCATATTTAATGCTTAGTGTTATGTATCTCCCTTCTGTAATGCATGCAAAGGCAAGCAGGCATCAAATAAACAAATAAATAAATAAATAAATAAATAAATAAATAAATAAATAAATAAATAAATAAATAAGACAATGAATAAATAAATGAATAAAAATAAATAAATAAATAAATAAATAAACTTCCAGAGGCGCAAGTTTGCCTCCGACGGGTTGAGAACCCTACGCATGCAACCTTGACCAATAAAGTATTTATTGCCCTATTCGTTGCAGTATGCAAGGTTTCCTGTATGCATACTACCATTGCTATGTTATTGGTTTGAAGCAAATTATGTAACTCTAATTTTACGCCTTTCCTTGCGTAAACACAAAGGGATACAACTGCAGCCACCTGAAGCAGGGCGTCATTCGCAACGGGTCTAGAATTTTTTTAACGTAGTATGACATTAGAAGAAAATTAAGTTCTTTTGGACTAATAAGTGGTGTGGACGTAACTCATGAAAACATTAAAATAAATTGAAAATTAAAGTACCTGTTCGCTCCTTCTTAGGATCAGCCCTGCGCAAGATCATCAAAAAAGTTGATCGAGTAGAAAATGTCTTTGCAAGAAAAATGGGCAAAAACTGGACATACTTTTTTGTGAAGGGGATATATTAAATGATCCTGAGTGTTTTCTTGAGAACCAGAACGCTTCGTAAGGGCATTGACACCGGTTTTATATACATCAAAATTGGTCAAGCAACTGTTATAAAAATAGTTTATGTAGTGATAGCATGAAAGTGTTCCGGAATATTGACCTAAAAGAAATTGGCTAAAAGCGGCGCAATTTATCTCTCTAAAATTTAACCCAGTAAAGTATGCGCCCTCCGCCCCCCCCCCCCCCTCCTCGTTCCCCGTTTATTACAGGTAAGCCGCCCCACAGAGGATATCAGGACCTGGACAGTACATCTATTCAAGCTCTACAAAGAACTGTATATTTTCTGTGTTCGGCAGTAAAAGAGGTACAGCAATTAAAGGAACGAGAATTTGTGAGCACTGTTTAATAAATGAATTTTGCTGTCAACTGAGGCTGGTAATTAAGCAAGGCTGCGCTGAAAGCTTGACGGCTGGTGGTTGCGCGCGAGCTCACTTTGATGTGGCTCCATTGGACCCAAAATGCTGGGTTTGTGCTGCTGCTGCACTGCGCGAATGAGTCATCTGCTTGCGCGACATGCATTGACCGGCCTCAGTACAGTTAACGTACTGTGGCTGAACTCCAATGCCCGTAGCACGGCCGTATTTCCGGCAGCTTTAGTCCGGCTGGAGTCCGACGACCGCATCTCGGCTGTCCTCCGGCGGCCGTACTTCGGCCGTTCACGGGTGGCTTTGGAATGGCCGGAGTGCTACGGCTGGAATCTGGCCGTATGAACGTAAGCCGACGGACACTGGCCGTTGGACAGCCATGGCCGACGGACACTGGCCGTTGGACAGCCATAGTAGTACGGCTGTATACGGGCAAAAGGCCCACATTTGGACACGGGCCGAACATGGCTGTCGGAAAACGGCCGGACAAAAAATCACCGACCAAAGTACACTGGCCTGTTTTAGGCCGAACAGTCCTGTGCTGCCTGGGGTGCCAAGCTGTGTGCCTCCGTTGCGCAGTAGCCAAGCCTGACGGTGCGCCGGAGCACTTGATAGCCGTTTCGCGTGGCTCCTGGAGAGCCATGCTGCACATGCGCGAGGTGCAGTGACTGGACTGGACTGGACTGGACTGGACTGGGCTGGGCTGGACTGGACTGGAGTGGATTGGATTGGATTGGAAATCATTTTAGCAGCAGGAAGCATGATAACCAGCTAATCCTAGACAACCAGGAAACCTAAGAATAACCAGCTCAACCTTAGCTCACGCTACGTATATCCTGGAATAGCCGAGCGAAGATACAGCTAATTTTTTACTTTAGTTTTTACGGCGCCTCCCCTGACCTTGTTTTTCATTCGAACTTTTATTCATTAAACTGTTGCTAGACCCAGCGTGTGTGTTGTCCCGCTCTCTCCTCGTGAGCTGGGTTCCACGGTTCTCCAAACTATGTACCAACAGCCCTAGCACCAAACTTTTCGCAAATCCAAGGAATCATTTGGTGTATGTCAGCGTGGATCTAAAAAATGTTTCAGCTGTGAAACGCTGAAAGATTTCCAAATTATCTGGTTGCACACGTTTCTCTTTGAATTTAAACTGATTGTATTGTTACTAGTTTGCAAGAGTCTTTCTAAGTTATTACATAATTTATTTCGACCTAACTGGGTTAGACATTGTTTCCGCGTACCAACATTGAAGAAAAACTTTCCTTTCAACCGTTCACGCTTTTTTTTTGCTAAAGACTGCCACGGACGGCAAAGTAGAAGCAGGAGTTCCACAAGGATCGGGACTAGAGATTCTTCTCTTTGTATTAATAACCTCCTCAATTGTTAAATATTCATCAATAGGACTTTTCGTAGGTGGATTCATGATATATCTTAAATTTTCCAGTACCACTGAGATTAAAAATTCGCGAAGTACCATAACAGCGTCACTATAAGTGGTGTAATGAAAGAATTCTACCACGGAGCATGCATGGCCGCCGTGCGTTTAATAATCCTTTCTGCCTAATTACATGACTAATGTGCGCGTACCTTTAATGGCGTTTATCGAAATAAAACCCCGGAGTCTATTGCTAGTGCACCACATTGGGGTTAACGAGAAACTATGGTTCACGGTTGATATAGGTGGAAAATAGCAGGAGAAGAACAGTGGGGTGGGACATAAAATGCAGAAGACCGCCCATAGACTGCTTTTGTTGATTTACAATGGTAAAGCCGATCGAGAAGGTCATTAGTAATTTTGTCGTAAGTAAGCGGAAATGGTGCCAAACAGAATCAGTCTTTCCGTTTGAAACTGAGGACGTGCCCGAAGAATGTGTTCAGTTCTGTTCGGAATTCGAGCCTTTATTTCGTGAAGAATGAAAGTTTCGTCGTTTTGCAGGAGAAACGTTTGGCTTGTGAGCATGATTAGCTGTGGTAGGCGTACTTGCTGAGAGGTACGTAGTAGGGTTAACTAGAGATGCCAGAAAATCTTTGTGGAGTGGTTTGACGGTGTTCTGCTGTTCACCAGTATCATATTCAGAGTCTGAATGACTCCAGCTGGCTTGGTGCAAGGATGTGAATAATCTACATAGCGCCAAATGGGCTGCCTCATTTTTTTGGATTCCGGCATGGTCGGGAGCCCACGTAAATAAAATAAATAATTCGCTTAATTTCTGCAGAATTTTTGTCTGTCTGTCTATGTCTGCGGTTTCGATCTTCGGACAACAAATGACGGAAGAACAGATAAAGATCACGTAGGAAGAGGGTGACGTAAGCTGAACATTGGCTCGGGTGGCGCTGTGTTTCCATCACTACCTACATCTCGTTGCTAGGTGTTACGCCAAGTCGAAGCGGTGGCAAAACACCCCCCCTCACAGTGCCTCGCCGTGCCCCGTCACCGCCTGTGCGTGTTGTAAAATGGAGCGTGCAGCGGTTGCATGGCCGGGGAGGGGGCAAACACAGTGAAGTTTGATAGATGACGACGGACGGAACTCGTGGGCAAAAAAAGAAACGACGAGCGACCAATGCCGCTGCTGAAGCGAGAAAATGTGACTGCTGAGGCGATTATCACGCAAAGCACGGTTGGCGCGGTGTGCGAGGTGTGTGCGAGAAACAGAGTGGTGCGCGCTTATAAAGCTGGAACAAGGAGGGCGCATCTCTTGAAGGAGGGCGCATCGGGCCGAACCAAAGCCACCTAGAAAATTCAAAGCCCCCCGCCACCTCCTTTCCCAGTCAGCCAGGTCACGGCAGTGAGATGGTTGTGTCGGATGGGGAAAGCCGCCGACCCGGTGCCGCCGGCGCGCACAGGGCGCGTCGAAGCTTGCGCCGCACATCGCCTTAACCTTGTTGCTTGGCTTGGCTGAGCGTGACTCTTACTGCGCCTACGGCTTCACAAAAATATTGCAGCGTTGAAAAAAGGCAATTATCGTTCAATGTTATGCTTTTCTTATAATTAGGAATACAAATCAAAACAAATAAAACACATAGCTGGAAATAATGTTGTAATATTGGTCGAAAGATCGATACGAAGTCTTTATATCCGGTTCGTCCGAGGGTTTGAGTGAATTTATCAAGTGGCTGGCAACACTGGCTGCAGCGCTTGATGTCTGGTGGTTTTCATCGGTTTGAACTGTAGCTCGAACGCAATGATTCTACGGTGCCGCGTTGTTGCCGTGCGCCCAACTGCAAATCAAATTATACGGTGGCCCAAGGGTCCGAGTGCACAGATTTCCTTCTAACCCGACAATGCTGGCCGCATGGACCAGGGCTGTTCCCCGGAAAGACTTGATTCCAACGAAGTACACAGTAGTGAGCGTTTCTCTTGTGTATTGTTACTCGGTGTTCCTAAACAAAAAGCTTTTGTCGCTGGATCTGTCTGCGGACGGTGCAAATGCATGATTTTGTTTACAAGCGGCACCACCGTTACGCACGTACTGACGGTATTTTTATTTCTTTCTCTGCGAGACAGGGACTTTGAGCATATCGGCGCGTGTGTTATTCCCATCTTTTTGTCCAGTTTCATGCTCTTTTGATTTTTATTTTATTTGAGCTCTGTGCAAAGCGCTTCCTGCCAAGGGCTGCGTGAAAACGACTGCTACAAAAATTTCAAAGCTGGATACATTTTCGAAGTTACCTTGAAAACACTTCGCCTGAGAGAAACTGCAGTTCCAACTTTGTTTCCGAAGTGCCCGAAGGCCACAAGCACCAGTTAGATAAGCACCCGAAGAGAAAATGATGCATTTGGACGCCGCTTCTTTGTAAGAGGCAATACTGCCTTCGAAGCCGACTCAAGCTGAAGGGGAGGCCAAAAAGAAAATAAGTGATTATTGCGACTTTCTCAATGCTTTACCAAGCCTTCAAAATTCCCACTTCTGGACTATCATCAACAAGGGCGGGAAGGTTTTCTTCTTGGATTTGGAACTTTATTCTGCACCTGCAGTTCGTTCGTCGGTTACTGTGTCGTCGGACCTTCGTGTAGAAGTGTTTGTTTTTTGTGAAACCTGCCTTAACAAGTGTGGTTACGTGCTTGAGACCTAAGAGATTTGAAGGCAATGCTTCAAATGGTTGAAGAGTTTCAGAGGAGTATCTGCCCTGACTCTTCGCAGAAGATGCGTAATCTTCTGCAGTTGGTAGCAACTTTATTGGACGAAATCAGTGACCAACATGTTGTATGCAAATTTCAAGAATGGCATTTGGAGCTGCTAAAATTCGTGAGAAGCAACGTTGAGCTCATTTTGAACAACGCTAACCGATATCCCCCAGATTTTTTGGGGGTTTTGCCAGCCTTTTGTTCACCACTTCTCCGCACGCCTGCAAGTTCTTTAGAAGTTCAATGACGCTTAAGTTACCACACCCTGACACAATCAGAAGGCTCTGTTCATCATTTGATGCAAGTCCTGCAACAGAGCAACAGGATGCTAACTTTCTTTCCTATGCAAAGTGGGTTGTGAACTCCTACAAAAAGCATGAACGGACTGTAACCCATGTGCAGCTTTCTCGCTCGTGGCAGTCCTTTCAACAGTGATTATTCTGCAGTTATTTAGCGAAATGGAAATCTTTTTCACGCAGTTAGTATTGGGGCGAAAACTTGCTTTGCGCAGCGTTTCAAGCCTAGCACGTTGTACGACTAAGCTCCAGAGCCATATAAACTGTCCCATACAAATGCATGGGGAGTTACATTTGGCAGCGAATTACACGAAGGATATTCAAAATCCTGGAAAATTTTAGTTTTCATCTCTACGTTCATTTCTTGCTTTATGGCAAATACCACTTTCCTGAAGTGTTTTTGCTGGGTTCCTGAGGTCGAAATTTTGAGCGCGAAAGATGTTCACCTCCAGCTGTATTTTCATTACAAGGCAGGCTTCGTGACAGGTGCTGCTGCTAACTTATCAAATTCTGCAAAAACAGCCCACGTCTTCATGATCGAGAGCTTCCTTTCTTCAAACAAGGACGTTGTACGCATCTTACCTGTTGCACAGATTGATGGTAGGGTGCTGCATGACTGTCTTCGGAAGCTTATCATTGATCTGGAGGCATCTGGTTTCAAGGTCATAGGGTTGATATCAGACAATAACTCCATAAACCGAAAAGCTGTCGCTTTTTTTGCTAAGGCCGCAAGTCTCAGCATTTTTCACCAGCATCCTGCTGATCCATCACGCCTTTTGTTCATTATTTTAGACGCGGTTCATTAGGATGAACTGGCTCAACCAGCTCAACATTGGGAAGTGCAGGTACGTTCATGATGCAAAATGTACTGACGCTCAACCTAAAATCCTCACAGCACCTTTTAAAGTGTTGGGTCAGACTCAGCTGCATGAAGCTGGCAAAAATGAGCCCAACACTTACCTTGAAAGCACTGAACCCTTCAAACATGGAGCGTCAAAGCCCTGAATATTTTTAACTCGTTCACTGTTGCTGGCTGCTGTTGTCACAGTTTCACTCCAGCACGCACAGGAAACATCCCTATACATTGACACCATTTTAACGTGGTGCAATGTAGTGAATGTGCAGACAGCAAGGAAAGGACAGCGAATTCGAAATGAGTTGCAAGGCCCAAAAACACCGTCCTCTTGTTCTCAGCTCAAATACCTGAGCACTGTAGTTCACTGGCTAGACCACTGGGCAAGCCTCAAATAGGATAATGGCTGCCTGACGCGTGAAACACATTCTCCTTTGAGTCATACTACTCACGCCTTGCACGAACTGGCTAAGCTCTCGCTAAGCTCTCGCATTCGAAGCCCTGAAGCAGGTTTAAGTGTTCCAAGGAGTTTTTAGTGTGTTTATGTATTCTTTGTAGTTGTTCCACTCATTTGCGTACGACTCCTCCCTTCTGTAATGCTCTCAAACCTTGAAGGTGGAAACAAATGACATCAGGCACTAGGACACAGCCACAGGAGAGATGCTGTCTCCTTCGCTAGCACGAATACCTCCTGAGTATTTGTCTAATACATTGGACAATAGGTTATGAGATAATACTCCAATGACAAGGCATTCATCCCCATAAAACCCCAATTTCCAATATATTGGACACCTGCTGGCGCCATCTAGGCAGCATTGGTGAAAATACATCGTTCTGATTCCCGCCAAAACTGTTCCAGAATGGTGGCGTTCGGCAGCGCGGCGTCCTACGGCGCCTGCAGAAGAAGTAAATACTGTTTCTCGTATTTCTACCTGCTTTCGAGGCAAATCTTTGATTCTACAATAAACGTAATGAAACAGCGAACGCGCAGAATACAAAATTTAAGCTGTTCGCGCGCTAGCTTTCTTCTGCGCTTCTTTCAATTTTCCGTGTCCAATACGTTGGACGCCAGGACTTAACACGGAGATTTTGACCGAGCTTTTGCGATGCCCTTGTTATGAAAAGCAAACGAGTGTGTTGTTATTTAGAGGCTTGTGGGTGAAATCGCGTGTCTTTTTTTTAGGAGACTGGCCTCACGTGTATGAAGATATCTTGCGAAGCTTTGCCAAACTGTTGCTGAGACCCTCGCAACTCCAGGGAGGAAGCAGGAGGAAACAGACAATGAGGACGAAGCTGCGTGCTATCTAGGATCAAAGCATGGCTCGAGTATCTCCTGGAAAGTCCCAATAAAAGAGCACGAGCCACTTTCCAAGGCCGCAGATACTGCCAACGCTACCCGTTACAGACTACAGCATGACAACAAAGTTCTTTCGCACCAAATGTCGACTTGGTTTCTCCATGAGAAAGGACAGAAGTTGTTTTAAAATTGGCCACAGAAAGTGAACACAAGAACGAAATCTTTAATCAAATACTGTCCCTTTCAATTTAAAACATCTCTGCACACGAGTTTCAGTGCAGTATTACATTACTCGCGTGCCGAAAAAAAAAAGACCTGGTAGCATCCCAGGGTCCAATATAGTGGACATCTCGCTGAGATGAAACTATGAGAGCTATCGAAAAAAAAACACATAACACTTTTCACTTCCATAATTCTACTTTCTTATTCTGCAACTATAGAAAAAATATTGTGGACCCAAATTCATCCCTACTCTCAGGAGGATAAGGAGACATTTTTAGCCCAGCTTTCTTTGTAACAAATGGTATGACGTCTACCATCTGAAGGAAGTGCGTGTGATGAGAAAAAAGCAGGACGTAGGATTTACAGTCGGCCGGTCAGCCAGAGTCGGCATTTGGGTGCCACACGGTTTCTTTCGGTGGAAAATAGCGCAATCGATCGGCAGACTAGCGCAGCGTAATTTTGGCATGCTGGTCGAGTTTCCACGATAGGAGAGAATAACTAGAGTTAAAGAATGGTTCGCAAGTTTTTATACATTAGGAGCTGATCTGGAAGCCATACGAGCACTTGTTTACGCCTCGCGCTAGAACGTGACGGGCGAGACGTACTTATAAAACACCGCGGCACTCGTTTACGCCACTTTCTGGAACGCCTCGGAAAGCGCACTAAAAAAACACCGGCACACTTGTTTACGCCTCGCGCTAGAACGCTTCGTGCTTCAAAGACGCGAGACTTTTACAGCAAAGCTGTATACCTCGAACCCCCAACGGTTTCATTTCCGTTGGGAAAAACGCCAAGGCACACTTATACGCTGCATGCTTCGCCGCTCACAAGGTTTTACGTTAGGGGAGATGGCCCGCGATTTTTTTCTGTGTGCTTTCTTCCGAGTGATCTTGATCATAAGAGCAAGACTATACAAGCAACAACAAAACAAACTTTTGTCCGAGCAACAGGATGTGCATTACTGTAGAAGACTTCTCTCTTATGAGAATGGAGAATTGAAAAGGTAATTTAAGTAAGCAGACGCTTTTATAGGACCAGCTAATTTACGTGAGGTCCAAATAAATGCTATATTTCACACCTATTACCCGGTAGGCTTCCTATTTTGACTATGTACGGCGCTATATTCATGCTTGAGTTGCTGTGCCCAGTGGTGTAGCGTGCACTATTACGTGTAATGCGACACTGCAGAACGCATTATTAAGATATTGGTATAAGTCGGCAATGAACTGTCATGCTCTTGCTTGGGTGAGTTAATCGCGCTGTCAGAGTAATTAAATGAAGGAAGTTGGTACTGGCTTGTGTCATCGAGTGCTTACTGATTAGCGTAGGGTTGTGTCTGCCATCGCCAGGTAAACAGCGCTTGCTTTTCAGTGTCTATTTTGTTCGGATTCTCAGGTTCGTGCTTCAGGTGGAAACCACAAACCACCAAGTGATGGTCAATTCGTTCTGTCCCGGAGCTGCGAACACGCGGAAAACAAAATTCTGCTCGTGGTTTACGGGTTATTAAATCAGACATAATAAAGAGGATAAGTCGATGCAAGCGGGTGAGAACACGAAACTCGCGGACGGGAACCGGCCCAGCGTAAACGCCTGGTTTAATAAATATTCAAGCGGACAGGTACGAAAGAGTGTGAAAGGGGCGACGAAGGTCGTGGCGGTTGTCCTTTGCAGCTCGGTGGAAACGCTCAGCAACTGCAAAAGCATTGCCGACGAGCTGTGCGTGTCGTGGGGAATGACGTCAATAACGGCGTTATTGGGTTAGGGTAAACACAAATTAAAGGCCGTCCGGGGCATGTTATGCTACGCAGCTCTTGCGATTACACTGGGCGACGACGATCAAGCTGGATCGCTTAGACTCCCCAGTCACACCGTCGTCGTCATCGTCGCCATCGTCCTTGTCGTGTTTGTTACCCCGTTCATCAACATAATCATAATCGTGTTCATCATAATGCCGGTTGCCTCCCAGATCCACGAAGAAGACGACGTTCTACGGCCGGATTGAGTGCAGTCCCCGTGTCTGCTACTAGCTGTAATGAATGTTGGGGCGGACCGCATAGAGAGTCACGAACCCCGACTATGTTCTCCCAAAACACGCCCACACAGCAGATATATTAACCTGAGACACGTATACACAGCGGAATGGATAATCAAGAACACGCACGGAGTAGACGCGGAAACACATTCAAGGGCGGACGAGAGCGGACACAGCTGAAAAGCTCGAGCCATACACTTGCGACCTTCGTAGAGGCGAGACCGTCGTGCAGTGGTGAAACGGAAAGCTACTTCTCGGTAGTGGAAGATGAGTGGGACGAGCGACGGAGCAGGTCGCTGCAGGCGCCTCGCTGGCCAGGAACGGTGGCCGATGGCAAGTGGCCGGCGTAAAGAGCTCAGGCCTGGTCCGCAGCAAGGCCTCGCTGCCATGCGCCTCCGGAACCACGATCACTCCAACGGACGCAACAGCTTCTTGTCGTCCCGGGCAGTGGCTCGGACAGGAGAGCAAGCGACGGTCTTCGGGCCTACAGCACGAGGGCGGCCGTCTTGCTGCCTCCGAGAACGAACAGCTTCTTCAACTTCTTCCTCTTCTTCCTTGTGGGTCGCACCCATAGTATTTATTAAATTGGCCGCTCTGGAATCGCTCCAGACACACCTCATCACACTAGCATTGTTTGTGTTTCTTGCACGTTGTAAATGGTGTAAATACCGTAATTACCCGATTCTAACGCGCACCTTTTTTCCGGAGAAATAGGTCGAAAAATCGCATGCGCGTTAGAATCGGATACGAAACCGAAACTGCCAAAACAACAGAAATTCCGTCTCGCCCATCGCCATTTCAAGATGGCGCCAAAGCTTTTAGCAACAATTCTTCGGACGCAGGAAGCATAGGCGCCCAGGCTTTTCTATCGAAGTTCACACAAATCGTCAAATCGTTCCACTTGCGCACTTGATAACAGCAATGGCAGCAGCGGCTCTCGCGCGTTCAAAACGAGTGGTCGGCTGAAGCGTGCGCCTCTGGAGAAGTTCGCAGGATGGGCGTGCGAGGCGTGGGCTACGATCCCAGCGATCATGGTTGAACGTTCGTTATGAAGTGTGGCATCTCGAACGCGCTTGACGGCACCAAGGACGAGATGTTGTGGCCAGCGGAGAGCCACGAGGAGGGAGATGGGTGAGATTACTTCAAGAAATAAATCGCCCGTTTATCTCGCATTCGTTTTTCTTGCTCACAAAGTTCCGTGCGCGTTACAATCGGAAGTGCAAGTTTTTTTCATTTTTTTTGCCAGGAAAATCGGGTGCGCGTTAGAATCGGGGGCGCGTTAGAATCGGGTAATTACGTACATTTTCTATTCGACCTAACAACTCCATAAATTAGTACAGGAACGCACAAGGACATACATTTCTCGTAGCTCAGGCTTTCTCCTGATAAAAACCTTACCACCGTGGACTTGTTTGTGGGCTTCTTCACTTCAATGTTTGTCGTTGCGTCCCTAATCGCAAGGATGTCCAAAATTCTCGTCAAATTTGAATGCGACGCCACTGCTGCTGTGCCACTGCTGCTACACCGGCTGTATGGCGGGCTAAGCAAAAGTTTTCCGGACTCAGATTACGTAAACAATCTGAACTGCCTTCAATTGCGATTGCGCACACGCAAGACTGATTCGGCTCTTCTTATACGGCGTTCTATCAGGCAAAGGAAGAACCTTGCCTCGCACCCAGCGGACTCGCCTAAGTGCGCGCGCGGCGGCCACGACGCCGTTGACGCGGCTGCTTCTTTGCTTTGAATGCGCCCTGCAGTCATCGCGTGGGCGGGCTTGCCACTATATTACGCAATATTTTAATGAAAGATTGGAAATAAGTTAGCCATGCCATAAAGCCATCGGAGTTGCGCGTACCCAGTTCGGTTTTTGGATAACGCCCGCAGACTGGTCACTTGTGATTTCAAGACGGTTTTGCCGGAGTTTATACTTGTCATAATTTGGTCGGGCTTTATTCCTATCAGAGATAAATGGCACCTGCAGCTCCCTACCATCAGTATTTTTTAGAGACGATAGTCTTTCTTGGGCTCATTAAACGCGGAAAATTTGGCCTATCTGTGCGTCAGTTAGTGCCAACTAACTCCAGACTTGCCCCCACTTCCCAACCCCACCTTCGAGCAGTGGAGGGCTTCCCTGGCCAGCCTGAACCCGGATATCCAGCTTAAGCCGGTGACCCGAGCACGGACGGCCAGCCGAAGTCAAGGCATCCCGGACTAAGGACGCCTTCCACGGGGCGAGGCCCACACATCAGCCTCTGCTGGAGAAATAAATTTTTTTTGCTTTCTCTCTCTGTCTGCCTGCCTCCATGTCCGTCGATACAGCCCCCCGGCCAAAGTGTTTGCAGTCGTTGAACGATACGTTTATAGGTAGCATTTTAAAAGGCGTTGTCGATTAACGTGTTGTGACTGTGTTGATTAGCTCACATCATACATTCTCGGGTACTTTAAACGTATCGGGGCCCGTAAAGGCCGCGGATCTGTCAGTCCGCTCTTTTTATAAGCCCCCTGAAACATTAAATCACAAAATTTTCACAAATCATGGCAAGAAGCTTCTCTTTTTAGTATTTTTTTAAACCTTCGCTCCCGCTCCCCCCACAGCTACAGAAAAACTGTCCACCTAGAATAACCGCCCATGATTTTAACGGTCGAAATTTGTGTGTTCGCTTTTCAAAATTTACTTTCGTTGAACTTTCTAAAAATTCATTATTGTTCGTTGATTTTCCGCCTTGCACGTCTTTGCGCTCTTGCGGGTACGAGGCTTCCCGTCGACAGAGAGAGAGAGAGAGAGTATAACTTTAATTCGAATCCGCTTCGAAAGGAGGATGTAACTTATCCTCTTCCTCAGGTGGCGGCCAGGAGCCCGTGGGCCCCAGCGGCACCCTCGGCCAGCTGGATTACTTTATTCTGGATCTGGGGGTCCGTATTGAGGAGCGGCGTCTCCCAGCTCAACGGTGCCGTTATTTCTAGCGATGAGAGGCAAAGTAAAATGAGGGCCATGAAGACCGAAGCTTGCAGTATAGCAAGAAAGTGTATGCGTTCGTACAAAATAAAAAAAAGGGGGAAAGCATTGGGATTGACTACCAGGGAACGAATCCCTCTTCGGAGAAGCCGATGGAGCAGCGCACCGTACACAAAAATACGGAAATACTAAATATTCGTCGTCTCGTGGGGAACTATTTTTTATTTGCACCCTCGCGTTTCCCATCCCGTCGTCGCCCACGTGATCGCTTTTGCTTCGGCGCATTCTGCCAAAAAAACATGCCTTGGCACCCCGAGTGGTTGGATTGGCTAGCTGAAGCTGCAGCGCGTAATTAGCGGCACGAATGGCAGGGGTGGCCCGATCCAAGGGCGAGCATTTTAGGCACGCTTCCGCGCAAGCGAGCGCCATGCACGCTCCTCCGCCACTTCCCGTGCGTCCAGGGGAATTCGGGGAAGACAGGTGACTGACCCCCACGGCGACCGTCCATCGGGATTACGCAGCCCCTTCGGTCCAAAATTTTGGTTACGAATAAAAAAAATTTACGGGTTTAAGGAGTTTTCGGTGCATGAACATGTCAGTTTGTCCTTTATTTTGTTTTTGTTTTGATTTTTTTTGCACAGGATCTCCAGGATGTATTTTTTTAAAGACGGCATCTGAGCTCTTATTGTGATTATTTAACGCCTACTTATGAATCCGCGTACTTTTCAAGCGATATCTCCTGTAAATATTTGTCGAGGACAGTTCCTCAATCCTCTTTCATTTGTTTATTTACTTTTCTCATAAATGCTCTTTGAATTGATTTTTCAATTACTGAAGATTATTTTAATTTTGTTTTCACAAAGTTCTTTTTCACAAAAGTACCGAATGTGAGCTTCAGAGATACCAATGAGCCGCGATCCAACGTCGCTGCTAATCGGGGACGCTGCTTTGACGTGCATGCCTGCTGCGGAAAATATTCCTTACGCGCTGAGCTCTATTCTGTGCTGTTAAAAAAGTAAACACCTATCTTATAAATGAGAATGAAATGGTTTACCTGTACTGTTAAAACACATTATCAGTCGGAATAGTAGCGCTAAAGTGTTACACTTCGGGTTGTTCACTTACATCATTCCACGCGAGTTGAGTTCAGCAGCTCATGATAACCTGCAGCATGCCTGTTGCACTCGGCACTTGTTCTTTTTACACCATGCGTTTTTTACATCATAATGTCGCGCGGACACCTACTTCTGCGAACATATCATTTTGTCGGTGATATTGTGCGGCTCAAAAAAGTACTGCTGGGGAGCTGCAGGTGACATTAGTCTCAGATAACATCACGACCATATTATGGCAATTATACTCTGCGACAAAACGCGAACAATTCAGAATGAGCAGCCCTTGCGAAGATGAATATTTGTATGTCTGCTGCAGAAAACATCGCAGAGTACTTTGAACGTCATTACACAGCATTTCCAACTTTTGGTTCAGAAACACAATAAGCCCGCCGCAGTCCCTGCTAACTACGAAGAAGTCGGGACGGAACCGCGCGGCAAGATACAATAGGTGCCTTCCGTAATCCATTGCTAATAACGCCTTAAGTAATTGCGTTATCAGAAGGAAGCAACGCACAGAAATGCAGTATTCCAAAAAAATTGCAACTTCTTCGCCATTACGTTATAAAGGCACAGAAATTCAGTTCCCCGGGCAGTGGTACTCATTTCCGCAGCCGTTATCGTAGGGACTCCGGAAAGTGCAAAAAGAGAATAGTTACTCTCACTGATTTTCGAAAAAAAAAAGACATGTGATAATAAGTCGTCAAAAAATGAGTGCAAAACACGATGATACTGTCACTGATTTGTTAAATAAAATACTGGTGATAAGGAGTCGCTATGAAAAAACCAACTTCTGGCTAAAATAACGCAGAAATTCGAGCAAGAACATCTGTAATAAATAGGTACGAATTGCGTGCTTGTAACCACCCCGTAAACAACGCGCGCAGCCTAAAGCGCTCGCTGAAATTCGTCTTTGTACCGGAACACCCGTGTCCCGAAAGGTCCGTGTCCCGAAACGGCCGTGTCCCGAAACGCCCGTGCACCGAAAAGACCGCACCGAAATGCCCTGTACCGAAACGTCCTGTACCGAAAAGACCGGAGCCGACTCTTAAGTTAGCAGTATTAGCCGATGGGTTCCGGAGGGACGTGTTAGCAACCTACGCATTGAATTCATGGTATATAGTATGACAAATACTTCCAAATTGCACCCGATACTACACGCCCTACACCCCGCAGACATGCCAAATCACAAGTCCGCCGGTAGGTTAAGAGGGCTGACCAGTAAACACGCAATTTTTGAGAAGCCGCTGCTCGTTGTGATCTTGACCATTTATCGGGGGTTTGCACTGACGCGCTCTTCTGCTTGCTGCGCGTTGCTTGTTGCCCTCGCGATTGGTTCATTTAGACAGGCATTCGTTTTCCCGTTAAAACTGCCAATGTGGCTGCTATACGTGATCTCAGGGAGACACACAAACAAAAACCTTGAGAGGAAGTATTCGGCACCATTTACTGTGCGTAAATCACGCTACTTGGAGGCGAATTTAAACTTCGCCAATTTAACATAAATTGCATTAGTTTCTCCCTAGCAACAGCTTTTCCTTCAGAGAAGAAGTAGGGGAGAAGAGGCAGCTACGCGGGCTCTCTCGTGGCCGACGTCGTTTAAATAATGAAAATACATTCTCTGGAATCTTCCATCGGTGCTTTCCAGTATCCTGCGCCTACGCAACAATATTACGGAGGGGTGCGTAGAAGGCGCCAAACAAGAACTTCGCCATCTGGCGCGCAAACGCCGAGGAGCAGCAAATCGGCAAGCTGGCAGACGGCGCTGCGCCCGCGAAATGGCGGCGCCCTTGAGGAATGGCGTACAGGGTGTCCATCCCTTCCAATTCTGCCTTACAAAGAAACAACCTGCGGCCAAGATTGTTCAAAAAGTGGCCGTGATGAGGTGCCGACATGAGGGCCCCGACCTACGAGAGTGAACTCATCGGAGCCAACGATAGTACTTGCTGGTACTCCTCCGGAGTCAGAATACGGAACTGAACGTTGAACAAAGCGCGCAACCCTGGATGAAATATTAGGTTGTTCATTCTTACTTTCAGGGTCGTCGCTGGACATCCTGAAGGATGACGTCACATACCTGAAAAGAAAGCAAAGAAAGCAATACAGTAATGTCGCCTAAAGCACTGAAATTACAATGAATTCATTAGAAATTCACTGTACAGGAATTATCGGGCACGATCACGACAATTAGCATCTCTTGCCTATCATTGCATTCAATTTGCTAGCCAGACTTGGATCAGGGAACATTCGCAGCCGATTGAGCAAGTGTCTCCACATCGCATCATTTCAGAAGGTTTACAAGCTTCAAGAGGCTTACGAGATGTACGCCCGTCGGTGACGAGTCTTGACCAGAAAACATGCGATATTGAAGCGCCGCACGTGTGTGATACCTCGGCCATTTATCGGCGGTTTTTAGACGAGGCTGCGTCGTTTTACGAGGCAGACGCGTGGCAACACATCTACGCGAAGCCTCTCTGGCTGCAGTCGCGTGCCGTCGAGGGTGCCGCCATAGTATAGTACATTCTAGGCACTATAGCCATAGCAGCGACCGATGTTCCTCGCCTACTTGACTTGGCTAGCCACATGGCTTCTTTTTGCTCATGATGCCAAAATCAACAACGAATGTAACATTTCTTTTCTTGTTCGTCGTAGAAAACGCCTGGTAGCGTCCCTCTGACCTTCAAACCCAGCCAAGGCAATGTAAGCCCCTGTGCGTTTTCGATGCACGGACGGGAGAGCCACCGACCATGCTCAGGCCAACGACCAAACCAATTCGCGGTGCAGACGGCTTCCGCAATGAAAGCGTTTAATCGCTGGTTTATTCCAAGGAGAGGAGTGCGCACAGGGGGACAAGAAAATAGAGCAAAGGCACGTGCCCTCCCCTCAAAGGCTGGAGAAACAGCAGAGCTTCTGGGCCCTCTCCTTTCGTTGGAGACCCGGCTGTTGCACCTCACAGGGATTTCTGACAGGGCATCTGTTGGGGCTAGTTGGTTATGCATAGCTTGAATGGAAAGCGCTTAAACTTTGACTAATAAACAAGGACGAGAAAAACTACAACACAGGACGAAGCGTTGCGATTCGTCCTGTGTTGCAACGCTTCGTCCTGTGTTGTAGTTTTTCTCGTCCTTGTTTATTAGCCAAAGTTTAAGCGCTTTCCATTCAAGGGATTTCCGAACTTGCAGCTGAAAGTTCTCCATGACTGCCAGGCCCGGACCATTTTGTCCGTAGGCTTTCACAGAGTAGACCGCGTTAGAACGCACTAGAACGCGCGAAAACCGGTTCCGTAAACTTGGCGGCTTCGCCAACAAGGCGCTCCCCACTTCAGGCGAGCGAGAGCGACACAAAGAGAGAATAAACGTTTATTTAAATCAACAGGTGGGATTGTACTTCAGGCGAGAACGCACGTGGACTGGCGAGAACAGCGTGCGAGAGATCACGCCACGAACGCGAAGGTCGAGCTAGCCGATGCCAGGCGCTCCTCACGAGACGCACGCTCATGGCATTTTTTTTCTTTTTTTTTGCAAGCTCGTCACGTGGTGCAAGCCCACGCGCAAGCCTGGATGACTCCGTGCGCACGGCGTTGCATACTAATATATACTAGAGAGAAATCTGGCGCCTCTGTCTACGGGAGCCGCTCTTCAGCGAGCGTTCTGTCACGTACCGGGCATACAGTGACTTAGAATACGCCACTGCACCGGGGAGGCGCGTTCCATTTGTCCTTGGCACGGGTCATGCAGAGTTCGAAAAGCTGCCTGTGGCTTTAAAGAAGCAACAGCTATATTGTAAGAAAATTTTTAAATTTGGTGAAAGAATAAAAAAATGGAGTTCCGAAAAGGTTTATTTGTCAGGGATTATTTAGAAGCTTTATGTTGGGCGAGCAAGAAAAAAAATCAGAGCCCTTCCACCCCGTGAAGAGGGATGGCCAGCAAAGCTGCGGTGCGGAGCCTCGACGTGATGTTTGACTGGGTCGTAGTCAAACGGGTGCACGAAGCAAAACACGTTTGTTTGTAATTTGCGATTGAGCATTGTTCCTGGTTGTTAACTGACAGTCCAGTCCTGTCCAGTCACTGCTCCTCGCGCATGCTCAGCACGGCTCTTCACGAGCCACGTGAAATGGCTATCAAGCGGCTCCGACGCAGCGTTAGACTTGGCTACTGCGCAATTCAGGCGCACACCTGGGCACATAGAGTTTCTTAGTAAGTATACTAGAGAGGAAACTGCGCCTCGTAAGCCATGTCGTCGGGGGGGGTTCATGGGAAGACATCCTTTTTGGCTTGGGCTTGGCATGATAACTGGATTCTTAAGCGGTTTTCGGGATTTGCTTTCTTCACTAATGCATTAACACGTTTACGAGCTACAAGGAAGCCGAAATCCTCCCTGTTCAATGGTAGCCGTGTTCGGTGAAACAGCAGGCAGTGCGTGATCGAACCTGACGTTGCTCATGCCGCAGTCGAAGGACGCATGACTGGGCGGGTAATATGCCGCTGCGAAATTTGTAGCCGACGAAAAGAAGAAACAAAACATACTTCGACGAAGACAAGATACTACAGATACGGGCGTTTGTGTGCGTCCTATCTTGTAATCGTCCATGACTGTTTAACGCCACGTTTTCTTTTTTCTTGTTAAACTAGCTGGCGGTCGGTGCAACGGTTCACCACAAAGGCAACGTTTTAATAGGCACGCTCAAAACACTTTCCAAACTATTCAAGCAACCTAATATTTGCAATAATAGTGCAATTAATAAAATCAGAGTCTGTAATGAGTTTCCCCAACAAATCTTAATCTTGTTCATAACTACAACCTTGGCCGGCGGAATAGCAGGCACAACCGTTCCGGCAAAAATACGCTTTACTTCATTTTTCCTTAGTTTTAAAACAGCCTATTTGTATTTTCCACTAACATAATTTCACACTATTCTTCGCGTTTTTGTGGCACTTTGTTTAAATTTGCGGTCACTAAAACGTTTCAATTCAAGCCAATGATGAAACTAAGGCGAGCGTGATGTATAATGGCGATCCATGACGACACAGACGGCCTTGATGTGAGCCGCATAGACGCTAGCGCTAGATTCCTCTCTAGTGTATATTGTAAGAAACTCTATGCCTGACCCGCCGCGGTGGCTCAGTGGCTAAGGCGTTGCGCTGCTGAGCACGAGGTCGCGGGTTCGATTCCCGGCCGCGGCGGCCGCTTTTCTGATGGAGGCGAAAAGCAAAAACGCCCGTGTGTACGAGATTTCGGCGCACGATAAAGATCCCCAGGTGGTCAAAATTAATCCGGAGCCCTCCACTACGGCGCGCCTCATCGCCTGCGTTGCGTCGGCGCGTTAAACCCCACAATCAATCAATCAACTCTATGCCTGGGCACGCGCTGGCGCCCATAGAGTTTCTTACAAGTATACTTACTAAGAAACTCTATGCTGGCGCCAGTGGGTCTGCCGCGGCTATGATCAACACAATCCAACACAATCCACTTTAATTCGATCCAATCCAGTCCACGCCAAGCCAATCCAATCGAATCCAATCCAATCCAATCCAATTCCCCTCGCGCTTGCGCAGAATGGCCCTTTACGGCACACGCGAAACTGCTCAACCTCGACCAGTGTAGCTTACGCTACAAAACACACAGGAATCGTGGGTAGAAATTAGAAATTTATTATAGCGTGGGTATGGTAATCACGGCGCATGCTCTATGAAGGCCCTACGACCTTTTTAATTTTGTATGATTTTTTTCCATGCCCCGGGGGTGTGGCGCGCAGTTTTACGATTCCGGGGATTTGAGTGGGCTCCGCGACGTGGCGGTACGCTCGCTAGCGATTACTGTCTACATCGCTCTGGGACCGGAGACGATCTGCTGGATCCTAGCCATTTACAGCTTTGCCGTAAAAAGTGTCACATTCGTTGATGATTTTGCCTTCAAGAACAAAAATAAGCCATGTGGCTAACCAAGTCAAGTGGGTGGAGGAACGTGCCGCTGCTATGGCGGCGACCACTACGGCACGTGGCTGCAGCCAGAGATTACCCACTAGTATATGCTCAATTGTATGGCCGGGCACTCCTCAAGGGGCGCACGCGCACGAGCGTTCAGCTGGGCTGAGTTTTTTTAGCGCTCCACGGCGGAACTGAAATCTTACACAGTTCTGCTATAAAGGGCGCTGGCTGCATCAAAGCCCACTGCGCTGCTCTGCTACAGCGGTACTGCTCTGTGTAGCGTCTGCATTGGGTTTCCATGCAATTGTGTGCGCTTTCAGTGCGCGTTCTCGCCAGAAAAGCGAGCTTTCGCTCGACATACTTCGGTTCACCGTGTTTAATCATGGCAAAACGTTTGGCTACGGTTGCATGTATGTACCGCGTCCGAGACGCAAAACTCTTCCCTAGCGATGACCGCCGTCAACGCTCGAGTTTTCTCTCACAGATCTAAACCATCAAGCTTGTAGTTTTAGGTAGAATTTTTTTCATTACTCCTGCATGGAATTTATTTTCGCTCAGATATTTTTCATGCGAGATGCCATGATGTACAGGGCTTTATTAATGCGGCGGTTGAGACATAAAATTTGCTCATACCTTTCGCCTACATTCCCCTCGATGCCGTGTGTTAAAAAGATTCGCCCGTCATCCATTTTCACAGAGTGGAATGGTAGTGGTGGTGGAAAAACGCTTTTACTTGAGCCGACAATCCTAATTTTATAAAGCAAAGCTTTGTACCTCCACCTGCCAACGGTTCTTTCGTGGCGTGCGGGACAAGAATCTCCCTACGCAGCTGGGGATGCGGAGGGCGCTTTTCACTCATGGAGCACAGTGTAGATGGCGCGGTAGTAGGGCGCTATTACCCAGGGTTCCCCGCATGCAGGTGCCTGCTCCCACCGCCGGGCGCGTCGGCGAGACGGCTTTGTCATTTGCATTAGCGACAGTTGTTATCGACTGGTTTTTGCGCTGCTTCCCGTACATTGCGCGCTTTCTTCGCACGCCTTCATTAACTTTTTCGACAGCACCTGCTGGGTAGCCCGGACCCGACGGAATTAAGGGGCCGTACGGCAAAAGATACGTTAAGGATTCGTTTGCAGGGCGGGAAGACACAATGTAGAAATCATATACACGCATCTGATCGCTACAGAAACGCTACCTTTTGCGCACTGCTTGCCAAGAATTGCACTCCGTTTTCTAAATTGGTGAATACCACTTCGGTTGTGTTTTAAGAGGTATTACAAAATGCGAAAGGAGCAATTGGAATTGATAAAGAGCGATAATAACAGCTCTCTCAGCATACCCGCATTTCTCAAACCGACTAAACTAAGTAGTTTAAATCGGTATAAACGGGAATCATTACCTTCCCATTCCGAATTGTTTCGGTGTCTACGCTTGTGTCGCGCTGTGGTGTAGCCCCGAGCTAGCACTTTAGGATGGCTAGGTTCCGCTGTCTCACCCTTCGAAAGATGCTCCTCTCGTTTTCTTTCCATCGACGCACGGCCGGGCTGCAGCGACGGTGTCCGCGCTCTAGCTCGGCCGTGCCCGACGCTGCTGTGTTCGGGACGCCGCCCCCGCGAATGCAAGGTAACGGCTGGCAGAATCTCTGGTTTCACTCTTTGTAGAGCCGCGTGTGGGAATTCAGGTGACGTCGCATGGGCAATTGTTGTGGGTGTCGTTTAAAGCTTTGCTTTCCAACCACCTTCACAGCCTGCATTGGAGCCATTTTTTTATTTTCCTCTGAAAGGTATCAAAATGTAAAAAAGGACCATCCCGTAGTTCTGTTCAGCCATGAAATGCACTTATTTCGTTGTAAAAAGAATGCAGGGCAAATTAACAGGCGGTCGTGTAGTGCCCGTGAAACGTTTTCTCTTAACCCACCTGGTCCAATCGACCAGACGTTTGCGCCTACTTCGGCCCAGTCCCAGTGC